>NC_072396.2:49689090-49992121 GCF_028885625.2 Pongo pygmaeus | reverse complement strand
ACCCATATTCCTCCCTGCAGAGTAGTGAAGCCCCGTGTCAACTCACTGAGGCCCAAGGGGTTAGGTCTGGGTGCCAACCTGACCGAGGCCCAGGCCTTGACCACTGGCCCCTCCCGCATGCCAAGGCCAGATGAGGAGCAAGACAAAGATAAGGAAGATCAGCCTCAAGGGCTGGTGCCTGGAGGAGCTGTGGTGGTTCTTTCTGGCCCTCACCGAGGCCTCTATGGGAAGGTAAGGAACCAACATATCCCGGGAGCCCAAAACAGGCAGCAGGGAAGGTTGATCTGAGGGTCAGATGGAGGAATAATTGGATTTGAGGTAGAAAGGCTGGGACTCCTAGTCTTTTAGGTCTGCTTGGCCCACTGCCTCACTCAGTAACACAGGACCACTTGCTGGCCTTCGTGAGCCTCAGTTCCCAGCTAAAAGGAAGAGAATGCCATATGCCACAAGTCCCTGAAGATTAAATGCTTAAAGGATCCAAGGAAGCCCCACAGTCAGCTGAGGGAGACACAGGAACCAGACCTGGTCCCACTTCTTAGGGGTCAGAGTCTGGTTGGGGAGACAGAGGAAGCAGGCCTCTTAGAGGTAAGGGGTTGACATCTTGGTCCTAGGAATGTGGGTGGAGTCCACAACCCCTACCTGACTTCTTCCCCTCAACACTTTAGGTGGAAGGCCTCGATCCTGACAATGTTCGGGCCATGGTTCGTCTGGCTGTGGGGAACCGGGTGGTGACTGTTAGTGAGTACTGCCTGCGGCATGTCTCCCAGCAGGAGTTTGACAAGAACACCTTGGATCTCAGTGAGTGAGCCTCTTGTAGAGCTAGGGGAGTTGGCAACGCATTCCTAGGGGTGGCAGGGCCTGGCTAATGGGATGGTTTTAGATCTGAAGCAGGGAGGGGCAGCAGTGTGCCTGGCAGATATGACTTCCAATCAGAGGTCAGGAGGTGAGAATGGACATAAGTGACTTACTCCATTTGATTGGAGAAAGGTCGATGTCATACCCCTGGGTCTGTAGCCTGTCTCTGAGTGAGAAGAAACAGGTGCAGAAACCAATTCCTACCTTTGAGATCTTTGTCCATTTAGGGTGATGAACCTCTCTTTTACTAGGGAGTGAGAACTGCTAGGATTAGGGTGTGACCAAGAAGGAAGGAATTCTAGGCAGACAGACCAGCACAGGCGAAGGCGTTTCGGTAGGACAGGGCAGTTTGGCAAATGGGTACAGACAGAGCTCTCTGGGAATCTCTAGTCCACACTAGGTGAGCCTTGTTGGTGTGGACTAGGTTGGCTGCGGGAGGGTTCCTGAAGGAAGCTGAAATGGTTGAGAGGTGGGGGAAAGGCATTCTAGCAAATGCCTGAGGGGTGAGAGGGGCACTTTGGCAGGTGGGAGGTGGCTCTAGGCTGAGACATGGCCTTGGAAGGAAAGGGCAGTGAGACACTGAGGCTCTGTCCTGGTTCTCCTCATAACCTCTTGAACAGGCCAGGTGAGCAAAACTTCCTTCCCCAGGGCAACAGAACGGAACTGCCTCATCACGGAAGACCCTCTGGAATCAAGAACTCCACATCCAGCAGGACAACTCAGAGAGGAAGCGGAAACACCTTCCAGACCGGTGGGACTCTGAGCATGCGGGAGGAGTCAAGAAGGCAGGGCTGTGGGTAGACTCGAGCAGCCAGGGAAGGCTTCCGAGGCAAGGCAGGCTCATAGAAAGAACTGGGAACTGCATTGTGGGTGGGTTTCATAGCATAGGCAAAGGGAGGGCAACTGGAAAGTGCATCTGATGAAGAGCTAAGCCTGGTGCTGGCACCTTCTCCACAGACAGGATGGGCCTGCAGCCAAGAGTGAGAAAGCAGCCCCCAGGAGTCAGCACTGGTTGCACAGGGACCTGCGCGTGCGGTTTGTGGACAACATGTACAAAGGAGGCCAATATTACAACACCAAGGTGGGAACCCTGCAGCCTGACTCCCTCTCCCTCTCCTAGGGACTGGGCCTCCCTACCTCTCTAAAATCTCACATCCCCCTGACCTGTATCCCCAGATGATAATTGAAGATGTCCTAAGCCCAGCTACCTGTGTATGTCGGACAGATGAAGGCCGAGTCTTGGAAGGTGAGTTTGAGCGATGGCAGCTGGAGGTTGATCAAGAAGAGTGTTTTAGGCCCAGAGCCTGGCCCAGGCAAAGCTGGGAGGTTTGGCAGAGTTCAGGTATTTTGCAAGGCCTGGCATCCTCTTACAGAACATTAGACACTTCCATGATGGTGGTTATCTTGAGCCCCGCTCTCCCAGTCTGTCAAGTTTTCTTTTTTTTTTTTTTTTGAGACAGAGTCTCACTCTGTCACCCAGGCTGGAGCGTGGTGGCATGATCTCGGCTCACTGCAACCTCCACTTCCCAGGTTCAAGCGATTCTCCTGCCTCAGCCTCCCGAGTAGCTGGGATTACAGGCAAGCGTCACCACATCTGGCTAATTTTTGTGTTTTTAGTAGAGACAGGGTTTCACCAGGTTGGCCATGCTGGTCTTGGAACTCCTGACCTCAAGTGATCCTCCCACCTCGGCCTCCCAAAGTGCTGGGATTACAAGCGTGAGCCACCGCGCTCGGCCTCCGGTCTGTCAAATTAGCATGGAATTTACTATTTCTTCCTCTTGTGATTGGTGCCTTAGTGAAGGAATGTGTATTGAGCTCTCAGTGCAGGGCAGGGGTTAAAACATGCCCACAATAAAAGGTGCCTGTTGTTATCACCACCACCCTTTATTACAGTGATTTTTGTAAACTACTTAGGTTACCTCATCTGTGAAATGGATGTGGTGGGACTCCCATCTGTCAACAGGGTGTAGAGTGGCTCCAGAGAATACAGGAAAGGCCCTTCTTTTTTTTTTTTTTTGAAACAGAGTCGCTCTGTCACCCAGGCTGGAGTGCAGTGACGCGATCTCGGCTCACTGCAACCTCCGCCTCCTGGGTTCAAGTGATTCTTCTGCCTCAGCCTCCTGAGTAGCTGGAACTACAGGTGCCCGCCACCACACCCAGCTAATTTTGGTATTTTTAATAAAGACAGGTTTTCACCATATTGGCCAGGCTGGTCTCGAACTCCTTACCTCGTGATCCTCCTGCCTCAGCCTCCCAAAGTGCTGGGATTACAGGCATGAGCCACCACAGCCAGGTGAAAGGCCCTTCTTTTTTTTTTTTTTCTTTTTTTTTTTGAGATGGGGTCTCGTTTTATCACCTATGCTGGAGTGCAGTGGCACCATCATGGATCACTGCCACCTCGAATTCCTAGTTTCAAGCCATCCTCTCACCTCAGCCTCCTGAGTAGTTGGGACTGCAGGCACTCACCACCACACCTGGCTAATTTTAAAATTTTTTGTAGGCTGGGCGCGGTGGCTCATGCCTGTAATCCCAGCACTTTGGGAGGCCGAGGAGGGTGGATCACCTGAGGTCAGGAGTTTGAGACCAGCCTGATCAACATGTCAAAACCCCATCTCTACTAAAAATACAAAATTAGCCAAACGCAGTAGTGGTTGCCTGTAATCCCAGCTACTCAGGAGGCTGAGGCAGGAGAATCGTTTGAACCCAGGAGGCGGAGGTTGCAGTGAGCCAAGACCACACCATTGCACTCCAGCCTGGGCAACAAGAGCCAAACTCAGTCTCAAAAAACAAAAACAAAACAAAAAATTTGTAGAGACGAGGTCTGACCATCTTGCCCAGGTTGGTCTCGAACTCCTGGGCTCAAACGATCCTCCCAACTTAGCCTCCCAAAGTGCTGGGACTACAGGTGTGAGCCACCACGCCTGGCCAGGAAAGGCCCTTCTGACAGGACGCTGGTTGGGCTGGTCCTTGCTGTGGGCGTCACTCCCCTCTCCCTTATCCATAGGCCTGAGGGAAGACATGCTGGAGACCCTGGTTCCCAAGGCAGAGGGTGACCGTGTGATGGTGGTGCTGGGCCCACAGGCTGGAAGGGTGAGTCTCAGACCTGGCAGTAGAGGTTTGTGAGTCGTTCAGGGCCTGTCCCAGGGTCTAGGCTTGCCTTGCTGATTCCACTTCACTTCTGTTCCAGGTGGGACATTTGCTGAGCCGGGACAGAGCACGGAGCCGGGCTTTGGTGCAATTGCCAAGAGAAAATCAGGTGGTGGAGCTTCACTACGATGCCATCTGCCAGTACATGGGCCCTAGTGACACAGATGATGACTGACCCATGGGACTCCTCCCATCCCCCAGGCTGGTACCAGTTCTGTACCATATGAGAAAGTTGCCTTCAGAAGGTGGGAAGATCATTGTTCCATCCTCTACTTCTGGTGCAGTCCTAGGACAAGGACAAGGGAAAGGGATGGGTGAACCAGTAGGGAAGCTAGAAACAAACCCAATATTTACCAAAATTTAGGGTATAATAAAAACCATTTCAAGTACTTAATAGAAAGATGAAATCATAAGTAGTATGATGAGCTGCGAGTTAATGTGGGAACTGAGTTGACTGAGGTGGGAACCATTTCACTTTTCAGCCTTGCTTTTCTGCTCAGGGTACAGGACAAGTTAAAAGACTCATTTGATCGTGAGCTCACTCTTGGAATATAGAAACTATGAGCTTGGGCACAGTGGTGCATGCCTGTAATCCTAGCACTTTAGGAGGCTGAGGTGGATGGATCGCTTGAGCCCAGGAGTTCAAGATCAGCCTGGCCAACAAGGCAAAACCCTGTCTCTACTAAAAGTACAAAAATACAAAAAATTACCAAGGTATGGTGGTGCACGCCTATAATCCTAGCTACTCAGGAGGCTGAGGCAAGAGAATCGCTTGAACCCAGGAGGCAGAGGTTGCTGTGAGCCCAGATGGCGCCACTGCACTCCAGCCCGGGGGACAGAGTCTCAAAAAAAAAAAAAAAAAAAATCTTTGGATGCTGTGGAATCTGAAATACTGTATCTCTGAACAACTTTCTGAGCAAGAACTCTAGCAACTAGCAGCAGAATATGCTTTCACTCTCAGCAGGACCCCAGAGAATATGCTGAGCCTGGGGTCTTCCTCTGTTGCCCAGACTGGAGTGCAGTGGTGCAGTCATAGCTCACAGCAGCATTGACCTCCTGGGCTCAAGCGATCTTCCCGTCTCAGCCTCCCAAAGTGCTGGGATTATAGGCACTGGAATGAGCCACCATGCCTGGTCTCTGGCTTGTATTTTGTTAATCATAGGGAGGATGTTCCCAACTTCTCATGTCCAGTAGTCTGTTTCCTATGCTTTATGCACTTCACTCTGTCAAGGAGGCCTCCTCCTTTCTCCAATCATAATAAACCAGCCTTGGTAGCACCTTTGAGAAGGGCTAAAGCTCCCCAGGGAATGGCACTGGGGCTCTGTCTCTGCCTGTAGCACGACATAACCCGGCCATTTCAGACACCCTCCATCTCCTCCCCGTGCCACAATGCTAAAGTAGATATCTCATCAGCTTCAGATTTCCTGGAATTCATCTTTCTCCTAAGCCTACGCTTGAAAATGGGGCCCAAAGTTCTTGAATATGGCCCTTTGTCCAGAACACCTAGCTCCAGCCAAAGTGCCTGGTCTCCCCTGACAGGCCACTGGGACTTTTTCTGCTTTGCCTTAAAAGGAGCCCTGCTGATCCCCATTTTGAGGACAGGGCTCCTTACATTCAGGGAAGTGTGGACAATATAAGGAGGCTTTCCCAATATGCCCCTTGTTCACTGTGCACAAACAAAGCCTTGTATCTGAAGACGCTTTGAATCTGTGCAGTGTTCTCTCAGCTTGCTGCCTGGCACCTGCCTGCTGCCAGAGTTGCTCTTGCGGCAGTGGTTACTGCAGCAACAGCTTCTGTGAGCCCGAGAATTCTCTACAGGCCCCTCACAAGCTGGGGACTGTGACCTGTACAATTTGTCCAGACTGGCTTTTTTCACATCACAGGGATTGAGCAAGAGGTAGATTAAAAGGCATCTGCCTCTTCTGCCAAGCCCCCAGAAGTTTCCCCGGCAGGGGGCTGCTTCTGTTAAAAATTGTCCAGACGCCGAGCCTTGAATTTGTAGCAGCAGACTCAGGAAGCAGTTTCTTTGCCTTTCAGAGAGGAGTCAATTATTGAGGTGCTGGGGGTTGCTGTCTGGGCTGTGTTCGGTGGCAGATATGGACAGGTCAGGTCTTCTTTTAAAAAAATTTTTTTAAATAATTTTTTATTTTAGAGATAATAGAGACAAGGTCTCACTATATTGTTCAGGCTGGTCTTGAACTCCTGGGCTCAAGTGATCTTCCCATCTTGGTCTTCCAAAGTGCTGAGTGCTGGGATTATAGGCATGAGCCACCACGCCTGGCCTCAGCTCTTTTTTTTTTTTTTTTTTTTTTTTGAGATGGAGTCTTGCTCTGTTGCCCAGGCGGGAATGCAGTGGCGTGATCTCGGCTCACTGCCTCAGCCTCCTCAGTAGCTGGGATTACAGGCGCATGCCACCATGCCCGGCTAATTTTTGTATTTTTAGTAGAGACGGGGTTTCACAATATTGGTCAGGCTGATCTCGAACTTCTGACCTCGTGATCTGCCCACCTCGGCCTGCCAAAGTGCTGGGTTTACAGACATGAGCCACCACGCCCAGCCTCAGCTCTCTTTCCTAACATTCCTTCCTCAGTCAAGGGAATGCTCCCCTCTACTCCCACACTGAGGCCACCTCTTCATCTCCATGTCTGCAGCACCACGCAGAGGGATGAAGTATCCAACAGCTTCTAAAGCTATCTAAGTGGGGGCGGGTCCTCACCAAGTCCCCTATCACATCAGTTCATTCAACAAACATCTCTTGAGCTCCTACTGAATGCCAGGTACCATCCTGCATGCTAGGGGAACCGTATGGAGTAAATCACTTAATATCAAGACCCTACGATATGCCAGGCAGCATCCTGGGTACCGAGTATGGAGCTACAAACAAAACAAACATCCTTGCCACTGGGGCTGAGACAGTGAGCAATAAGCAGAAGTAAGTGATGGAAGATGTTATAAGAAGCTAAGAACCATGGGGGAAAGAGGCAGTATTAATAGGATGGCCACAGAAAGCCTTAGAGAGAAGGTGACATTAAGCAAAGGTATTAAGGAAGTAAGGGACGGTCATGCAGCTATCTGGGGAAAGCGGTCTAGGCAGGGGAAATGAAGTGCAGAGGCCCTGTGGTAGCACTGTTGCTAGCGTGTGTGAGGAACAGCCGGGAGGCTGGTGTGGCTGCAGGGGAGTAAGTGAGGGAGAAGGTGGTAGGAGGTCAGGTCAGGGAGATCCTGTAGTGCTGTAAGGTCCATCCACTGGAACTACTGTGGCTTTTGTTCTGACTGAAGTGGAAATCATGAGAAGCCTCCATATAGCCACTGCTAAAGACTGCCAGTTGACAACTCCCCACTTGCCATACACCCCCCACCATATGCACACAGAACCACTCTAAATACATTTGTTCCTCTGGTGCTTTGGTCAGTCTAGCTGATTTCCATTGTTGGGAACACAGATTTTCCCATTAGATGCCCAGCAAGGCTTCCTTTTTTTTTTTGGAGACAGGGTCTCACTCTGTCTCCCAGGCTGATTGTGCAGGGACACAATCATGGCTCACTGCAGCCTTGATCTCCTGGGCTCAAGCAATCTTCCTGCCTACTGAGTAGCTGGGACTACAGGCGTGCGCCACCACGCCCAGCTAATTTTTAAAAAATTTTTTGTAGAGGCGAGGAGCACTGGCTCACACCTATAATCCCAGCACTTTGGGAGGCCAAGGTGGGCGGATCACCTGAAGTCAGGAGTTCGAGACCAGGCTGGCCAACATGGTGAAACCCCATCTCTACTAAAAAGACAAAAATTAGCTGGGCGTGGTGGCGTGCACCTGTAGTCTCAGCTACTTGGGAGGCTGAGACAGGAGAATCATTTGAACCCGGGAGGCGGAGGTTGCAGTGAGCTGAGATTGCGCCATTGCACTCCAGCCTGGGCAATAGGGCGAGACTTCATCTCAAAAGAAAAAAAAATAAATCATAACCACCCCATGTGATGGCATTAGGGGTGGGGCCTTTGGGAGGTAATTAGGTCACAAGGGCAGAGCCCTCATAGATGGGATCAGTGCCTTAAAAGGCACCCCAGAGACTCTCGTCCTCTTTCAGCTATGTGAGGATACAATAAGTCAGTAGTCTGCAGCCTAAATATCTTGCTTCATCTTTGGTGTTTCTGAACTGTATAAAAGTATACATCTTAGGCTGGGCACAGTGGCTCACGCCTGTAATTCCAGCACTTTGGGAGGCCGAGGCGGGCAGATCACGAGGTCAGAAGATCGAGACCATCCTGGCTAACACAATGAAACCCCGTCTCTACTAAAAATACAAAAAATTAGCCAGGCGTGGTGGCGGGCGCCTATAGTCCCAGCTACTCAGGAGGCTGAGGCAGGAGAATGGCATGAACCTGGGAGGTGGAGCTTGTAGTGAGCCGAGATTGCGCCACTGCACTCCAGCCTGGGCGACAGAGCGAGACTCCGTCTCAAAAAAAAAAAAAAAGTATACATCTTAGTCTGTTTTGTGCTGTTGTACCAAAATACATGACACTGACTGGGTAATTTATAAAGAATAGAAATTTATTCCTTATAGTTCTGGAGGCTGGGAAGTCCAAGATCTAGGTGCAGCATCTGGCCAGGGTCTTCTTGCTGTGTCATCCCATAGTGGAGGGGGAAAGAGTAAGAGAGGGCCAGAGAGGGGGCTGAACCCATTTTATTATGAGAAACCCACTCCCCACTCCCATAATAGCAGCAGTAATCCATTCATGAGGCCTCTTGATTACCACTTTTTTTTTTTTTTTGGATTAAACAACAGAAATTTATTTTCTCACAGTTCTGTAGGCTAGAATTCCCAGAACAAGGTCTGGCAGGGTCATTTCTGATGAGGACTCTTTTCCTGGCTTGCAGATGACCTCACTATGTTCTCACGCGGTAGAAAAAAGACTCTCTCTCTCTCTCTTGCTTCCTTGATGACCTCTTAAAGATCTCACCTCTTAATACTGTTACAATGGCAATTACATTTCTTTTTCTTTTTCTTTTTTTGAGACAGAGTAGTGCTCTGTCACCTAGGCTAGAGTGTAATGGTACGATCTCAGCTCACTGCAACCTCCACCTCCCAGGTTCACGCGATTCTCCTGCCTCAGCCTCCCAAGTAGCTGGAATTATAGGTGCCCGCCACCATGCCCAGCTAATTTTTGTATTTTTAGTAGAGATGGAGTTTCACCATGTTGGTCAGGCTGGTCTCAAACTTCTGACCTCAGGTGATCCACCCACCTTGGCCTCCCAAAGTGCTGGGTTTGAGAGGTACAAGTCATCAAACCATAACATTATGTAATCTTTGGAAACTTACTTTTTCCCCACTGGACATTCTAGATTTATCTTTTTTTTTGTTTTTGTTTTTGTTTTTTTTGAGACAGGGTCTTGTTATGTTGTCCAGGCTGGAGTGCAGTGCTGCAATCATAGGTCACTGCTGCCTCAAACTCAAGTATTCCTCGCCCCTCAGCCTCTTGAGTAGTTGGGACTACAGGTGCATCCCACCACACTTGGCTAATTTTTAAATTTTTAATAGAGACAGGGTCTCGCCATGTTGCCTATGCTGGTCTTGAACTCTTGGCCTCAGACGATCCTCCTGCCCTAGCCTCTCAAAGTGCTGGGATTACAGGCGTGAGCCACTGCACCTGGCCTCTGGTTTTCTTTTTCTTTTTGTTTTTTGTTTGTTTTGAGACAGAGTCTCGCTCTTTCACCCAGGCTGGAGTGCAGTGGCACAATCTTGGCTCACTGCAACCTCCACCTCCCAGATTGAAGCAATTCTCCTGCCTCAGCCTCCCGAGTAGCTGGGATTACAGGTGCCCGCCACCACGCCCAGGTAATTTTTGTATTTTTAGTAGAGACGGGGTTTCTCCATGTTGGCTAGGCTGGTCTCGAACTCCTGACCTCAGGTGATCCATCCACCTCGGTCTCCCAAAGTGCTGTGATTACAGGCGTGAGCCACCACACCCAGCTGGCTTTATCTTAACACTCATGTAGCACTTGATGTGTGTGTCAGGCACTGTTCTGTCACCTTTACATTCACAATCCTTTATTTATTTGTTTGTTTATTTATTTATATTTTTGAGACCGAGTCTCACTCTGTTGCCCAGGCTGGAGTACAGTGGCACGATCTCAGCTCACTGCATCCTCTGCCTCCCAGGTTCAAGTGATTCTCCTGCCTCAGCCTTCCAAGTAGCTGGGTTTACAGGCCCCTGCCACCACACCTGGCTAATTTTTTTTTTTTTTTTTGTATTTTTAGTAGAGATGAGGTTTCACCATGTTAGCCAGGCTCATCTTGAACTCCTGACCTCAGGTGATCCACCCACCTCGGCCTCCCAAAGTGCTGGGATTACAGGCTTGAGCCACTGTGCCCAGCCCACAATCCTTTAAATCATTTAAATCCTCATAATGGCCTGTGGGATACACACTGTTACCATGTCCATTTTACATATGAGGGAACTGAGGCACTGAGTGGTTAAATGATTTGCACGATAGTTCTAGTTGGCAAACAGAGAGCCAGGATTGTAAGCCAGGCAGACCGGGCATGAGTGCACATTCTTGTCCCTCTGCTTCACGTCACTCCCAGCTGTTGCTATGATTCCTGTATGCCTGTAGGGGTAGCTGTTCATTTATTTCCACTGCTATACAGCATTCCGTGGTGTGCATGTGCAGCCTGCATGTCCATATTCTCCTGTAACAGGCCTTTGGGCTGTTTCTGGTTGTTGCTGTTGGGAGTAACACTGCAGTGTTCACTCCCGCACGTGTCTCCTGGTTCACATAGGCACGCAGACTCTCAGAGGGGAATCTGAGGGCGTAGGGTTTGCATGTCTCTAACTTCTTCAGGTGATGCCAGACTATTTCCACAAGTGAATGCTAGCTCAGTCCCTGGGCCTCCCCAGTCCTCAGTTTCCCCATGTATTAGATAGGCCATTTGGGGACTTGAAGCTCTCAGATACAGGAACAGCAGTTTGGAGGAGCTGAGCAGGTCTGGGGTGTGACTGACATTCCCAGGTACCTGAAGGAGGAACGGCACATCTCCAGGTGGGACCTGCAGTCCTTCCTGGAAACTTCCATGGCTCCCCACACGTGCAGGTTCAAAGCCTCTCTCCTGAACCTAGGTTCAGAGCCCCTTCTGTAGTGGCAGTTCCAACCTCCCTCCCGTGTCCCCACTCACAGCCAAGTTTCGGGCCTGGAGCACCTCCAACCTGCTGATCAAGGCAAGCCCCGATGTGGCCTTCAAGGCCATTTCACATGTTCATTGTGACACTGTTCGCTGAGCAGTCACTGTGTGCTAGGCGTATTTCCACCATCTGGACAGACAACACTAAATGGGTATTGAAGGATTGAATGAGGGATCAATAATGATATCCAATTTGATTCAGTGGTTCTAGAGGTTTTTCTAAGTGCTTTCCATTTATTAACTCATTTCACATTCACAGATGATCCCATAAAGTAAGCACTGTTGTTATCCCCATTGTACTGACAGGGAAGCTGAGGTCCAGAGGAGCTTGGGTGCCTTGCTCGAGGTCACACAGCTTGTGAGTGGTGGTTGGAACTGAGGAAATGTGAGAAATTGTTGTTCCCAAGCTGTGAGGTGCCACATGGGGGCCAAGATAAAATTATTCTGCTTTTTCTTTTTAGAGATAGGGTCTCACCATCATTCAGGTTGTAGTACAGTGGCGCAATCATGGCTCACTGCCACCTCCAACTCCTGGGCTCAAGGGATCCTCCCACCTCAGCCTCCTGAGTAGCTGGGACTACAGCCCAGTGCCACCATGGTGGGCTAATTTTTAAAAGTTTTTATTTTCCATAGAGATTGGGCTCTTTGCCATTTTGCCCAGGCTGGTCTTGAACTCATGGGCTGAAGCAATCCTGCTCCCTCAACCTCCCAA
This sequence comes from Pongo pygmaeus, assembly GCF_028885625.2. Lineage (NCBI taxonomy): Eukaryota > Metazoa > Chordata > Mammalia > Primates > Hominidae > Pongo > Pongo pygmaeus. Next base: position 49,980,234 of record NC_072396.2, on the reverse strand, counting down.
AGCCGTGGGATTACAGGCGTGAGCCACTGTGCCTGAACTGTTCTCCATTTTTCTACTTCTTTCTCTGCGTCCAGATCGATCCCCTTGAACACTAATTTAGGGGACACTAAACATCTGCTACATTTGCTGGTTATTTTCTAAATTAACATTTAAAAGTTGCATATTTCCTTATCAAGGTATAAGAATGATTTAAAAAAAAAAAAGAAGGTCTGGCTCTATTGCCCAGGCTGGAGTGCAGTGGTGTGATCTCGGCTCACTGCAGCCTCCGCCTCCCAGGCTCAAGCCATCCTCTTCCTCCCACCTCAGCCTCCCGAGTAGCTGGGACTACAGGCATGTTCCACTGTACCTGGCTAATTTTTATATTTCTTGTAGAGATGAAATTTTGCTATGTTGCTCAGGCTAGTCTCAAACCTCTGAACTCAAGGGATCTGCCCACATCAGCCTCCCAAAGTGTTGGCCCGATTTTTGTTATTTTAGTACATAGTGGAATGAGTTTTCCCATTCTGGACTATAGTGATTTACTAATCATTTTAATATCACGTTTCATATCATTCATATTTTTTATTACTCTTGATTGGCATCAGTAATTTGGAGCTAGTATGTATGTCTGTATGTATGTATGTATTTATTTATTTAGAGACAGTCTCACTCTGTTGCCAAGGCTGGAGTGCCATGGTGCAATCTCGGCCCATTGCAACTTCTGCCTCCTGGGTTTCAAGTGATTCTTGTGCCTTAGCCTCCGGAGTAGCTGAGATTACAAGCATGGGCCACCACGCCCAGCTAATTTTTGTATTCTTAGTAGAGACAGGGTTTCACCATGTTGGCCAGGCTGGTCTCAAACTCCTTACCTCAAGTAATCCACCTGCCTGGGCCTCCCAAAGTGCTGGAATTACAGGTGTTAGCCACTGCGCCTGGCCTTTGTTTTTTGTTTTTGTTTTTGTTTTTTTTTTGAGACAGATTCTTGCTCTGTTGCCCAGGTTGGAGTGCAGTGGCGTGATCTCGGCTCACTGAGGCCTCCACCTCCCAGGTTCAAGCAATTCTCTCACCTCAGCCTCCCAAGTAGCTGGGATTACAGGCCCATGCCACCACACCCAACTAATATTTGTATTTTTTTTTTAATAAGACGCGGTCTCACTCTGTCACCCAGATTGAAGTGCAGTGGCACAATCTCAGCTCACTGCAACTTCTGCCTCCCAGGCACAAGTGATCCTCCCACCTCAGCCTCCCCAGTAGCTGGGACCACAGGCACACACACTACCATGACAGACGAATTTTTTGTATTTTTAGTATAGATGGGGTTTCACCATGTTGGCCAAGCTGGTCTTGAACTGGCTTCGGGTGATCCGCACACCTCCCAAAGTGCTGGGATTACAGGTGTGAGCCACCACGTCCGGCCAGAGCTAGTTTGTTTTTTGTTTGTTTGTTGTTTTGGTTTTTGTTTGTTTGTTGTTTTGGTTTTTGTTTGTTTGTTTTTGAGACAGAGTCTTGCTCTGTTGCCCAGGCTGGAGTGCAGTGGCACGATCTCAGCTCACTGCAACCTCTGCCTCCCAGGTTAAAGCGATTCTCCTGCCTCAGCCTTCCGAGTAGCTGGGATTACAGGCACCCGCCACCACACCTAGCTAATTTTTATATTGTTAGTAGAGACGGAGTTTCACCATGTTGGCCAGGCTGGTCTCGAATTCCTGACCTCAGCTGATCTGCCCACCTCAGCCTCCCAAAGTGCTGGGATTACAGGCGTGAGCCACTGTGCCCAGCCGAGCTTATTTGTTTTTTATGTGTCTCCATCAACTCTTGCTTTTCTGCACTGGATGCCAGTATTTGGTGAGGTAATACCTCAAAGATAATTTGCTCTCCTGGGCCTTCAAATAGACTTAAAAACAGCAGCTTTAATCCAGCTTTTCTGTTTGCTTGTCCGCACAGCTGGAAGCAGAAGTAATTTACTACACAGTAAACACCAGGAACACCCAAGAACTGGGATAGACCCCATCACCTTCGTCTCCAACCTCCAGGGGCACCAGATGAATCACCTCCTGTTTATATCTTTTTTTTCTTTTTTTGGAGACAAGGTTCTTGCTTTATCACCCAGGCTGGAGTGCACTGGCACTATCACAGCACACTGCAACCTTGAAATCTCAGGCTCAAGCAATCCTCCCTCCTCAGCCCCTCAAGTAGCTGGGACTACAGGCACACACCACCATACCCGGATAATTTTTAAAATTTTTTTTATAAAGACAGGGTCTCACTATGTTGCTTAGGTGGGTCTCAAACTCCTGAGTGCAAGGGATCCTCCCATCTCAGCCTCCCAAAGTGCTTGCATTACAGGTGTGAGCCACTACGCCTGGCTTCCTGTTTATATCTTCTGTATTTTGCTTCTTGTTGAGAAGGCATTCCCTACAAGATCCTGGTTGCCACACCTCAGGCCCTGAGTAGGTAATAAGACACAGGGGTGTCTTCCACACCCTGGCCCCACTAATTGAGTCCTACACATAGGGAAGGTCCAGCTGCTGTCCTTTAAAACCAAACTGAGGCCAAGATGGCAAAATTTACGTTGCTATATCCTCCTCCTCCCCTCACCATACTATCCTCATGGCCCTCCGTACCCCTGACTGCAGGGTGCTTCCTGGGACAGGCCTGACTTAAGGAAGTGTCATTTCCCAACCCTCAGACCCAATGCTCCCTTTTAGTAAGAAACATTTCGGCCAGGCGCAGTGGCTCATGCCTGTAATCCCAGCACTTTGGGAGGCCGAGGCAGGCGGATCACCTGAGGTCGGGAGTTCGAGACCAGCCTGACCAACATGGAGAAACCCCGTCTCTACTAAAAATACAAAATTAGCTGGGCGTGGTGGCACATGCCTGTAATCCCAGCTACTAGGGAGGCTGAGGCAGGAGAATCGCTTGAACCTGGGAGGCGGAGGTTGCAGTGAGCCGAGATCGCGCCATTGCACTCCAGCCTGGGCAACAAGAGCGAAACTCCTTCTCAGAAAAAAAAAAAAGAAACGGGCTCCTTTTACCATCCTGAAATGACATTCACATTCATGTACATTACAAGTCTTGCTGGTGTGGGACTGCCCCCCAGCACCAGACCTCTGCCCATTAATGTCAAAGCACCCTCAAGGAGGAATTCCCAAAACACACCCCGAGGGCAGGCAGGAACAAGACCCTTGTCTGTCTGGTTTAGTGTGGAATCCCCACCACCTAGCACAAGACCCTGAATGCACTAAGTAAATAATTGCAGTCTGGATAGCTATGCTGTGATTTACTGCCCTCTTCCTACAAAGCTTCCCTGTCCTCTGTTCACTGCCCCTGCCTGGGGAGCCAGGGAAGAAAAACGACTCAGGGTGCGCAGGGGCCAGCTCACTTGCACAGAGAGTTCTACACGGTTCACTGATGCTGTGGGCAAATGGATGCTTCAGGGGCCCTCTGTCCTGCCAGGGGCGGAATGAGGACAGGGTGAGCACAGAAAGCAGAGACATCTGTAGAGTCAGTGACGCATGGTCAGAACACAGAGTCCAGAGTGCACAGCCTGACCCTGGCCCTGGCTCTGCTCAGCTGTGTGCCTTCTGGTAACCTCTACAGGGCCCTTAGGTCTCTCATCCAGAACGCAACGATGATAATAGTAGTTAAGGTGGTTGTGAAGACGCAGTGAAATTATTCACGTAATCAGGAGAGGTTGGCACGTGTTAAAATTATCCATTACTGAGTAATTTGGATCAACGAACTATCATTCCTGACGCCTAGATTCCCCCGTCCCTCAAGCGCCTCCCCACCCTCCTCCCTCAGACTTCCAGGTTCCACCACCACTGGTGGATGGTCAAGAACCCAGAACAGGCGACCGACCTCTTTTTCTTTCCCCTGCTGCACAGCCCATCTCAGAGCTCTCTTCTGTGAGGCTCAGCCAGAGGCCTGCAGGGTTGGGACAGGCTCCTGGAGCCCTCCCCGCCAACCAGAGGCCCCGGCCTACTCCCCTCACCTGCACAGGAAAACCCTGGCCCAGCCAGGGAACCAGAAGTCTCCTCCCAGTCCCTACCTTGCCCTCACCCTCAGCCACCACCAACTACCCCTGGGCGGGCGCGCCCTACCTCTATGCACCTCGGTCTGTGTGACCCCAGGAGTGCCCACTCACCAATGTGTGTGCCCCTGTGGGTGTCCAAAGCCCTGTCTGTGTAACCCTAGGGGTGTCCACTCCCCAGCGTGTCCGACCCTCGGACCCCAGAGCCCGCAGCCCACAGCCTGGAATGGCCCGCCACGCGCGGGGCAGGGACGCGCGCATGAAAGCGTCCACGTGGGGCCACAACACTGGGCAGGGGCGGCCAACCCGGGCACACCTTTTTATGTGGGGTAAGGAAAGAGCCTCTTCCCCGCGCGGGGCCCGGCATGCTCGTGCCCATCCCGTCCTGTTGGCGCTCCCAGACCCGAGCGGCCCTCGGCCTCTCTCCCGCCCACCGCATTGCCCTCTCCCCCAAATGCTTAGTCTTGACCCAGCCCTCCCGCAGCGGAACAAGCAACTGGCTCAAGGCCGGGGCGCGGTGGACTCTGATTGGTCGACGACGATTGACGGTGATGATCTGATTGGTCGATGGTTGATTGGCGCTTCTCGGTAGCGGCCCGGGCGCGCCTCCGCCCCTGCGCTCCGGGCTCCCATTCGTCGCCGCTCTGGGGCATGCGCAGTGGGTGCCATTCAGTGCCTGGGCTCAGGGAAGCCGTGCTTTTACGGTTCCGGGTGCTGGTTCCCACACCACTACCTCGTGTGGGGTTGTTCGCCCGTGAAGGGGCAGGACAGGGTGCTCGCTGATGGAGGTTAGTGAGGTCACACACCGGGCCGTGGCGCCTGGTGCGCTGGGCGCTTCCACCTCAACCTTCGTAGCAAACCCAGCGGGGTTCTGTGCCTGCGCACCGTGGTTCCTGCGTTCATTTACTGTCCCGTTTCTCACTCCGGAAAGTGTGGCTTTGAGTTTGATCTGCAGGAGTAGGACGGGCACAGCGGGTGTCTGGTCCTCCTCGCACCATAAATCGCAGAGCGAGCCCTCTGTGGTCTCTGGATACAGTATACCAAAGTTAGATTAACTGTACTCCTTCTCACAAGCCGGTCCAACGTTCGCAGCAGTGAAAAAGCCCTAAGTGTCAGGGCCTTTGGCGAAGCGTGTGTAAGGGAATAAACACTTTTCCCAGTTTTCCAGGCGCAAACTGATGGTTTTGGAGCATTAAGGTCTGGTCGGATGGGGCAGGATGGCTGCGTTGACACGTCTTATTTAATCCACATCATAGGTAAAGTGACCACTTACCTTTTTACAGGTTGAAATTGTTACATTTTGGCCGGGCGCGGTGGCTCACGCCTGTAATCCCAGCACTTTGGGAGGCCGAGGCAGGCGGATCACGAGGTCAGGAGATCGAGACCATCCTGGCTAACACAGTGAAACCCCGTCTCTACTAAAAAAAATACAAAAAATCAGCAGGGCGTGGTGACGGGAGCCTGTAGTCCCAGCTACTCAGGAGGCTGAGGCAGGAGGATGGTGTGAACCCGGGAGGCGGAGCTTGCAGTGAGCCAAGATCGCACCAGTGCACTCCAGCCTGGGCGACAGAGCGAAACTCCGTCTCAAAAAAAAGAAAAGAAATTGTTACATTTTATATATATGTAAGTTGAAATGGAAGTATATATTACAAGCATTATAAACGTATATATCAATATGTATAAATCCATGATTTATAGGGATATAGATGCAGATGGAGCCGTGGGCCCAGTTCATTGCCCTGGGGTGAGTCACATGCTGAAGGGACAGGGGACTGTTGATCTTTTAACTGGGTGCCCAAAATGTTAGGAAGCCTGATCCCTGAGGCCCCAGCTTTCACCAAGTGGGAAAAATTCCCTTAATTAGCTTGGAAACTCCAATAGCGCAGTGCTGCCTCCACTGCTGAAAACAGCCAACCTTGATATCAGGTCTGGTCCCAAGAAACACTGTTCTTTTTTTTTTTTTTTTTTTTTTGAAACGTAGTCTCGCTCTGTCGCCCAGGCTAGAGTGCAGTAGTGCGATCTCGACTCACTGCAAGCTCCACCTCCCGGGTTCACGCCATTCTCCTGCCTCAGCCTCCCGAGTAGCTGGGACTACAGGCGCCCGCCACCACACCCGGTTAATTTTTTGTATTTTTAGTAGAGACAGGGTTTCACCGTGTTAGCCAGGATAGTCTCGATCTCCTGACCTCGTGATCCGCCTGCCTCGGCCTCCCAAAGTGCTGGGATTACAGGCATGAGCCACCACGCCCACCCCAGAAACATTGTTCTTTCCTTTCCTCTTAGATTGTTATTTTATCCCTCTTTTCTCAGGAATGAGGAAAAAGGTTGCTATTTTAACTGTGAGTGTGTGGGAACTGGAGTACTGGGTAGCACTCATCAAAGGTTCAGTTGAAGTCCGGGCACTTAGTCACCTCTGGATTTTTTTTTATTTTTTTTTTTGAGATGGAGTCTCACTCTGTCGCCATGCAGGAGTGCAGTGGTGTGATCTCGGCTCACTGCAACCTCTGCCTCCCGGGTTCAAGTGATTCTCCTGCCTCAGCTTCCCGAGTAGCTGGGACTACAGGCACGCACCACCACGCCCAGCTAATTTTTGTATTTTTAGTAGGGATGGGGTTTCACCATGTTGGCCAGGATGGTCTCAAACACCTGACCTTAGGTAATCCACCCACCTGGGCCTCCCAAAGTGCTGTGATTACTGGCATGAGCCACTGTGCCAGGCCCCTCCTCTGGATGTTTCTGAGAGTGGCTGGCTTTGTAACATGTATACTTCACTTTTGTATAATACTTTGTATATACTTCAGTTTCGTATAATACTTTGTATATACTTCAGTTTCGCCACTCAGCTGCCAAAGGAAGTGAGGGGTGCATTGTTTTTGTTTGGGATTTTGTTCTAAAGATTATAGTATAACCAAACATACAATAAGCTATATTAACTCCTTTTTTGGTGGAGGGGGTAGAGACAGGGTATTCCTTTGTCACCCAGGCTGGAGTATAATGGCGAAGTCATGGCTCACTGCAGTCTGGACAGCCTGTGCTCAAGCCATCCTCCCACCTCAGCCCCCCAAGGAGCTTGGAGTACAGGTGCGCCATGCTACACCTGGCTAATTTTTTACTTTTTGTAGAGATGAGGTCTCACAATGTTGCCTTGCTGGTCTCAAATTTCTGCGTTCAGGCAATCCTCCTGCCTCAGACTCCCAAAGTGCTAGAATTACAGGCATGAGCCACTGCGCCCAGCCTGTATTACCCGTTTTTTTTTTTTAGATAGGTTCTCATTCTGTCGTCCAGGCTGGAGTTTAGTGGCACGATCTTGACTCACTGCAACCTCCACCTCCCAGGTTCAAGCAATTCCCGCACCTTAGCCTCCCGAGTAGATGGGATTTACAGGCGCTCACCACCACTCCTGGCTAATTTTTGTATTTTTAGTAAAGACCAGGTTTTGCCATGTTGGCCAGGCTGGTCTCAAACTCCTAACCTCAAGTGATCTGCCCACCTCAGCCTCCCAAAGTGCTGGGATTACACGCATGAGCCTCCAGGCCCTGCAGTATTATCTTTTTTAAAGAGAGAGTACTTGAGGCCAGGAGTTTGAGACCAGTCTGGGCAATGTGAGACCCGTCTCTACAAAAATTACAAAAAATTAGCCCAGTTTGGTGGTATACAGTTGTGGTCTCAGCTACTCAGGAGGCTGATGTGGGATGATCACTTAAGCCTTGCAATTAGAGGCTGCAGTGAGCCATGATCGCACCACTGCACTCCAGCCTGGGCAACAGAGTGAGACTTCATCTCAAAAAATAAATAAATAAGCCGGGCACAGTGGCTCGTGCCTGTAATCCCAGCACTTTGGGAGGCCAAGGCAGGTGGATCACCTGAGGTCAGGAGTTCAAGACCGGCCCGACCAACATGGTGAAACCCCGTCTCTACTAAAAATACAAAAAATTAGCCAGGTGTGGTGGCTAACGCCTGTAATCCCAACTACTCTGGAGGCTGAGACAGGAGGATCGCTTGAACCTGGGAGGCAGAGGTTGCAGTGAGCCGAGATTGCGCCATTGTACTCCAGCCTGGGCAACAGGAGCAAAACTCCATCTCAAAAAATAATAATAATAATAATAATAATAATACAAAAATTAGCTGGGGGAGGCCGGGCGCGGTGGCTCATGCCTGTAATCCCAGCACTTTGGGAGGCCGAGGCGGGCAGATCACCTGAGGTCAGGAGTTCGAGACCATCCTAACCAACATTGTGAAACCCCATCTCTACTAAAAATACAAAAAATGAGCTGGGCATGGTGGCACGTGCCTGTAGTCCCAGCTACTCGGGAGGCTGAGGCAGGAGAATCACTTGAACCCGGGAGGTGGAGGCTGCAGTGAGCCCAGATCACGCCACCACACTCCAGCCTGGCGACAGAGGGAGACTCTGTCTCAAAAAAAAAAAAAAAAAAAAATTAGCTGGGGGTAGTGGTGGGCGCCTGTAATACCAGCTACTCAGGAGGCTGGGGCAGGAGAATCACTTGAACCCCAGAGGTGGAGGTTGCAGTGAGCTGAGATCATGCCACTGCACTCCAGCCTGGGCGACAAAAGTGAAACTCCATCTCAAATAAGTAAATAACAGAAACACACCCTTCCTTATCTGTTGTGCATACTTAACTAAAAGAAACACACCCAAAAGTATTTACAAATAAAGAAGATGAGGGAGGAAAAGAAAATCTTTAGCTTATTAATAAAAGAATGGGTCTATTTGAAAAGTACAAATGCTAAAAAAAAAAAAAAAAAAAAGCGCTTCAATGTATATAGCTTGCCTTTTAAGTCTGTAGCCATTTAAATTATAAGAATTTCATCACTTGCCGGCCAGGTGCAGTAACTCACACCTGTAATCCCAGCACATTGGGAGGCCGAGGTGGGTGGATCACGAGGTCAAGAGATGGAGACCATCCTGGCCAACATGGTGGAACCCCATCTCTTATTAGCCGAGCATGGTGGCGCGCAGCTGTAGTCCCAGCTACTTGACAGGCTGAGGCAGGAGAATCGCTTGAACCCAGGAAGCGGAGGTTGTAGTGAGCCGAGATTGTGCCACTGCACTCCAGCCTGGCAACAGAGCAAAACTCCGTCTCAAAAAATAAAAATAAAAAATTTCATCACTTGCCAAGCCTGGTGGCTCATGCCTGTAATCCCAGCACTTTGTGAGGCTGAGGCAAGAGGATTACTTGAGTCCAAAAGATTGAAGCTGCAGTGAGCTGTGATTGGGCCACTGCCCAGGCAGCAAGACCCTATTCAACAATAACAAAAAAAGGAATTAGGTGATGGGAAATGCCTACCATTTGAATCTATAAAGATAAGCAAGGCAGGGTGCAGTGGCTCACACCTATAATGCCAACATTTTGGGAGGCTGAGACAGGAGGATCGCTTGAGCTCCAGAGTTCAAGACCAGCCTGGGCAACATAGTGAGATCTAGTCTCTACAAAAATAAACAAATTTAGCTGGGTGTGGTGGTGCATGCCTGTAGTCTCAGCTACATGGGAGGCTGAGGTGGGAGAACTGAGTGAGCTCAGGAGGTTGAGACTGCAATGAGCCATGATTACGCCACTGCACTGCGGCCTAGGTGACAGCAAAACCTGTCTCAAAAAAAAAAGAGAGAGAGAGATAAGCAAGAGTTACTCATGATGCTTGGACTTGGGGGAAGATGCCAACTCTGGCACATGTCAGTTACTACATAAAAAGTCAAGTGCAATGTCAAATCCAGAGCATCAAGAGGAAAAAAAGTTCAGTTCCCAAGAGAACATGGATAGCTTAACAATGTAAAACTTGGCCAGGCGGTGTGGCTCACGCCTGTAATCCCAGCACTTTGGGAGGCCAAGGCAGGTGGATCACAAGGTCAGGAGATCAAGACTATCCTGGCTAACACGGTGAAACCCCGTCTCTACTAAAAATACAAAAAACTAGCCAGGCGTGTTGGCGGGCACCTGTAGTCCCAGCTACTCGGGAGGCTGAGGCAGGAGAATGGCATGAACCCGGGAGGCAGAGCTTGCAGTAAGCCGAGATCGTGCCACTGCACTCTAGCCTGGGCGACAGAGCGAGACTCCATCTCAAAAAAAAATGTAAAACTTAATCTAGACTATATCTGCATTAAATTAGTACTGCTGAAACAATACATTGAGGAATTACAGTAGCACTTGCAAGTTCCTACTAATGTCCATATAAATAGAACCATGGAAGCTTTTTATATTATCTGTTTTATGACCTTATGGAATTAGTGAACCAAATAAAAACTTAATCATTATTTCAAATAACATAATTTATTTCTAGACAAAATCTATTCTTATTTTCAAGGTAGTTTAAGTGTCAATATTTCTTAAGCCACAATTTTTTTTTTTTTTTTTGAGACAGTCTTGCTATGTCACCCAGGCTGGAGTGCAGTGGCATGATCTCAGTTCACTGCAGCCTCTGTCTCCTGGGTTCAAGCGTGCACGTCTGCTAATTTTTTTTTTTTTTTTTTTTTTTGAGACAGAGTCTCGCTCTGTTGCCCAGGCTGGATGGAGTGCAATGGCGCAATCTCGGCTCACTGCAAGCTCTGCCTCCCGGGTTCACACCATTCTCCTGCCTCAGCCTCCTGAGTAGCTGGGACTACAGGTGCCCGCCACCACACCCGGCTAATTTTTTGTATTTTTAGTAGAAACGGGGTTTCACCGTGTTAGCCAGGATGGTCTCGATCTCCTGACCTCGTGATCCACCTGTCTCGGCCTCCCAAAGTGCTGGGATTACAGGTGTGAGCCACTGTGCCCGGCCCACGTCTGCTAATTTTTAAGACAGGGTTTTTCACAATGTTGGCCAGGCTGGTCTTAAACTCCTGCCTCCACCTCCCAAAGTGCTAGGATTACAGGCATGAGCCACTGTGCCTGGCAAAAAATACTTTTTCAATGTTTAAAAATATCCAACCTTTCGAAACTTTTTTTCTGATTAAGTAGTAGTAGTCTTATTGGCCGGGCACAGTGGCACATGCATGTAATCTCAGCACTTTGGGAAGCTGAGGCAGGTGGATCACCTGAGGTCAGGAGTTCGAGACCAGCCTGGCTAACATGGTGAAACCTCATCTCTACTAAAAATACAAAAATTAGCTGGGTGTGGTGACGCACATCTGTAATCCCAGCTACTCGAGAAGCTGAGGCAGGAGAATCGCTTGAACCTGGGAGGCAGAGGTTGTTGCAGTGAGCCGAGATTGAGCCACTGCACTCTAGCCTGGGTGACAGAGCAAAACTCCATCTCAGAAAAAAAAAAAAAATTAGCCAGGCGTGGTGATGGGCACCTGTAATCCCAGCTACTTGGGAGGCTGAGGCAGGAGAATTACTTGAACCTGGGAGGCGGAGGTTGCAGCGAGCCGAGATCGCACCACTGCACTCCAGCCTGTGCAACTCTGTCTCAGAAAAAAAAATTATAAAAATAAAATTTGCGTTATAGGCCAGGTGCAGTGGCTCATGCCTGTAATCTCAGCACTTTGGGATGCCAAGGCGAGCAAATCACTTGAGTCCAGGAGTTCATGACCAGCCTAGACAACATAGAGAAATCCCGACCCTACAAAAACTTAGCCAGATGTGGCCGGGCGCGGTGGCTCACGCCTGTAATCCCAGCACTTTGGGAGGCTGAGGTGGGTGGATCACGAGGTCAGGAATTCAAGACCAGCCTGGCCAACTTATTGAAACCCCATCTCTACTAAAAATACACAATTAGCCAGGCGTGGTGGTGCATGCCTGTAATCCCAGCTACTAGGGAGGCTGGGGCCAGGCTGGTCTTGAACACCTGACCTCAGGCGATCTGCCTGCCTCTGCCTCCCAAAGTGCTGGGATTACAGGCTTGAGCCACTGTGCCCAGCCCTATGAATTATTTCAAATGCATTAGATCCACCTGATCAAAATGCTCTCATTCAACATATAATTTTGAGTGCCAACTATGTCTCAAGGTCAGTGTTCAGCCCTACAGTAAACAACGTGGACAGAGCTGCTGCCTTCACAGAACCTCCATCTAGGGAGCAGGTGAATATATCACCAGGCTGTAATTGGTTGCTTAGCTCCAAAATAGTGAATTTAGGGTCAATTAAGATAATAATCTACCTAACTCTAATGACATCTCTAGAGTATTGTGTCTTTTAAAGTACAGTTATAGCCTGGGCAACGTGGGGAGACCCCGTCTCTACAAAAAAAAAAAATTTTTTCTTTGAGACAGTCTTATTTTTTCACCCAGGCTGGAGTCCAGTGGGGCGATCTCAGCTCACTGCAACCTCAAACTCCCGGGTTCAAGCAATTCTCATGTCTCAGCCTCCTGAATAGCCGGGATTACAGGCATACACCACCATGCATGGCTAATTTTTGCAATTTTAGTAAAGACGGGATTTTGCCATGTTGGTCAGGCTGGTCTCAAACTCCTAGCCTCAAGTGGTCTGCCTGCCTTGGCCTCCCATAGTGCTGGGATTACAGGTGTGAGCCACCGCACCTGACCCCTCCTGTCTCTCTTAACACACATTGCCTCCTTATAGAGGTTCAGGCACCATGCTGAGCCTGGGAGGTAATACAAAAATGAATGAGTGGACCTTGTGGGTTCCATGCTAGTTAAAGACACCCTATGAGACCAGCCTGGCCAACATGGTGAAACCTTGTGTCTACTAAAAATACAGAAAATAGCCAGGCATGGTGGTGCGTGCCTGTAATTCCAGCTACTGGGGATGCTGAGGCAGGAGAATTGCTGAACCCAGGAGGTGGAGGTTGCAGTGAGCTGAGATCACACCACTGCACTCCAGCTTGGGCGACAGAGTGAGACTCCGTCTCAAAAAAAAAAAAAAAAAAGACAACCCGGGCCAGGCAAGGTGGGTCACACCTGTAATCCCAGCACTTTGGGGAACAAGGTGGGAGAATCACTTGAGGCCGGCAGTTTGAGACCAGCCTGGCCAACATAATGAGACCGCATCTTAACAAAAATTATGTTTTAAAAAGCTGGGCATGGTGAAGTTCGCCTGTAGTCCCAGCTACTCGGGAGGCTGAAGTGGGAGTATTGCTTGAGCCCAGGAGTTTGAGGCTGCAGTGAACTATGATCACACCACTGCACTCCAGTGTGGGTGACAGAGGGAGACCCTGACTCTTTAAAAAAAAAAAAGAAGTTTGATTGTGGTGGCTCACGCCTGTAATCCTAGCACTCTGGAAGACTGAGACGGGAAGATTACTTGAGCCCAGTGGTTCAAGATTAGCCTGGACTGGCCGGGCTCAGCGGCTCAAGCCTGTAATCCCTGGGAAGAGAATTGCTTGAACCCAGGAGGTGGAGGTTGCAGTGAGCTGAGATCGTACCATTGCACTCCAGCCTGGGTGACAAGAGCAAAGTTCCGTCTCAAAAAAAAAAAAAATAGCCTGGGCGACATAGTGAGACCTCAAGACCCCATCTCTATTAAAAGAAAACAAAGTATCAAGCTTCAAAACATAATACTGGCCAGGCACGGTGGCTCACGCCTGTAATCCCAGCACTTTGGGAGGCCGAGGTCAGGAGATCGAGACCATCCTGGCCAACATGGTGAAACCCCATCTCTAATACAAAAATCAGCCAGACGTGGTGGTGGGCACCTGTAATCCCAGCTACTTGGGAGGCTGAGGCAGGAGAATGGCTTGAATCCAGGAGGCGGAGGTTGCAGTGAGCCGAGATGGCGCCATTGCACTCCAGCCTGGGTGACAGAGACTCCCTCTAAAAAACAAAACAAAAACACCATAATACTAAGTGAAAAGAAACAGAATGAGGAAACACAGACCTGCATGAGTTAGGATTGCAGTTCCCAAACTGTGTTGAGGCACCTCAGAGTGCCATAGTGAATTCTCAGGGACGCTGCAAGATGCTTTAAATTGTTTGAGGGAAATACATGGGTACTCAACATGTCAGACACCTTATAAACTATTCAAGGGAGTTCAAAGTTTCAAAGTTACATTGAACTACTTTTCTTTCAATGACATCTTTTTGCAAAGCTGGGTTTACAGCAGTTTCTGTGATAAAAAGCAAACACCTGACAAAAATCAGCATGGATCAAGTGATTTAGGTGATATCATACAATCTGATTAAGGTTTGGGAAGGTGTGCAGAGTCTAACAAACATGCATCCATTAATAAGCAATTGTAGTTATTTAACATTTTTTTCTATCTATGTGTTGTCGATTTTCTAAACTGCTACTATTTTTTTTAGGACATAAATAGGTATTACATTTTGGTCCAAGCAGGTGGTGGGGGCAGGGTAAGTTAAAAAAAAATTTGGTCCAAGAAACAGAAGTGTTAGGTATTTGTTTTGAAAAAAATAACATATGCATACACTCATGAACCATCACCATAACCAAGATAGTGAACATATCATCGTCTCCAAGTTTCCTCATGCCCCTTTGTAATTCCCTTACTAACTGCCCCACCTCATCCCCAAGCAACCACGGATCTGCTTTGTTACTATAGCATACAAAATATAACAAAGTATACAAAATATAATAAAGTGTACAAAATATACTTTGTTATATTTTGCCTTTTTTTTTTTTTTTTTTTTTTGAGATGGAGTGTTGCTCTGTTGCCCAGGCTAGAGTGCAATGGCATGGTCTCGCTCACTGCAACCTCCGCCTCCTGGGTTCAAGCGATTCTCCTGCCTCAGCCTCCCAAGTAGCTGGGACTACAGGCAAGTGCCACCAGGCCTGGCTAATTTTTTGTAGAGACGGGGTTTCACCGTGTTAGCCAGGATGGTCTCGATCTACTGACCTCGTGATCCACCCGCCTAGGCCCCCCAAAGTGCTGGGATTACAGTCGTAAGCCACTGTGCCTGGCATATTTTGCCTTTTTAAGAGTTTTATATAAATGCATCTGAGTATGAACTCTTTTCTAAATTCCTTCTTTCTTTTCTTTCTTTTTGAGACGGAGTCTCGCTCTGTTGCCCAGGCTGGAGTACAGTGGTGCGATCTCGGCTCACTGCAACCTCCACCTCCCAGTTTCAAGTGATTCTCTTGCCTCAGCCTCTGAAGTAGCTGGGATTACAGACGTGCACCATCACGCCCAGCTAATTTTTGTATTTTTGGTAGAGATGGGGTTTTGCCATGTTGGCCAGGCTGGTCTCAAACTCCTGAGCTCAAGTGATCCACCCGCCTCAGCCTCCCAAAGTGCTGGAATTACAAGCATGAGCCACCAAGACTGGCTCTCTCTAAGTTCTTTCACTCTATAAAAGTTACTGGAGGCCGGGCGCACTGGCTCACACCTATAATCCCGGCACTTTGGGAGGCCGAGGCAGGCGGATCATGAGGTCAGGAGATTGAGGCTATCCTGGCTAACACGGTGAAACTCCGCCTCTACTAAAAATACAAAAAAAAGTTAGCTGGGCATGGTGGTGGGCGCCACTTAGGAGGCTGAGGCAGGAGAATGGCATGAACCCGGGAGGCGGAGGTTGCAGTGAGCCGAGATCGTGCCACTGCACTCCAGTCTGGGTGACAGAGCGAGACTCCGTCTCAAAAAAAAAAAAAAGGTCTGGATTACGGTGGCCCACGCCTGTAATCCCAGCACTTTGAGAGGCCCGAGGCAGGTGAATCACCTGAGGTCAGGAGTTCAACACCAGCCTGGCCAATGTGGTGAAACTCTGCCCATATTAAAAATATAAAAATTAGCCGGGCATGGTGGCGGGTGCCTGTAGTCCCAGCTACTCGGGAGGCTGAGGCAGGAGAATTGCTTGAACCCAGGAGGCGGAGGTTGCAGTGAGCTGAGATCAAAAAACTCCATCTCAAAAAAAAAGTTATTGGAGATTCACCAGGTTGTTCCATGTTTCAATAGGTCATTCCTTTTCTTATAGTTGTAAGATAAGATTTACATATCATAGAACCAACCTCTTCAAAGTGTGCAATTTCAGCAAAAGAAACTACCATCAGAGTGAACAGGCAACCTACAAAATGGGAGAAAATTTTCGCAACCTATTCATCTGACAAAGGGCTAATATCCAGAATCTACAATGAACTCAAACAAATTTACAAGAAAAAAACAAACAATCCCATCAATAAGTGGGCAAAGGACATGAACAGACACTTCTCAAAAGAAGACATTTATGCAGCCAAAAAACAGATGAAAAAATGCTCACCATCACTGGCCATCAGAGAAAAGCAAATCAAAACCACAATGAGATACCATCTCACACCAGTTAGAATGGCAATCATTAAAAAGTCAGGAAACAACAGGTGCTGAAGAGGATGTGGAGAAATAGGAACACTTTTACACTGTTGGTGGGACTGTAAACTAGTTCAACCCTTGTGGAAGTCAGTGTGGCGATTCCTCAGGGATCTAGAACTAGAAATACCATTTGACCCAGCCATCCCATTACTGGGTATATACCCAAAGGACTATAAATCATGCTGCTATAAAGACACATGCACACGTATGTTTATTGCGGCACTATTCACAATAGCAAAGACTTGGAACCAACCCAAATGTCCAACAATGATAGACTGGATTAAGAAAATGTGGCACATATACACCATGGAATACTATGCAGCCATAAAAAATGATGAGTTCATGTCCTTTGTAGGGACATGGATGAAATTGGAAATTATCATTCTCAGTAAACTATCGCAAGAACAAAAAACCAAACACCGCATATTCTCACTCATAGGTGGGAATTGAACAATGAGAACACATGGACACAGGAAGGGGAACATCACACTCTGGGGACTGTTGTGGGGTGGGGGGAGAGGGGAGGGATAGCTTTAGGAGATATACCTAATGCTAAATGACGAGTTAATGGGTGCAGCACACCAGCATGGCACATGTATACATATGTAACTAACCTGCACATTGTGCACATGTACCCTAAAACTTTAAGTATAATAATAATAAAATAAAATTAAATTAAATTAAATTTTAAAAAGTGTGCAATGCAGTGGTTTTTAGTACATTAACAAGATTGTGCAGACATCAACACTATCTAATTCAAGAAGCTTTATTTTGGGCTGGGTGTGGTGGCCACGTCTGTATTCCCAACACTTTGGGAGGCACAGCCGGGTGGATCACCTGAGGTCAGGAGTTCCAGACCAGCCTGGCCAACATGATGAAATCCTGTTTCTACTAAAAATACAAAATATTAGCTGGGCGCAGTGGCAGGCGCCTGTAATCCCAGTTACTCGGAAGGCTGAGGCAGGTGAATCGCTTGAACCTGGGAGGCGGAGGTTGCAGTGAGCCAAGTTCACACCACTGCACTCCAGCCTGGACAGAGTCGGACTCCTGTCTCAAAAAAAAAAAAAAAAAATAACCTTTATTCCTTTATTTCATTACCTCTAAAAGAAACCCCATAGCCATTATCAGTCACTATTCCACCCATCTCCTAGCCTTTAGCTCCTAAAAACCACGAATGTATTTTCTGTCTCTGAAGTTGCCTATCTTGGTTTTTCATATAAATTAATCATAAAAATATGTAGCCTATTGTGTCTGGCTTATTTCATATAGCATAATATTTTCAAGGTTCATCCATGTTGTACCACACGTATAAGTACAGTACTTCTTTTTTTCTCTTTTCTTTTCTTTTCTTTTTGAGATAAGGTTTTGCTCTGTCACCCAGGCTGGAATGCAGTGGCCCGATCTCAGCTCATTGCAACCTCCACTTCCTAGGCTCAAGCAGTCTTCCTGCCATAGCTTCCTGAGTAGGTGGGACTACAGGCACGTACCACCATGCCCAGCTAATTTTTTGTAGAGATGGGATCTCACTATATTGCCTGGCCAACATGGCGAAACTCTGTGTGTACTAAAAATACAATAATCAGTGGGGCGTGGTGGCACATGCCTGTAATTCCAGCTACGTAGGAGGCAGAGGCACAAGAATCGCTTGAACCCAGGAGGCTGAGGTTGTAGTGAGTTGAGATCACACCACTGCACTCCAGCCTGGGTAACAGAGTGAGACTCTGTCTCAAAAAAACTTTGTCTAGTAATTCCAACATCTGAGCTTCCTCAGTGGAAGTTTTTATTTACCGTTTTTTTTCTTCTTTTTTTCTTTCCTGTGTATGGGCTACGCTTTCTAGTTTATTTATTTTTTGAGATGGAGCCTCCCTCTGTCACTCAGGCTGGAGTGCAGTGGCGTGATCTTGGCTCACTGCAGCCTCGGCCTCCTGAGTTCAAGTGATTCTCCCGCCTCAGCCTCCTGAGTAGCTGGGATTACAGGCGTGCACCACCACGCCCAGCTAATTTTTGTATTTTTAGTAGAGACAGAGTTTCACCATGTTGGCCAGGCTGGTCTCGAACTCCTGACCTCAAGTGATCCACCCGCCTCACCCTCCGAAAGTGCTGGGATTACAGGCGTGAGCCACCGCACCTGTCCTTGAAATGCTTTTTCCTTTGACTTTCTGGAATCCTCTCTTGGCTCTGTTCCTGCCTCGCTGGCTTCTCCTATTCAGTCTTGCTAGTTCCTCCTGGTTCCCCTGAGCCCTATATCTTAGCAATGTCCCACGTCTTAGTCCTGTAACCTCTTCTTTATTTACATTCACTTGCTAGGTGATCTCTTTTATTTCATTTCATTTATTTATTTATTTATTTATTTATTTATTTATTTATTTATTTGATATAGTCTCGCTCTGTTGTCCAAGCTGGACCGAAGTGGCACAATCTCGACTCACTGCAACCTCCACCTCCTGGGTTCAAGTGATTCTCCTGCCTCAGCCTCCCGAGTAGCTGGGATTACACGCATGCACCACCATACCCAGCTAATTTTTTTTCTTTTTTTGAGACAGAGTTTTGCTCTTGTTGCCCAGACTGGAGTGCAATGGCGCGATATCAGCTCACTGCAAACCGCTGCCTCCCAGGTTGAAGAGAGTCTCGTGCCTCAGCCTCTCAAGTAGCTGGGATTACAGGCATGCACCACCATGCCCGGCTAATTTTGTATTTTTAGTAAAGGCGGGGTTTCACCACGTCGTCCAGGCTGGTCTTGAACTCCTGACCTTAGGTGATCTGCCTGCCTTGGCCTCCTAAAGTGCTGGGATTACAGGCGTAAGCCACCATGCCCAGCCTTTTTTATCTTAAAAAAACAAAAAACAAAAAACAAAAAAACAAAAACAGTATACTGATGGCTCCTAAATTTGCACTGAGAAAATAAAACTAGGCTGGGAGCAGTGGCTTATGCCTGTAATCCCAGCACTTTGGGAGGCAGAGACAGGAGGATCCAGACCCTGTCTCTAAAAAAGAAAAAAAGGAGGCTGGGCACAGTGGCTTACGCCTGTAATCCCAGCATTTTGGGAGGCCAAGGCGGGCAGATCATTTGAGATCAGCAGTTCCAGACCAGCCTGGCCAACACAGTGAAACCCCATCTCTACTAAAAATACAAAAACTAGCCCAGCGTGGTGGTGCACGCCTGTAATCCCCACTACTCGGGAGGCTGAAGCAGAAGAATCGCTTGAACCCAGGAGACGGAGGCTGCAGTGAGCGGAGATTGTGCCACTGCACTCCAGCCTAGGCGACAGAGCAAGACTCCGCCTGGGGGGGGGGGAAGAGAAAAGACAAATAGCCCAAGGGCAGTCTGAGCTATGTAAAGTATGCAAAATTTATCAGTCCCAGAGAGAAAGGAGCATCTCAGCTCAGTCACATCCTCCACCCACCCACCCATGCCCAGGGGCAGTTGTTTAAAGAGATGTTGGGCCAGGCACGGTGGTTCATGCCTGTAATCCCAGCACTTTGGGAGGCCCAGGTGGGCGGATCACTTGAGGTCAGGAGTTCAAGACCAACATGACCAACATGGTGAAACTCCGTCTCTACTAAAAATACAAAAATTAGCCGGGCGTGGTGGCACGCACCTGTAATCCCAGCTACTCAGGAGGCTGAGGCAGGAGAATCGCTTGAACCCAGGAGGCAGAGGTTGAAGTGAGCCAAGATCACGCCATTGCACTCCAACCTGAGCAACAAGAGCGAAACTCCATCTCAAATAACCCTCTCTTGGGGTCTGGATTGGGACCCCTTTGTGGTAATAAAGGAGGGACACTAATATTAAAGCTGGCTCAACTGGGTCTGAGCAGAGTAATTTTTACCTTAGAGATTTGTGTTTTGGGTGTGCACTTTCAGTTTACATTGGAAGCTGTCTCCCCAATTTAAAAAAAATCATGTTTTGAGGAAGATTTTCTCTGAGATATAGATACAATTAATTTGCACAAGTCTGGAATACCTAAACTTTCATCCAAGTTTCCACAGATTACTAGGTCATTGGAATATTGTCCTTTTCATTTTATTTATGTATTTATTTTTAGAGACAGAGTCTCACTCTTTGTCACCCAGGCTGAAGTGCAATGGCCCCATCATGGCTCACTGCAACTTTGGCCTCCCGGGCCCAAGCGATCCTCCCACCTCGGCCTCCTGAGTAGCTGGGACTAGAGACACACGCCATCACTGCCAGCTAACTTTTAAAATTATTTGTAGAGACAGGGTTTCACCATGTTTCCCAGGCTCTTCTCCAATTCCTGGGCTCAAGCAATCTGCTCGCCCTCCGCCTCCCAAAGTGCTGGGATTACAGGCATAAGCCACTGCACCCAGCCTCCTGCTTCTTTTTATGCCTGGTAATCTTTGGATAACAGACATTGTCAACTTTACCTTTTTAGGAGCTGGGTCTTTTTTTATTCTTATCAATCTTTGTTATTCCTAAGGATCTTTTAGGGTCTTCTTTTATGATGTGTAAAGTGAGCCTGGAGCAATACTAAGTCTAGGGCTAGTTACTCCCCACAACTGAGACAAGACATTCCTGTGTACTCTATGCCCTGTGAATTATGAGTTTTCCAGTCTGGTTGGTGGGTGCAGGCACTATTTTCAAAAGCTCCATGTGAGTGTCAGGACCTGTTCCCTCCAATCCATTTGGATGGTTCTTTTCCTGGCCTTAGGTAGCTGCCTCATATGCATGTGTTGATAAGCACTCTGCTAAATACTGAAGGGGGACCCTCTGCAGATCTCTGTGATTCTCTGTGCTCCTCTCTCCTGACATTCTGTCCTTTTAACTCCAGCTGCCCTTGTCTCTCTGGACCACCTCAACTTAGGGAGTCCACCAGGCACTGCCTCAGTTTCCCGTTCCAGTGCCATAGCATGGAAGCTCTCCAGGCAGTGTGCTGGGACAGTTGTAGTGCTCACGTTGTTTCCCATCTTTCACGGATCACTGTCCTTTGGTGCCTGATGTCTAATGTCTTAAAAATCATTGTTTCGGCTGGGCGCGGTGGCTCACACCTGTAATCCCAGCACTTTAGGAGGCCGAGGCGGGCAGATTACCTGAGGTCAGGAGTTCAAGACCAGCCTGGCCAACATGGTGAAACCCCATCTTTACTAAAAATATGAAAATTAGCCAGGCATGATGGCAAGTGCCTGTAACCCCAGCTACTCAGGAGGCTGAGGCAGGAGAATCACTTGAACCTGGGAGGCAGAGGTTGCAGTGAGCAGAGATCTTGCCATTGCGAGATTGTGCCTGGGCAACAGAGTGAGACTCCGTCCAAAAAAAAAAAAATCGTTTCATGTATTTTGTTTTTTTTGTTGGGGGCAAAGTTGGTTGTTTCCTGTGAGAGGACAAAGTTGGTCCCTGTTATTCCACTTTGACTGAGAGTGCATGACACCTTTTTTCTTGTAGAGACAGGGACTTGCCCAGACTGGTCTCAAACTCCTAGCCTCAAGGAATCCTCCCACCTCAGCTTCCCAAAGTGCTGAGATTACAGGCATGAGCCACCATGCCCAGCCCATGATAACTTTTGACAGTGGGACCAACAGAATTTGCCAATGAAAATGTAGAGGAATCAGCTGGGCGTGGTGGCTCACGCCTGTAATCCCAGCACTTTGGAAGGTCAAGGCAAGTGGATCACCTGAGGTCAGGAGTTCGAGACCAGCCTGACCAAGATGGTGAAACCCCGTCTCTACTAAAAAATATAAAAATTAGCTGGGTGTGGTGGTGGGCACCTGTAATCCCAGCTACTTGAGAGGCTGAGGCAGGCAAATCGTTTGAACCCAGAAGGCGGAGGTTGCAATGAGCTGAGACCATGCCATTGCATTCCAGCCTGGGCGACAGCGCAAGGCTCCATCTCAAAAAAAAAAAAAAAAAAAAAGAGAAAAAAGAAAAAGAAAATGGAGGGGAATTAAGCATGATATATCGGCTCTTTGACTCAAGTAACAAAATGTATTTTAATTTTTATTCTTTTTTTGTTTTTAGACGGAGTGTCGCTCTGTCACCCAGGCTGGAGTGCAGTGGTGCAATCTCAGCTCACTGCAACCTCCGCCTCCCGGGTTCAAGCGATTCTCCGGCCTCAGCCTCCTGAGTAGCTGTGATTAGAGGCATGCACCACCACACCCAGCTAATTTTTGTATTTTTAGTAGAGATGGGGTTTCACCGCGTTGGCCAGGCTGGTCTCAACTCCTGACCTCAAGTGATCCGCCCACCTCGCCCTCCCAAAGTGCTGGGATTACAGGCGTGAGCCACCACGCCTGGCCACAAACTGTATCGTGATGCCATTGGTTGAGATGAAGGAGACAGTGGGGGAGCATCTGAGCAAAGGAAATAGAACAAATCTGTTTGGATGGATAAGCAGTATGTGACACCCACATAAATGTCAAACAGGTCATTACAGTACGTTTGAGTCTGGTGTTCCAGAGAAAGGTCTAAGCTGAAGGCCTAGAGGATCTTCCAAATATTTGCAATAATTAAGGCTATAGGAGAAGAGGAAGTCACTTAGGAAGAAAGGATCAGACAGGATTATACCCAAGGATATTCTAATATTTGGAAGTTTGATACAAGTGGAGGAGTAGCCAGAGATAGAGAAAGAAAAAACAAAGAAAAAAAAAAAACAAGAGAGGCCGGGCGTGGTAGCTCAAGCCTGTAATCCCAGCACTTTGGGAGGCCGAGACGGGTGGATCACGAGGTCAGGAGTTCCAGACCAGCCTGGCCAATATGGTGAAACCTCATATCTACTAAAAATACAAAAATTAGGCTGGGCACGGTGGCTCACGCCTGTAATCCCAGCACTTTAGGAGGCCAAGGCGGGTGGATCACGAGGTCAGGAGTTTGAGACCAGCCTGACCAACATGGTGAAACCCCGTCTCTACTAAAAATACAAAAATTAGCCGGGCATGGTGATGCGTGCCTATAATCCCAGCTACTCGGGAAGCTGAGGCAGGAGAATCGCTTGAACCCGGGAGGCGGAGGTTGCAGTTAACCGAGATCATACCACTGCACTCCAGCCTGGATGACAGAGCAAGACTCAGTCTCAAAAAAACCAAAAAATTAGCTGGGCATGGTGGTGCATGCCTGTAATCTCAGTTACTCGGGAGGCTAAGGCAGGAGAATCACTTGAACCCAGGAAGCAGAGGTTGCAGTGAGCCAAGATCGTGCCACTGCACTCCAGCCTAGGTGACAGAGTGAGACTCCATCTTAAAAAAAAAAAAGAAAGAAAGAAAGAAAAAGAAAAACCAAGAGAGTGAGAGGAAGAAATTGTGGGTTTCACTAGAAAGTCACAGGAGAGGGCAGAGAAGTGATTGCTGGTTTGGCAAGATTATTATTCTTCAGTGGTCTGGTTAAAAGCAGTCCCAAAGACATAGGAGTGACAGACACCAAATTGAATTGAGTTGAATATGGTCTGGGACATGAGGAAGTGGAGTCTGAAGAAAGCCAGATGATTGGCCTTGTTGAGGAGCACAGTAGTGGAATCATGCCAAGGGGAGTATATAGGGCCAAAATTCACAAGTAAATATATACGTGGGAATTGACGACACAGTATCTGAAACAACCTAGGCAGCCATCAGTTGGGGAAGGGCTGAACAATGCTACATAATATCATGAACCAGTTAAAAAGGATGAGTTAAAAAGATGTTCTTATATATTAATATATGAAAAAACAGAAGCATCAAAACAATACTTCAAAAAAAGTAAAGGGGGGATTTCATCAATATGAAACCCTGATTGTATTAAAAGTATGAGATTTCTCTGTATTTTTTCTTTTTTTTTTCTTTAATATTCAGTCTTCATAGACTGTCAAAAATTGCCAATGCCAACTATACTGCAAGTCTTCGGAGCGGGGTATTGGGAAAAGTTTCCAATTAGCAATATCCACACCTTGGCTAAACCTCATTGGCTATGACACTGCCACTGCAAAAAGCATATTTCTTTTTTTTCAAGAATATTCTTTTTTTTTTTGGAGACAGGGTTTCCCTCTGTTGCCCAGGCTGGAGTGCAGTGGCACGATCTTGGCTCACTGCAACCTCTGCCTTCCAATGATTCTTCTGCCTCAGCCTCCCGAGTAGCTGGGACTTACAGGTGCCCGCCACCACGCCCGGCTAATTTTTTGTATTTTAGTAGAGAGGCAGTTTCACCATGTTACCCAGGGTGGTCTCAAACCCCTGAGCTCAGGCAATCCACCTGCCTCGGCCTCCCAAAGTGCTGGGATTACAGGCATGCACCACCATGCCCAGCCCTTTTTTTTTTGAGACGGGAATTTCGCTCTTGTCTCCCAGGCTGGAGTGCAATGGCAGGATCTGGGCTTGCTGCAACCTCCGCCTCCTAGGTTCAAGCGGTTCTCCTGCCTCAGCCTCCCCAGTAGCTAGGATTAAAGGCCCGTGTCACCACACCCGGCTTTTTTTTTTTTTTTCCAAGACAGAGTCTCACTCTATTACCCAGGCTGCAGTGCAGTGGTGCGATCTCTGCTCACTGCAACCTCCTCCTCCTGGGTTCAAGTGATTCTCCTGCCTCAGCCTCCCGAGTAGCTGGGACTACAGGCACGCACCACCATGCCTGGCTAACTTTTTGTATTTTTAGTAGAGACGGGGTTTCACCATGCTGGCCAGGCTGATCTCGAACTCCTGACCTCATGATCCGCCTGCCTCGGCCTCCCAAAGTGCTGGGATTACAGGCGTGAGCCACCGCGCCCAGCCTATTTATTATTTCTTAATGTAAAGTTTAATTAAAAATCCTTCCAGACGGGCGCAGTGGCTCACGCCTGTAATCCCAACACTTTGGGGGGCCGAGGCAGGCGGATCACCTGAGGTCAGGAGTTCAAGACAAGACTGATCAACAGGGAGAAACCCGGTCTCTACTAAAAACACAAAATTAGCTGGGCGTGGTGGCACATGCCTGTAATCCAAGCTACTTTGGAGGCTGAGGCAGGAGAATCCCTTGAACCCGGGAAGCGGAGGTTGCAGTGAGCCGAGATCGCGCTACTGCACTCCAGCCTGGGCGACAGAGCGAGACTCTGTCTCAGTAAACAAAACTAAACAAAACACAAAAGACAAAACTCAGAGCTGGCGGGGTTGGGGGAATAGGGTGGGGAGAAAGAAAGTGAAATCTGTTCCTTGGCTTCCCGGAGCCAAGGAGGTTTCTCCACTTTCAAGGTCTCCAGGTCCGCCCCCTGCCTGTAACCCCCAGCGCCGCCCCTCTGGAAGCCTGGGAGGACTGTGTGTTGCGAACTGGGGCGGCTACTCTCGGCCGCCGCGAAGGTCCGCGTCTTGTTCGCAGGGAAGGTTTACTCCCCCATCGTGGGTGCCACCAAGGGGCTGAGGGCTCGGCCGGTTTCGCTTTGCTGGGGGCAAGACACGCTCTCTCTCCCCACCCTTCCGGGTTCCCTCAGACAGTCTCGGCCTTGAGGAACCCCCTTCGCCTCCGGTCCCCCAGCCGACCTTCCTCCGCTCCCCACGCCCTCCCCGGAGAACCCCACTGTCACTCGCGATGCTCCGAAGACCCGGGAACTGGGCGAGGAAGGCGGTGGCCGCCTTTTTCCAGCTGGGGTGAGTCATTTCCTGCGACAGGCTCCCTCCCCCGGAAGTAGGGCCTGATGTAAACACCCGAGCCGGGCTCCAAGGCCCGGGAGGTCAGAAAACCGGGCCGCGGGCGGCACCGACAGCTGGGGCCCGGGTCAGGGACACGCGGAGGTCAGGCCGGTGAAGGCGGCAGGAAGCTGGAGCACGACCCCAGGGTTGGTTGGGTCTGGGGGAGGCGGGGAGGCTGAGAGTCTTTCGAGTAGGGGTCTAAGGCAGAGGTCTTGAGTGGGTGCCGGCGTTGGAAGGGGCATGCGGCTGGTCTCTTGGGAGAGGGGCGAGGCATCCCGGACAGAGTCTGGGGTGGCGCGGGCGTTTGGAATGGAGGTGCAAAAAAGGGGTCTTGAAAGTTGGAGCTGTCCAGAGAATAACTCTAAGGCAGAGCTGTCCAAAGAAAGAGCATGAGGCATTCCAGTGGAGGGTGTAACTGAGAGAAAGGAAGGAGATTTGGACTCTTGGAGGATGGGGAAGGAGTGTGTCTGGCCAGAGTTCTTGGGGAGTTGAGGATTTGAAGGGAAGTTGGGGGCTCTATGGCAGTAATCTTAGTAGGGGACTGCGCAGGCATCTTAGGGGTTGAGGTTCTCCTAGGTAGGAGTTTTGGGTGGTTTGTTTTTGGCAAGGGTCTTAGAGGGCAAGGGTGCCCTGGGGCAGGGTGTTGGATAGGGGTCTAGAGGGGGAATCTTAGGAGAATGGGTGGGGTTCCTGGGGTTGGGTCCAGGCCAGGTTATGTTGTAGTCAAGGACAGCAGAACACAAGGAAGGAGATGTCCCAGGGGTGGAAAATTTAGAGTGCTAGGGGGAATCCTAGGGTAGAGTCCCCAGGGCATAAGCCGATCTAAGGGAATGTCTAGGCTGGCCCTGATAGGTAGTTACCAAGGCATGAGAAGGGGTCATCCCAAGGTAGGCATCCTGAAGGGGTTTGGGGAAGCCGGTGAGGGGGAAAGGTGTGAGAGGACTCTGGGGTGGTCAAATAGGTTGGGGTACAGTTAGAAGGGTATGAGCAGAGGAGTTCCTGGAGATGGCAGACCAAGCGTAGCAGTCTCAGGGCCAAGTCAGGGAGGTACAAGAAGTGCATCTCCTAGCCCACTTTTGTCTATTTATTGACAGAGTCCGGTGCTAGGTCAGGTGTGAAGATGAGAAATGGGTTGGGAGTGGTTCCAGGCCATGTCTGGCATTGGGATCAAGATTGGCTGGGGGTGGGGAGGAGATATCACGGGGGCACCCCCTATCACATTACTTCCTGACAAGTCAGTGAGGGCCAGCATGTAAAGAGGAGGTGTGGGGTCCACATCAGTGTGGGCCTGGAGCTTGCCAAACCTGAAAGAAGGAGGGTTCCTGGCCATGCTGTTTGGGATCTTGGGAGCTTAGAGCAGAGACCCTGGGACTCTCTCTGTTTTTATCTTTTTTACCCCCTGAGACGGAGTCTCGATCTGTCACCCAGGCTGGAATGCGATGGCTCGATTTTGGCTCACTGCCATCTCCGCCTCTCGGGTTCAAGCGATTCTCCTGTCTCAGCCTCCTGAGTAGCTGGGATTATAGGTGCGCCCCACCACACCCGGCTAACTTTTGTATTTTTACTAGAGACGGGATTTCACCATGTTAGCCAGGCTGATCTCAAACTCCTGACCTCAGGTGATCCACCCGCCTTGGCCTCCCAAAGTGCTGGGATTACAGGCATGAGCCACCACACCTGGCCTGTTTTTATCTTTTTTGCAGTCACTCCAGAGTCAGTAGTTAGCAGAGTGGGAGGAGGAGGAAATCAGGTGAGGCAGAACTTGGAGGGGAGACTCCAGGACTCTTTTCATCTTTATCCCATTTGTATCCAGGGGAACAATCCTGCACCATGACTCAACAGCCACTTCGAGGAGTGACCAGCCTGCGTTTCAACCAAGACCAAAGTGAGAGAGGATTGGGCCTGTACCCTTGTGGGAGGAAGCGAGGGAAAGAGGGGTTAGAAGTGGGCCGTGGGCCCCCAGCTTCCTACCTGGGCATTCTTTAAGGCAGTGTGGATTCCTTCCATCCCCCAGGCTGCTTTTGCTGCGCCATGGAGACAGGTGTGCGCATCTACAACGTGGAGCCCTTGATGGAGAAGGGGCATCTGGGTGAGCTGTTGGCAGGGGAGGGGCAATGGGCAGAAGAGCTGGGCTGGGCATTGGCTCCCACCTCCACTGACACCCTGGTCCCTGTCCAGACCACGAGCAGGTGGGCAGCATGGGCTTGGTGGAGATGCTGCACCGCTCCAACCTTCTGGCCTTGGTGGGCGGTGGTAGTAGTCCCAAGTTCTCAGAGATCTCAGGTAAGTGCCCTCATCCTGCCCTTTGGCCCAGATTTCTCGGATTCCTGGCCTCCCACAGGCACCCCAAGGTACTGGCAGATGAAGACGTCAGAGTACTTCAGAGTCACACAGAGAGGAGGCCTACAGCTTGGAAGTCATGGATCTTATAGCTTGAGAAGCTTGGTGCTTTGTTTTCATTTTAAAAATGCTGATTGAGTGCCTCCTGTGTGCCATGCCCTAGAGCACTTACTGTGAGCCTGGGACTGCCCTAAGCACTTTACGTTTATTAACTCATTTAATCCTCACAGTAACTCTATGGGGTAGGAAGGATCATTATCCCCATCTTTACCGATGAGGAAACTGAGGCCCAGTGCAGTTAAGTGACTCATCCAAGGTCACACAAGCAATAGGTTTTAAAATCTTGGAGCCGTCTTCCCAATACCCCCTTGGCTTGAGCCTCAAGTGCCATCTTACTTTAAGGGTTTTTCTTGATGATCCCATCTGAACAAGGCAGGAGTTGCCCTAGGTGAGTCACAGAGCCCTAGGATTCCTCACGGAAATCTCCAGGGTGCGTGGACTAGGACCCTGGAGGCAGAAATAGTTACCAAGGGGAAGTTACAGGCCTGAGTGTGAGTCCCTGTTTGGTTGCTGATGGGCTCTGAGGTCCTTGGCCAGACACTCTACCACTTTGAACCTCAGTTTCTTTATCTGTAGATGAGTGTAACAGTCTAGAACACTCCTCTCAGGGATCATATCTACAAGTGCTCGTGCTGTGCGAGGATCTCACTGGTTGTTTATTGAAAGGCTAAGCAAGTAGGTTGAGGCCCCTGGGAAGCAGGGGTGGATCCTGTGTCACCAGGGCTGCCCCTTACCCTAAACCTTGGCCCCGACAACCCACCCACCTGCCCAGCAGTGCTGATCTGGGACGATGCCCGGGAGGGCAAGGACTCCAAGGAGAAGCTGGTGCTGGAGTTCACCTTCACCAAGCCAGTGCTTTCTGTGCGCATGCGCCATGACAAGTGAGCCTGAGGAGGACCGGGGTGGGAGGTAGGAGGTCCCCACAGTAAGTGAGAGGGATAGTCCTCCCTGGGCATCCCGCCACCCCCTCACGGCCATCCTGTGTTGTGTGATACCCACAGGATCGTGATCGTGCTGAAGAACCGCATCTATGTGTACTCCTTCCCCGACAATCCCCGAAAGCTGTTTGAGTTTGATACCCGGGACAACCCCAAGGGTGAGAGGGCTCAGATACACAGGTGTAAGGGCATGAAACAGTGGATGGGGCAGAGGGGCAGAGATGAGGAAAGAAAGGAAGGGGCACTCACACACAGAGAAATGGGGAAAGAGGCAGGGAGATGCTCACACTCATAGCCTCTCCATCTTTCCAGCCCTCAGCCAGTTCTCCCCACCTCTCGTCCTGCCCCACCCCTGGGTACGCCAGTGGCAGAGCAGAAACACCTCCTGAGGACATGGGTGGGTGTGTCAGGGATCCCTGAGCTTCTGGGGCTGTGATAGCAGCTTACTAGATTCCACAGCTGCAGAGCAAGGAATGGAATCTGCCTAGCTGGCGGGGCGTGCAGCTGAGCTGAGCCCCCTCAGGGTTCTTTGGGTTAAGCTTATCGTGGAGGGTTGAAGTCTGGTCCTCATCCAGCTCTGTCCATTCTGAGATGCTGCCTCCTCTTCAGCCGCCCACCCCACCCCCCCATCTTCACACCCTAGGGCTCTGTGACCTCTGTCCCAGCCTGGAGAAGCAACTGTTAGTGTTCCCGGGACACAAGTGTGGGAGTCTGCAACTTGTGGTGAGCCGTCCAGTGGACAAGGGTGGGTAGGTTGGTGGACTGGCTTCCTTGTGGACTCTTGGCCCCTTCCCTCCATACCACCCCAACCTCAGACTCCTCCCTCCTACCCCAGGACCTGGCGAGCACAAAGCCTGGCACCTCGTCTGCTCCATTCACGATCAATGCACATCAGAGTGACATAGCCTGTGTGTCTCTAAACCAGCCAGGCACTGTAGTGGCCTCAGCCTCCCAGAAGGGTACCCTTATTCGCCTCTTTGACACACAATCCAAGGAGAAACTGGTAGAGCTGCGCCGAGGCACTGACCCTGCCACCCTCTACTGGTGAGCACAGGGTATGCATGGTGGGCTGGTGACCCCATACCACATGACATATGGGCATCACTGCTGATCTGTCTTCTAGCATTAACTTCAGCCACGACTCCTCCTTCCTCTGCGCTTCCAGTGATAAGGGCACCGTCCATATCTTTGCTCTCAAGGATACCCGCCTCAACCGCCGCTCCGCGTGAGTACCCCCTCCCCACCCTACCGTGTCCCTGTCCCCCTGCCCGTTTACCATACCTGGGCTTAGCCGGTGCTGCCTGCAGGCTGGCTCGCGTGGGCAAGGTGGGGCCTATGATTGGGCAGTACGTGGACTCTCAGTGGAGCCTGGCGAGCTTCACTGTGCCTGCTGAGTCAGCTTGCATCTGCGCCTTCGGTCGCAATACTTCCAAGAACGTCAACTCTGTCATTGGTGAGTGGGAACAGCCCCTTGGTTGGGGGTACTGCATGGGGCAAAGAACTGCGGGTTGGACCTGAAAGGATTTTAGGGCCCTGTGAGGCTCAGCTTCATCATCAGTAAGGCGGACAGCACTGGGCAAAGGCCTGGAGGCAGACCCTAGGTCCTGAGATGCCTGAGAGGACTGGAGCCTGTGGCTGTGGCAGCCTCTGACCTTTTACCACCACCCCCCTCCCCAGCCATCTGCGTAGATGGGACCTTCCACAAATATGTCTTCACCCCCGATGGAAACTGCAACAGAGAGGCTTTCGACGTGTACCTTGACATCTGTGATGATGATGACTTTTAAGGACCCTGGGGGCTGTGCTAGGGACCTGCAGTGGCAGACTGCAGAGCTGAGCCTTGGCAGTGGGGCGTGCTTGGAAGCCACCAGCCAGCAAGCATTAATGGGGCTGGTGCCCACTTTCCACTCAGCAGAGCTATGTCTAAATAAAGAGCTCACTTCCCCCCAGCACTTCTTGATGACTGTGTGCCCCAAGGGCCAGGCCGGAGACCCAGGAAGGCAGCGACCCCTTGGGATCCCTAACCTGGAGGAAATTGCCAGGGACCCAGAGGAAGTGCCCTAATCCAACCTGGGGATTTTTTTAAAGCTTCCTAGGAAGAGATGATCTCCGATGTGATGAATACGAATAAAAGGCCCTTAATGGCATTTACGGCTTGACCTCAGGGGCGGGGCATGGAGTTTCCTGGAGAAATGTGACCCTCTTGGGCGCTGACAGGAAGGAGGTGGAATCCAACTCGGATCCTTGTGACAGTCCCTCCTTTCTTATCTGTCTGGCTACTTTGTGCTTGAGCCGCTGGCACCGCCCGGAGCAGCCCCTGCGGCGCCCCGCGCGGGGGTGGATAGCAGTTTCAAGGGTTGGGAGCATCTCGCTCCGTGGCCAAGGCTTGATTTCCCGGCAGCCTTTGCTGCTTTCCTGAGCGGCGTGTTAGTTGCTTTTCCGGTCACGTGCATCGCCGCCCTTGCGCAATCCACCTAGGAGATTAGGAAAAAGCTGCCCAGCCCAGACTCCATTTCCCGGTGTGCCCCGCGGTGGCGAGGGGCGTAACGGTTGTTGTAGTCCGGCCCCCTCCTGGCTGGTCCAGCCACATTAACCGGCAGGATGTCGGAGGTGCGGCTGCCACCGCTACGCGCCCTGGACGACTTTGTTCTGGGGTCGGCGCGTCTGGCGGCTCCGGATCCATGCGACCCGCAGCGATGGTGCCACCGCGTCATCAACAACCTCCTCTACTACCAAACCAACTACCTTCTCTGCTTCGGCATCGGCCTCGCTCTCGCCGGGTGAGGGAGGGAGGCGCCGGTTGGCCAGGGACGTCTGCAGAGCGTGGGGGTTAGACCCAGAGGTCTTTGAGGACCAGGACGGGGAACCTGAGGGGGATGCAAGGCCGGGAAGGGCGAAGTCAGTAGAGATGGACGGCCTGAGGGGCTTGGAAGGGGGGCCTTGAAAGAGGTGGAGCCCAGTTATAAGGAGGGCCTCAGGGAGATGGAGCCTGGCTGATGAGGAGGGCCTACGGGGGATGGGGGTCTACAGGGAAGATCTGGGGAGGATGGAGACAAGTGTGGGACTGAAGGGTAAAGTGGGCTGGAAGGTGAACCGGAAAAAAAGGAGGGCCCGAAAGGGGGACATGAGAGTACTTGAGGGGCGTAGGGGGGGTGTGATGTGAATGATGGGGCCAGATTGAGGCCGACCCTGGAGTACTTAGGGCAGAGACCGGGAAATAAACGGTAAAGATGGAGGTTTTAGAAGATGTATTTATTGGGGATCCGGTCTTGGAGGGGAGCCTGGCTATGATTGGAAGGCGCCAGGGGCAGGTACCTGTTGGGGAACTTGGGCCCAGGAGGAGGATCCATGGTTGGAAAGCCTGAGACCAGAGAGGAATGGAGAATCTGGAGGAAGGACTTGAGCAGTGCTGGAAGTTCAGAGTGGGGCTGACGACCTGGAAGAGGTCCTAGCAATGATGGAGGGAGGAATCTATAGGGAAATGGGAGCCTGGAGGGGGCTCCTATAAGGACCCTAGGCCTGGGGAGAGGGGAACGTGTGGAGACAGAAGGCCTGGAAGAGGGATTTGCAGGTGCTGGGGTTAAAGGGGGAGCTTGCGGGCAGGCTGATGAGGGGCCCTACGGGGGTAGAGTCGGAAGGAAAGTCCAGGGAAGTGTTGGGAGCCCGGGGGTGTGGGGAGTGTCTAGCAGGATGGGAGGGCCTGAAGCGGGAACCCGAGGAAGACAAGACAGTGGAATTGACAAGGAGGAAAGGAGGGGTCTATAGGGGTGAGTCGGGAGCCCTGGCAGATGGGCCTGCTGGAGACAGGGCTGGTGGGAAGATGTGCCAGGCTGGAGTGTCCGGAGACGGGAGACCCTGGCTCTTGGGGCCCAGGGTGGGTGATGGTCCGGAGGCCGTCTCTCCGCCCGGCCGGCTAGCGTGGTTCCCTTGTACCCGCAGGTACGTGCGGCCGCTTCATACGCTCCTGAGCGCGCTGGTAGTGGCGGTGGCCCTCGGCGTGCTGGTGTGGGCAGCTGAGACCCGCGCAGCTGTGCGCCGCTGCCGCCGCAGCCACCCTACCGCCTGCCTGGCCGCAGTGCTTGCCGTCGGCCTCCTGGTTCTCTGGGTCGCGGGCGGCGCTTGCACCTTCCTGCTCAGCATCGCCGGGCCGGTGCTTCGTGAGTCTCCACTGCCCCGAGATAGCCAGGAAAGCGGCCAGAGCATGCTTAAGGCACCAGGCCAGCCCTGCCCCGGTCCCTGGGTTGAGAGGGGGCTGGGAAACCCGAGGGCCGGGCCACGACCCCGCTAAAAGCGCCTTCCCGGGCTTCGTTCCCCCTTCTGGGAACACCCATTTTATTATCGCCTTTCCTATCTCACTCTTGGTGTTAAGTGCCTTCCACTGGCCACGTCCCCGTTACTGGGCGCCTTCCCTGGCCATGCCCACGTTGCCAAGCCAATTACTCGGCCACGCTTTCAGTATCTGAGGCGTCCTGGCTGCTCACCACTCCATTGGCCTGCCTGTGCGCCAATTCCCTTCGGTGGGCCCCGGTTGGCTGCAGGCTGAGATCTATTCCACTGACCACCCCTCTCGGTGCCGCCCACAGTGATCCTGGTGCACGCCTCGTTGCGCCTGCGCAACCTTAAGAACAAGATTGAGAACAAGATCGAGAGCATTGGTCTCAAGCGGACGCCAATGGGCCTGCTACTAGAGGCACTGGGACAAGAGCAGGAGGCTGGATCCTAGGGCCCTGGGATCTGTACCCAGGACCTGGAGAATACCACCCCGCCCCCAGCCCATAATTGGGACCCAGAGCCCTTTCCCAGCACTTAAAACAGGAGCCTAGAGCCCCCTGCCCAAACAAAACAGGACATCTGTGACTGCCCTACCCCCACACCAGCCCCAAACTAAGATATCCCTCACACCCAGCCCCCATTACCTAGGGACAAGAGTCTTCCCCAGCCCTGAACCTAGGACCAAGAGCCACCTACATCCAGCCCCAAAACGGGCTTCAGGCCAGAGCATCCATGGCCAATTTCAAATTGTGAACCCAGAGACACTCCCATCCACCCTTCTCCATGCTCATCCCCAGACTGAGGCCTGGGGCAAGGCACTCTCAAGTCTTGAACCCTGGACCAAAGCTTTTCCAGACCCCACCCTACCTTCCAACCCAGGTCAAGACATTGCCAAATCTTGAACTCAGAACCCAAGTGTTCCATGCCCCTGTGTGGATAGAGTCGGGTATCCTGACTGTTGGACCACTGGTCCAGGTGATCGCGACCCTCACCAGTCCCACTTGCCTCCCTCCAGCTCTGCTTAGGGATTTTGCCCCTCACCCCAATGTTCCACACCATCGACAACCAAGGGATGAGGTGGGGACAGGCCTCAGCAGAGAATGGGGCATATATGTTAGTGTTGCTGCAACAATAAAGCCTGTTGCATCTCTCATGCCAATTTGAGACTCCTGGGTAAAGTCCTTGTACATTTCAAAGGACAGAAGTGGCCTTCTACTTTTCAATTCTGCTAGACTCTTCCTGAATATGTGGGCTGAAGAGGTGATCTCTGAGGCCCTTCCTTGAACTTATTACCTCTGGATCAGCATTAAAGCACAGGGAAGGACAGGTGCGGTGGCTCATGCCTGTAATTCCAACACTTTGGGAGGCTGAGACTAGAGGATCACTTGAGGCTAGGAGTTTGAGACCAGCCTGGGCAATATAGCAAGACTCTATCTCTACAAAAAAATTAAAATTTAGCTGGGCATGGTGGTGTGCTTCTGTAGTCACAGCTACTTGGGAGGCTGTGGCAAGAGGATGGCCGGAGCCTAGGAGGTAGAGGCTGCAGTTAGCTGTGATTGTGCCGCTGCACTCCAACCTGGACAACAGTGAGAACCTGTCTCAAAAAGCTGGGCATGGACTGCTCAAGCCTAGGAGTCCGAGACTAACCTGGGCAACATAATGAGACCCCATCTCTACATTTTTTTTTTTTTTTTTTGAGACAGTCTTGCTCTGTCGCCCTGGCTGGAGTGCAGTGGCATGATCTCGGCTCACTGCAATCTCTGCCTCCCGGGTTCAAGCAATTCGCCTGCCTCAACCTCCTGAGTAGCTGGGATTACAGGCACGTACCACCACACCCGGCTAATTTTTTTGTTATTTTTAGTAGAGACGGGGTTTCACTGTGTTAGCCAGGATGGTCTTGATCTCCTGACCTCGTGATCTGCCCGCCTTGGCCTCCCAAAGTGCTAGGATTACAGGCGTGAGCCACCGCGCACCCAGCCTACAATTTTTTTTTTTTCTTTAATTAGCGGGTATGGTGGTGCACAACTGTAGTTTCAGCTATTCAGGCGGCTGAAGTGGGAAGATTGTTTGAGTCCAGGAGGTCAAGGCTGCAGTGAGCCGTTATCGCGCCACTACCTTTCAGCCTGGGCAACAGAGTGAGACATTGTCTCAAAAAAATAAAAATTAAAAAAAATGTATAGGGAGGTTAAGGACAGGGTCTTTGTTATCACCATTTATATTACCAAGAGTTACTGTTTTGAGGTTGGCTAGAAATCTGAGTGCAGACAGGCAAAGAAGTTGCCCCACATCACAAAGCAAGTAAAGTCAAAACAGATGACACTATCACAGGCTATTCCCAACGTATGTTTTTTCCTGTAAAAATATATTATTTGGTCTTGACTAGAGGTGTGGGCCCTCAAGGTGAGGCAGACAGCAGCAACACATGGGTTCAGTTTACACATTTATTATACAAATCCCCTTCCAGTGTGGGTAATGTCTTGGGTCCAGATCCATTGGTATAAAAAGAAAAGTTTTAACACCAGGAAAAGGGGGTAGGGGAACTCCCAGCTCTGAAAATCACAGATAGGTATCATAGAAAACACAACTTGTGTGGGTTTGATTAAAAAGTGGTGGATGGGGGCTGGGTGCAGTGGCTCACGGCTGTAATCCCAGCACTTTGGGAGGCCAAGGCGGGCAGATCACAAGGTCAAGAGTTCAAGACCAGCCTGGCCAATATGGTGAAACCTTGTCTCTACTAAGAATACAAAAATTAGCCAGGCGTGGTGGCGTGTGCCTGTAATCCCAGCTACTCGGGAGGGTGAGGCAGGAGAACCCAGGAGGCAGAGGTTGCAGTTAGCTGAGATTGCACCACTGCACTCCAGCCTGGTGACAGAGCAAGACTCTGTCTCGAGAAAAAAAAAAAGAGGTGGAAGGAAAGCCAAGGAAGGTGAGTGGCCCGTGGCCTGTAGCCAGACCTCACCTGAGGATTTCACTGGCATCTACCGGGTGCCAGATCTGGTAGATGCCAAGTTCAACCCCCACAGGATCCCAGGACACAGCACACCTGATGGCTCTTCCCTTTACTCCTCCTGTGGGGCCTCCTGACTGGGGGTGGTCAGGGCAGAGGCCATGGGCACAGACGGGGTTGGGCTCCTTCAGGCATCCCACCCAGACTGCAGTCCTTCCAAGTGTGGGCAGAGAGCCCACTGCCCCAACAACTGCCCTGGCGATGCGTGGCAGGGATTTCTGTTCACACCGGAGTCTCCTGGCTGCCCTAAATCGCCCTGAGACCCGATATGGTCCATTTTATGGAGGGGGTTCCTGAATGGAACCTGGTTGGGCATGGGAACAGGAATGAACCCAACCAGATGAGATCACAGTTTCCCTTTTATAAAACACCTAGTGTTGGAGGAAGACAGTGAATACCTAAGTCACAACTGTAAACATAAATGGAGGAAGGGGCTTGGGGTCCCCATGACATCATCCCCTCTCTTTTAAGCTGGCTGAAGGCCCCCAGTCCCCAGCACAGTGTGAGAGAAGAAGCAGGGTGTCAGACACCTTCCTGGGCCTATGGGGAGCCAGGGGCCTTGGAAGATTAGATTGGCGCACTCCGCTCAGGACTGAGAGCAACCACATGCCAGGGCCCAGCGAGGTCAGCTGTGTGCTCCCCAGATTGGAATCGTGCCCAGGCCAACAAGGGACATATCAGAAGGGGTCAGACCAGTGTCCCCGGGGTCTGGGTGTCAGAACTGGAGGACTGCTCCCCCTCTAGCGTCAGGTCACTTAAACGAGCGCTCAGCTCCGGGGGATACAGGAAGTCCGCGTAGTATCTTTAGAAGGGGTAGCAGGAATCCGGAGGACAGGGCGGGGAAGACAAGAAGAGGAAAAGACAGACAAGACACAGAAAAAGAAAGGAAAAGAGGCTCGTTAAAGAGGTGGAGGCAGGCACAGGACAGCACTTTCAGGCTCCGGGGCATGGAGAAAAAAGGAAGAAAACAGCAAGGGGCATGAGATGTCCCTTCCTCCCGGCACCCTGGCTTCAAGGCTCATCTTCAGCCTATAACTTGATAAAGAATTGCTGCTACCAGTGCCCAAGATCCCCTCCACCAGGACCCCATGGACTAATGCCGGTCATGTGCAGTAGAGTGACCCTGTGCCATCACAGCAGCTAGTTTCCTCATGGTCCAATTCATTAGCTATCATGACTAGCCACTCCCTGGCCTGGATATCTTCACCATCTGCCTTAAGAGACCCCTACCCATCAGTAAAAGCACCCCCCATACCTGCCAGAGACAGGGGGCGCCGTGAAACTCCTCGAGTGTGGGAGTGGCGCTTGGCTGGGGGTCCCGTACAGCGCCTGGCCCACCTCATAGCAGCGGGCATGGAGGAAGGGTGGGTGTGGCGGGCCCACGGAAGGGAGCACAGGCCGGCGCTGGGGCCCCGCAGCCAGTCCCGAGTTCCGGATGTACCAGTCCCGCAGCCCCTCCAGAGCCAGGTTCTTGTGGCCACTGCGTTCACCAGCCGAGGGGATACGGGTGGGTGGGGGCATCCACAGCAGAGGGTTTGGATGCACCTCAGGGCCCTCGGCAGCCTCTGGGGGCAGGCCACAGGGCTTAGTGCGGGTGGCACGGGTGTGGGGGTCCTTGGTGCGGAGGAGGGGGCTGTTGCTGTCAGCTGCATACACAGGTGGTGGGCCGGGGAGCATGGTGAGGAGCCCATCCCGGCGGGAGAGGGGTCCTGGGACCTCAGCTGCAGGCAGCAGCTCCCCCCAGCCTGCTCCACCGCCACTGCGGGGCAGGCCCCGGTCCAAGGAATAGTCCAAGAGGAAGTCCCCACACACAGGTGGGAGCCGCGGGGCACCTCGAGAGGCAGGGGCAGCTGAGCTAGGCCGGGCGGCCCGGGGAGGGTCTGGGGGGCCTGCTGTGCGGGAGGAGAAGGCAGGGGTTGGTTGGGGGCGCTCATACAGCACCTCACTGCTCTTGCAGACTGGGGGGCCAGAGGCAGAGGGAGCCAGAGGGTCAGGCGGGGAGCCAGCTCCCCCACCAGCGGCCCGGTCCACCAGCAGGGCCTCAGAACTGTTGCTGCGGCGGGTGCGAGCTACGAAGAGGGAGGCGCGATCGGAGGCAGGGTCCGCCCGGGGAAAGCCCATCTGGGAGTCCTGGCTGCCGGACCACTGACGAGAATGAAGGCCTTCAGGTCTGGGGTGAGAGGCGAGGGTCATGGGAATAGGGTCAGAAAAATCAGGCAGAAGGCGTGCAGTGCCCTCCCTACCCCACCCCTTTCTGAGCCTTCACTTTCACATCTCCAAATGGGCCCAGGGTTGGAAGCTGTGTGTATAAAGGTGGCAGGTAGTGACATGTAAAAGGCAGCTGAGGTTCTATCCTAGGCTAGGCGGTCAGGGGTAGAAATGCGTGGGGGAGGCCTGGCACTGTTAGCTCCAAGGGAGGTGTAAATCTGTGTAGGGACTCAGAGGAAAGGCTAGCAGAGTAGATGCCGGGCAGGGGGCTATTCCTAATCCAGCTGACCCCTCTCCCTGCTAAGGCCGTTCTCATGGCTCACACGGCCTCCAGGATTGAGTCCTAGGCCTTAGGGCTCACATGTAAAACCCTGCCTGAATTCTCTATCCGACCATACGTATGAATCACCCAAAGCTACCATTCCAACAGCCACTATTCACAGAATGCAAGCCCCACAAGGACGGGGACTTGGTTTTGTTCAGAGCCTGGGGAAAGTAGGCACTCTG
Organism: Pongo pygmaeus; assembly: GCF_028885625.2. NCBI lineage: Eukaryota > Metazoa > Chordata > Mammalia > Primates > Hominidae > Pongo > Pongo pygmaeus. The sequence goes on along the minus strand of NC_072396.2, from coordinate 49,941,126 downwards.
TTTAAGAAGCAGAAGAGGACAGTGGTTAAAAGCATGGACTCTAGAGTAAAACTTGCCTGGGCTCAAACTCCAGGACTTCAGTTTACTAACAAGTTACTTAACCTTTCTGTGCCTCACTTGCCTCATCTATAAAATGGGAATAACAATAGCACCCACCTCATAGGGATCTCATTATGATTAAATGAGTTGATGCCACGTAAAACACTAATTCCTAGAAGGTGGCAGGCACTCAGTATATGTTAACCAGAACTTATTATGTCCATGTCTTTCAAAGGCAGATATTATTATTTCCATTTCACAAATGAGGAGACTGACTCAGAGAAGGGGAATGGCTTGTCCAAAGTGCACAGAAAAGCCCATAGTCAAACTTTGATGCTTCTGCCCCAAATCCCTACCCCATCATCCACCGAGATGCCTGCTCACCTTTAATGCCCAGCCTCCCATGTCCCACACTTTTTGTTTTTTTGTTTGTTTTGAGACGGAGTTTCGCTCTTGTCACCCAGGCTGGAGTGCAATGGCACGATGTTGATCTCAGCTCACTGCAACCTCCGCCTCCCAGGTTCAAGCGATTCTCCTGCCTCAGCCTCCCAAGTAGCTGGGATTACAGGCATGCTCCACCATGCCCAGCTAATTTTTGTATTTTTAGTAGAGACAGGGTTTCACCATGTTGGTCAGGCTGGTCTTGAACCCCTGACCTCAAGTAACCCGCCCGCCTCAGCCTCCGAAAGTGCTGGGATTACAAGCGAGAGCCACCATGCCCAGCCATCCCACCTTTTGATAATGCTGTCCTCAAGCTTCCAGTGAGAACTAATGGTTCCCTCCCCTCTGATCCTCCACCCCACCCTCAGATTCCCCTTACTTGCAGAGCTGGGGGCCAGCACCCCGGGTGAGGACAGGGGTGGCAGGCACACTTCGCCCCTCAAAACTGGAGGCACTCCTGGGCAGCGAGCGTGTGGGGCTAGACAGAGACAGGCAGGCCTAGGTTAGAGACTATACCCACCAGCAGACCCTCTGCCAGCCCAGACTTGCTATCCCATTCCCAGCTCCTGCGGAGGGGAGGAGGGGCTCATTCTCACCTGGTGGGGCTGGCCACAGAGTTCCGCCGGCTCTTCAGATCCCCATAAAGATCTGATGGAGGTGGTTTCCATGGGGTTCGCCGCTCAGGGCTCCCCCCAGATACTGCCCGCAGTTGGTCCCAAGCCTTGGGTGGTGAGGGGCGCTCGGCCAGAGAGAAGCAGCCATGGGGCTCCTCTGAGTGGAAGAGAGCAAGTGGGATAGAATTCAATGAGGGGGGCCCAGAGGGGGCAGGACAGGCTGGGGGGCAAGGCCATGGGGAGGGGCAAAGTGCTGGGACAGGTTAAGCAGGCTGAGGAGGAGCTAAGGCTGACAAGTAGGTTCTGGGGCTCTGGGGCTGGGGTGGGGTGAGGCTATGATGGGGGACCCATAGGAAGATGGAGCATGGCTAAGGAGAAGCTGAAGCAGCACAGGAGGGGCTGGGCATCAAAGGATGGGCTGATCATGCAGGATGTGGTCAGATGAATAAAGGGGATGGGCTGAAGGGACGTAGGAGTCGGGGGCAGGTTTGGGGGATAGGAGTCCTCACCATTGTCATGGCTGGCCCCAGACTCTGAGAGGGAGCTGCTCTCTGAGTGCAGAACTACGTCCTCTACAGGTGAGAGGGGAAGAAGTGGGCCTCTCACTCCCAGGCCTGGGTGCCACCCCCTTACACCACTGGGTGGGCACCTCTACTTGGGCCACCTTCTGGACAGTTTCCGCCTCATCCTGTTCCCTTCCCAAGAATCTGCTTTTACCAGAGCCCAAGACCACCCCAGTTTGGTTCCTGACTGTCCCGGCAGATATTCATCAGTGCCCCACAGTTTGTCCTTTCTGGTAAGCCAGTTTGTCACAACTCTTCTCACGGGTTGGGCCACTTGAGTTGTGCCTACCTCCCGGTTTTCACCAGCCAGCCACCCATCCCAGCCCTACCACGTCCATTCACCAATGTCCACTCTCACACCCTCACCAGGGGATGCTCACCTTGGCTGAGCTGAGCAAGGCGCATGCCCAGGCAGACTCCCTGGGTGGTGATCACTGACCCCGTGGACACTGGCAGTGGCTGGGGCAGCGGGAGCACTGGGAGGCCAAGGCGGGCCCGGACATCCCCGAGCTGCTCCTCTAGCTCGTGCAGCCTCCTCAGTGCGTCTGCCTGGACCTGGCGCCGGCGCCGGCGCTGCTCGGTGCTCAGATCAGGGGCCAGGGCCAGGCGGCGGGCGGCCGCCGCGATCTGCTGCTGCACTGACACCTCGCGCTCCAGGGCCTCAAGAGCCAGCTCCTGTTGGGCCCACCCAAATGTTGGAAATGGCCAGGAACAGGGACCTGGCGGGGCCAAACCCACTAGAGGCTGGCCTGCACTTCCTGCAGCCTATTCAGACCTATTCACCCTGGGGAGGGGGCGGGTCAGGGCCTCTCTTGGTGAAGGGCTGGGTCTGTTCATCTTCCTTAGGGTGGGAGGCCTGTCCTGACAGGGACCATCATCCTCCCTCATCGCAGGAACCTACCTCCAGAAGCCCTTTTCCTTCTCATCTTAGCCTCTCCCTCACCTGGCCACAAGTCCCCTCCCCACACCTTCCTCCTGGCTACTCCTCTGTACCTGTCCCCTCTCCCCACCCTCTTGCTCTCCACACCCATCTGCTCACCTCAGCAGGGCACAAGGAGTGGTGTGCTTGGTTGGGGTGCGGTGGAGGGTAGGCGCGGGCTGTGGGGGGCCGCCGGCGGACCAACTGGGGCCGTTCACCAGGCTCTAGTGGGCACTCAGGGGGAAGCTGGCCAGTCAGCTCCTGGTGGGAGGCAGGGGTCAGAGACTACCAAGGGTTAGTTGGAAGGATGGGGTGAAGCATTAATGATCCCAGAAGCTATAGAAGTCCTCCCAGGAGCCTGGCCCTGCTCAGCAACCACGCACGATACTCCCCTCCCTCCTACCAGTATCTCCACCAGGCAGGTGTGCCCAAACCTCAGTGGCCCAAACCCCCTGTGGTGGTGGGCATGGGAGGCAGGGAGACCTGCTTTGGAATCCAGAATTGTTTCGTTTTTATAAAGGTGACACCATCGAGATCCTAAGTATTATATAACTCCCTTCAGGGGCTGTGGCTGTGTGGTCTGAGCTGTAGTAGTATTTCCGGCACACTGTAGGCATTCACAGTAAGAGGGGTAAACTGAAACTACAGATCACCCTGTGCCAGTTCAGGTCAGACTGTGCTGCCAAATTTTGGACAGAACCTGTTTTCTGAGGTTTGTTGGATTTGAAATTGTCAACAGTGGGCCTGTATTACCGTATATATTTTTTTGAGGTGGAGTTTCACTCTTGTTGCCCAGGCTGGAGTGCAATGGCACAATCTCAGCTCACCGCAACCTCCACCTCCAGGGTTTAAGCGATTCTCCTGCCTCAGCCTCCCAAGTAGCTGGGATCACCACGCCCAGCTAGTTTTGCTTTTTTATTTATTTATTTATTTATTTTTTTTTTGAGACAGAGTCTTGCTCTTTCGCCCAGGCTGGAGTGCAGTGGCGCAATCTCGGCTCACTGCAAGCTCCGCCTCCCGGGTTCACACCATTCTCCTGCCTCAGCCTCCCGAGTAGCTGGAACTATAGGTGCCCGCCACCATGCCCGGCTAATTTTTTGTATTTTTAGTAGAGACGAGGTTTCACCGTGTTAGCCAGGATGGTCTCGATCTCCGGACATCGTGATCCGCCCACCTCAGCCTCCCAAAGTGCTGGGATTACAGGTGTGAGCCACTGCGCCCAGCCTAATTTTGCATTTTTAGTAGAGACGGGATTTCTCCATGTTGATCAGGCTGGTCTCGAACTCCCGACCTCAGGTGATCCACCTGCCTCGGCCTCCCAAAGTGCTGGGATTACAGGCGTGAGCCACAGCGCCCAGCCTATTTCATTCATTCTAACACATCTAAGCTGAGCTTTGAGGAGAAAGTGGGTGACAGGGAATCTACAGCCAAGACAAGTGGTTGAGGAATTGCCACCCAAGTCTGTCTACCTAGGGGCCCCAGCTCCTCACCTCCTCCCAACCTCCCCGCCTGATACCCCTAGGGCCCGGCCCTCACCGCCTCCTGGAGACACACTTTGCGGAGCTCCTGAAGTTTCAGGCTCAGGGCCTCCTGCAGGGTCCGCTGCCGGTCAAGCAGCCCCCGCAGACGCTCTGACTTCACCTGGGGGGCAGCCTCTCCGAACAGGGCAGCTGGACACAGAGGGAACAAAGATCAGTGAGACAGCCAGGGCATTCTGGAGCAGCTGTGGGGCAAGGGACCGATTCTTCCCGAGCAAGCAGGTGGTGATTCAGAGCAGGGGAGGAGGCAGCAGGAGGGGAAGCAGCCACCGACCTGGGGCATTGAAGGTAGGAGAGCTGATCAGCTGACCTTTGACTTCCATCTTGGTGCTGTCGAGAGGCCGTGGCTGATGGCTGGACAAAGTCTGGCAGTGACACACAGGAGCCGTTAAGGAAGCACATCCCATGATACCCCAACCCCCAGCCCTTCCCAGCTTCCCATGTCACAGCAGGGAATAAGGGGTAACCTGGGCCCCACGTGCCTGCTTGACCTGCCCTTTCAGAATCCGTGTGGATGTCTGGACCCACTTGGCCCTGGTACCTTGGTTCCCTTCGCATTGAGTAAGAGCACAGCAAGTGGGGAGCTGGGCGGACTTACAACGCCTCCTCAGAGGCCCATGGGTCACAGCCACGAGTCTTGCCTGGGGAAGGAGAATTAATGGGACAGATTCAACCAACTATAACAACAATGGACACGCAGTCAACACCTGGGTGCCTGCAACAGTTACCTATGATGCCACACTGAATCTTCAGAGCCACCCGGAAAGATTTGTATCCCCATTTTAGAGATGAGGAAAGGCACAGAGGTGAAATAACTGGCCCATAGCCACAGACATAACCCAGGCCCACCCCTCTGGTCCTACACTCTCGCTCATGAGAACCACTCTAACTCCACCAACTTCCTCATAAGCTCCCTGGTCCCTCAGGCCTCAGGGCCTTTGCCCAGGCTGTGGATGCTGCCTGAAGTACTTTCTTCAACCTCTCACCACCCCAGCCCCTGCATCACACTTATCATTCTAGAACTTAATTATCACTTCCACAGTTATATCCTCTCACAAACGGTTGTCCAACAAGAGATTGTGCCTCCTGGAACATCAACGAGGACAGGAAACATTATCTGTCCCATTTTCATCAGCATCACCAGCACCCTGAACACGGCTGTACACACAAGTGCTCAATGAATGGGTGCCAGCTGAATGAATAAAAGGTGGAGTAAGTGAATGAGGAGGCAGTGGAGCCAAGGTTCAAGCTCAGATCTGTGGGTCTGTGCTTGTCCCAACTCCATTCCGTAGCTCTAGTGCAGCAAGGAGAATGTTCACTTGACCCAGGGTCCCTCCAGCCCCTCTCGCCACGACAGCCTGTCCTGAGCCTAGTGTAGGGAAGTCCTGCTGCTGGGATTTGTGAGAAGCAAAGTCCACAGCTGCAAATAACGAACCACCTGCCTCCTGCCTCCTGCCTCCTTCTCTGCCCTCGATGGCTCAGCTGACCATGGAACCTGCCTTGGCTGGCCACCCCTCCTCTGGAGTTTGCTCCCTTCCTTCCACATCATGCTCAGTCCCCAGCTGGGCAGCTGAGTGACATCACCTCCCACCACCTGGCCTAACCTAGGTGGCAGGTGACTGGGAGGGCTTTATGGGGCCACAGAGCTCCCATTATCACCTACCTTGAAGTCAGCAGCTTGTCATGACATGTTAGCCTGGTGTGAGGAAGACCGAGCCAACCAAGGAGGCATGGGTTCAAGCCCCTTCCCCATCTGTGTTTTGCGGGGTGAGGCCAAGCTGCTTTAAGTGTCATGTTTCTCTGCAGTCCTCCTGCCTGCCCCATAGGGCCTGTACCCCTCTCTTGAAGCAGTGGTGCCCTGCCTTCGATGACAGGGGTGGGGATCAGTCCCTAAAGCCTTTTGACAAACCCAGGCCCCACATCCCCACTCATCTAAGGTCTGACACTTCCCAGCATGGCAGGGGTTCCTCCACATCCCAGATCACTGGGGCTCCAACTTTCCCAGCCCCTATTTAGGCCCAGGGAACTCTCACAGGGTTCCCTGGAACCTTCCTTTACCCCCACAGGAACCCAACTCCATCCACGGTCCTCCTTGCCAGCACTGGTCCTAATCCCAATCCCATGCTGGGCTGCTTCAATTCTTTTTTTTTTTTTTTTTTTTTTTGGAGATAGGGTTAGGCTGGAGTGCAGTGGTGGCACGATCTTGGCTCACTGCAGCCTCCACTTCCCAGGTTCCAGCAATTCTCCCACTTCAGCCTCCAAAGTAGCTGGGATTACAGGTGCACGACACCATGCCTGGCTAATTTTGTATTTTTAGTAGAAATTAGGTTTCACCATGTTGGCCAGGCTGGTCTCGAACTCCTGACCTCAGGTGATCCACCCGCCTTGGCCTCCCAAAGTGCTGGGATTACATGCATGAGGCATTGAGCCCAGCCAATCCTTTCTTCTCTAATTTCTCAGAGCGTCCTGGAAGTCCAGACAGGGTCCACACAGGAACCCCAACTCCTCCCTATCAGCCCGACCTCAGGGGGACATAGCTAGAGTATGAGTCATGGGGTCACTGGGCAGGCTAGACACAGTCAACGCCCCACACCCCCACACCTAGTTCCTAAGCCTCTGCCTTCGCTCACCTGCCCTCTGCATACTTGCCTTGTGGCCTGGGGCTGCCTCATCCCCACCCAGATGGCGAGAAAGGGATCCCAGCAAACCCCTCCCCAGCACACCCCCACACCAACCCCAGGTCTCCCCCTACCAGTGACCCCATGGCCCCCATCCTGTCCCAGGGACCAGGTGCAGCGGGAGAGCAGCAGAGGGCACCCCCCACACCCAGAGGCGGGCCCGGCAAGTTTTTCAGGTCTGCCATTCTGACACCACAGCCGAGAAAGAAATTCCTGGCTGTAATGACTGTTTACAACCAAGATACCTCACCTGGGTGGCACCCCAACACTTGGGGGGTCATTTCCACATCCTGCCACTATTACAGCAAATACAAACTCTCAATGTCTGGGCCATTCCCCTCCCCAGAGCCCCTGCTTCCTCCACTTTAGTGAACAAATCAGGCATAGGCAGGCAGGTGCCTGAGTAATGGTTTCTTAGTAGCCCAGTCTGGTCTTTCTTGGGGAGCTGGGCCCTGGGTTGGGGGAGGACAGAGGCTACTCCTGGGGGGGAGTAAAGGAAGCAGGGATAGGGTGGAGAAGGGGGGACTCATACTTCTCTTTTCCCCGATCCCTCCTCGTCCATTTCCGGCCGGGAATCGGCTTGGTGCCAGGAAAGGAAATTGGTGTTTTGGGCTTTGCCCCGTCCTCAGGCCCTCCATTCTCACTGCCCCCCCACACCCCCACCACCACCCTGCCCTGCACTGTTGGTGTGCCTCTCCCACAGACCTGGCTCTCTACCGACGGAAACTTCAATACACCCTGCCCCAGCCCCCCAATGCCCTTATCCCCCTCGCACCCTGGGCCCACTGCTCCCAGGTGCTCACCAATGCCAGAGAGTGCTGTGGGGTAGCCTCAGATACCTCAAAAATAGTTGTCTCGACCAGGCCCTGGCTCCGGTTGGTAGTGGCAGTGAGCAGCAGTGGCAGATGCCTTGGCCACCTCCCACTAGGCAATGGCCCAGCCTACCTGGCCAGGAACTGGGCCGGCCCATACCTTTTAACCCTTACCTGTCTGCCACGAGGACTAGGGTCACCCCGGGGGCAATTTCAGGGCCAGGTCCACTCAGGGTGCCCAGCATGTCTAAGAAGACAGCCTGGGCCAGGCAGGGTAGCTGGTGCCTGTAATCTCAGCACTTTGGGAGGCTGAGGTGGGAGGATCGCTTGAAGCCAAGAGTTCAAGACTGTGCAACATAATGAGACCCCCATCTCTAAAAAAATTTTTTTTAAAACTGGCCAGGCATGGAGGCATGTGCCTCCTCACCCCGTATACTTAGCAGAAAACTGGGAAGAAGGGCTGAGAGTGGTGGGAGTAGCAGCTGCCTCTCCTACTGCCCAAATTCCCAGAGGATTAGATGCTGCCCACCCAAGAGGCACCTTGGATCTGGGCCATAGAGGTGTGGGGAGCTGTCAAGTACATGGGAGGCTTCGGGTATAAACTGGGTTTTTGTCTCTTGGCAGTAAGCATCACATTCTAAGGCCCCTACCCTTTCCTCCCAGGGCAAGGCAGTGGTAGAAGGCCTTGGGGCAATTCCCACCCTCACTGGAGAATAGTTTCCCAAGTTGGGGACAGAGGAAGTCAACCTTTCTAAGGACAGGCCAGGTCTCAAGATCCTTCTGTGGCTCCAGAAGAAATAATCTCAACAAATCAAGCACAACTTACACCCTACAAAACACTTATGGGTTTTGATTCCTCTTGGTTCCTACAAATGTAGCAGGATGGCACAGACCCAGCCTCCTCACAGCCATTTTATAGATGCAGAAGCTGAGGCCTGGAAAGGTGAAGAGGCCTGAATCAGATCACAGTGGCAAAAGAGCAGGTGAAATCAGAATTTCCGGGGGCTGGGTCCTGGCTGGGAGGCAGACAGAGGCTACTCCTGCAAGTGGGAAGGAGAAGTAGGGAAGGGGACTCATGCTTCTTCACATCCATGCTGGGTCTCTCTTCTTTGGAGAGTCAGGTTTCATGCCAGAGAAGGAAATGAGAGCTTTGAGTCCTTACGATGTACTCTTCCTGCCTCCCCTCACCCCGCCCACCACCACCTCCATCACCATCACCACCACCACCACCACCACCACCACCACCACCACCACCACCATCACCACCACCACCACCACCATCACCACCACCACCACCACCATCACCACTACCACCTGGGCTCTGGGCCAGTCTCGGCACACAGCACACATCCTGTGCTCCATTCAGGACCATCTGCTCTGTGACCCAGGGCCCAAGCCCTACCCAGACCCCTGCAGCAGCCCACACCATGACCAGAAGTGAGGAAAGCTGCAGATGGGCCGAGCCTAAAGAGGAACTCACTCTGAATCAGCAATGCCCCAGACTCACACTATTAAGGCCTCCCGCCATCCCTGCCCACCTTTCTTCCTGGGTGTGAGATTTCCAGCATGGAACACAAAGGCCCCTTTCATCGCCTTCCCCCCTTCACTGCCTGGGGCGGGCAGTGCTAAGGTGGGCATTGGGTGTCTGTGGGGAGTGTCCTCTCGGCTACAGCCTCTCCCACCTCTTATGGGCCACCAAAGATGTTGGGAAGCGGGACAGTAATAAAATCAGAGCCAAGAGGGATGAGAATCTGGCTGGCAAAGTAGATTGAGTCTCAAAGCTTAGGTCTCCTCATCTGTAAAATGGGTAAAAGGTGGTTACAGAGACAATGGAGGCCCCAAGTAACTTTGAAAGGCATTTCAAAGTGCAAGGAAACATACCATGTTATTAATGACTCTTACCAACAACAATTAATACACTCACACAGAGGTGGGCTGTTGTGGGGGTAACTGGGGGAGAGCAGGTAACTGGACCTCCTGGGCCAGGCAGACAAATGGGGCAGAGTCACTAACACACATCATTGCCCTGGTCCATGACTTTTAACAGCCTCGAAGACCACCCAACCTCTAAGCCCTACCCCAGCTGGGCCCTGGGCCTCACGTGACCCTGCTATCACTAGTAAATGGTGAGTCTGGGATTCAACCCAGCGCTGCCACTTACTAGCTGTGTGACTGCTTGAACAAGTCACTTAACCTCTCTGTGCCTCTCTGTCAAATGGGGACGATGATAACAGTATGTACCTCACGGGTCTATTGTGAGCATTGAATCAGTTAATACATTTAAAGCTTGTGCAGAACAGTGCCTAGTAAGAGCTCAGTGTATGTTGGCTGTCACAGTTACAAGTATTCTTCCCCACAGGAAGTCAGGAATCAAGTAGATACATTCAGATACATTTTTTCCAGACAGAGCTGGTGTCCTTCAGTCTCACTTGATACATTTGAAACAGTTGTTTTTCCTCAGATAACTTGTCTGAACTCTTGCTATCCAAAATCAGAGATTAAATGTATTTCGACGCAATTTTTTTTTTTTTTTTTTTTTTTTTTGAGACGGAGTCTCACCCTGTCACCCAGGCTGGAGTGCAGTGGCATGATCTCGGCTCACTGCAACCTCCACCTCCCAGGTTCAAGCAGTTCCCTGCTTCAGCCTCCTGAGTAGCTGGGATTACAGGTGCGTGCCACCACACCTGGCTAATTTTTGTATTTTTAGTAGAGACGGAGTTCCACCATCTTGGCCAGGGTGGGCTCGAACTCCTGACCTCGTGATCCACCCACTTCAGCCTCCCAAAGTGCTGGGATTACAGGCTTAAGCCACCGCGCCCCGCCTCAGATGCATTTTTGAGACAGAACTGGTATCCCTCAGCTTCCAAATCCTACTTGCTATCTACACACAGTACCCTCCCTGCTCACCAAATGAGACATATTTGAAACAGAGCTGTTTCCCTCATGATCCAATCTCTCCTTTCTCAACATTAAAAATGCAGGAACCAAATACATTCAGAAAAATTGTCTGAACTCTCACCATCCAAATGCAAGAACTGAATGGATTTAGAAACATTTTTGAGATACGACTGGTATCCCTCATTCTTGAACTTTCCTTACCCTCCAAACAAAATGCAGGAACCAATTACATAACAGGGTACCCTCACTATCCCAACTCTTGTCCCTGGAGCTCAGGAAAGTTCATAGATTTGGATACATTTTTTAGTTAGTCATTATTCTTCATTATCTCAATTTTCCCTACTCACTATGTAAGATGTGAAAACAAAATACCTTCAAATAACTTGGTAGGTTTCACTGTCTGAACTTTGGGCACTCTCCCTCTCAGAATTCAGGTACCAAATAGATTGGGACAGTGAGGAATGCTTGTTTTGTTATCAATAGGTTTGGATAGATGTTCAGGATAAATAAGATAGGTCTGGCATCTTGTTATTCAAACTCACTAGTCTCTATGAGAAATGCAGGAACGAAACCTAATTGAGTAACACATTACCCTCTAGCTATCCAAGTTCTCCCCATCATCCTCAGAATCAAGGAGATTCGGACAATGAGGGGAACTCTGCATTATTGTTATTACTGTTACCACTGGATAGGCCTGATTCTTACATCCAGTGACTGCCTGGCCTTCTCCCCCACAGACAAGCCCCACAGAGGTGGAGTGGACTTAGCACCAAGATTTTTTATTGCTTACTGCTGAGAGAAGGAGGATGAATCCTTGACCCCATCCCTCCTCTATACCAAGCCCCGAAGTCTTGGCCTAGAATAGACTTCTTCTTTTTCAGGCCAGGAAAGCAGGGATCATGCACCCAGAATCAAACATGGCCTAGAAGATTCATACATACCCCTGGGTCCCCCATCTCTTCATATTTTCTCAACTCTTCCCCCCAACATGAGGCAGTCCCCAACACAGCAAGACTGGAAACATGACCCAGACCTCTCAGACTCCCAGAAAGTCACTGAATAATTTAGTGTATTCTTTCACACTTGCGGAGGGCAGGGGCGTAGGAACAGTTGCATGCCCTCCTGGGGCAGGAAGAGAAATGTAAGCTCTATGTAAGATCACTAGGGTGGGGATAGGGGAGATCACATACAAAAACCCCCATCAGCCACGCAGGGCACATAGGGCTGCTTGCTCTTGCTAAGAGAAGCATTTGGGATGTACTTCAGAGGTCCTGGAAACAGCAGAATCTTCAAGTTCCGGGCACAGTATAATGGGACCCCTGTCCTGGGCTCAGAAGGGATGGCAAGTGGATATTAGGAAGGAAGAAGATCTGAACAGGGTGGAGGGGCATGGTAAGGGGGAGAACACCCTGGGGCTGGGATGGGAAGGGAAAGAACAGGAAGGAGTGTAGGGGACAAGATAGAACCAGAGTTATCGCAGGATGGAGGTCAGGGGATGGGATAAGGTGAGGTTCAGGACAAGGGTCAGAGAAAAAGTACAAGAAAGAGACAAAACAGCGGGGCAGGGGTCAGGATTAACATAGAACAGCAGTCAGAAGACATGACTAGGAAAGGCTAAGCCAGTGGTCAAAGGAGGGGACAGGGAAAAGGGCAGGTTCAGGATGGAGGTCAGGAACAGGAAAAGACCAGGACACAATGAGGATAGGAATGAGTATGGTGATGGGACAAGAAAAGAGGGAAAAACGGGGCAGAGTCAGGGGCAGGGACAAGGCAGGAGACGAAGGTGGTGAGCCAGGATGCAGATCACGAGTATATAGGAGAAGATATCATATAGGGTGCAGAGAAAGGACGGAAGTTAGAGGGCAGGAATCAGGACAGAACTACACCAGATTGTGGTTAGGGGGACAGGACATGACTGGAAGAGGTTTGGAGACTGGATAAGAGTTTAGGGAACAGACAGGTCAAGCGTCAGGACAGAAACTGGGGTCAGTGTTGGGCATTAGGATAGGGCAAGATGTTTCAGCGATGAGACAGGGTCAGGCAAGGATCAGGGTCAGGTCAAAGATCCCCAGGACAGAACTGGATGGGGTTTGGGGTCAGGACTGGATTTAGGGGGACAAAACAGGGGTTGAGGATCATACCAGACCAGAATATGGTTGGGTCAGGGCCCGGATGGAAGATCCTGAGGCCAAGGCCAGCAGGGGTTGAGGTTTAAAAAAGATGTAGTCAGGTCGGAAGGGGTCAGGGCTGAGGCCACGGGGTCAGAGGTCGCGGGTGCGCGCGCAGGTACGCCCCGTCGGCGTTTCCGAGCCTTCACCCCACCCTGTCCCCTCCCTTCCTCCGCAGGCGGGGCTGGTTACTCACCAAGGGTCCCCGCGCCGCGGTAGGCGGGGTCGGTGTCGGCCGGCCGGGGCAGTGGACGCGCCCCTCCCTCACTGCGCCCTGCTCGTCCCCGGGCGCGCGCCTGCTCCCCTTCGGCGCCCTGCCCGTGGGCCGTGTTCGGCTGCGCTCCCGTTAGCCGTGGGGGCCAGACGGGGGTCGCGGGGAGGGTGGGAGGGGAGCGCCGGCCCGGCCGCAGGCGATGGACCCCCGCCCCCACCTCTAACTCGGGTCTGTCCGCTTCCAGCGGCACAGCCACCTCCGCCGCTCAGCCAAGCCTAGGGGGTGGGGGGACCGGGGGGCGGGGCACGAGACCACAGCAGCGGCGGAGACGAAGTGCGCAGGCGCCGGCTCGGGTCTTCGATTTCCTTGCCCTGGGAGCGCCAGGAGCGAACAAGCTGGGAGCGCGTGCGCACACGCTTTCTCGAGGGCGGCGGAGCCCTCCCTCGCCGAGGCCACGCCCCCTCAGGGAGCCTACTGGCGCCCCTCACCCCAAGTCGTCCCCCAGGGACCCTCAAGCAGTACCCCAAGCTGCTCACTGTAAGCTATCCCCACACCTCTAAACCCCAGCTACCCTCCCTGTTGTTCCTCAAATGCATTCCAAACCAACCTCCATTATCCTCCAAATTATATCCCCAAACTACTGTCTGTTGATTCCAAGCGGTACCTCCAGTCCACCCTCTATGGACACCCAAGCTGTAGCAGTAAACTACCTTACACTACCCCCAGTTTGCTCCATCAAACCATCTGCAATCAGCCCTGAAACCATTACCCTCCAAACAGCATGTCCAAATCACCTGCTATCTACTTCCAATGTGCACCCATAACACCCTCCATTGACCCCAAACTCCTCTCCATGTACCCTCCAAACCATACTCCATTGACCCAAAATGGCTCTCCAGGAGCCCCCAACACCAGCCCAAACATTCCTAATTACCCTCAACGTGGGCCTCACCTGCACCACAAAATAATCCTACAGTCACCCACACTACCTCCAAACCATGTTCCATGGACCCCTCTTACCCAGCCACCTTTCATTGACCTCCACTCGTATCCCCACAAAATTACCTTCCAACAGCCCCTATCACTGTGCCATATAACCCAACTACACTTTCTGTGGTCTTTCAACTGCATTTCAAGCCACCCTCCAGCACCATCTACACCTCTAACCCACACTCCACTGACCCAAACTGCACTTCAGACACTCTCCAACAGTCCTCAACTGTACCTCCGAATAGCCACCAACCATCCTGCTGTAGTTACCCAATTGGGCTCCCAAATCATACTCCAGTGGCCCCAAATGTGTCCCCTAAGCCCTCCAAAGACTTACATGCACCCTGGATCATACTTAAGTGACCTAAATTACAAAGCACTCTCAGTGATTTTTTTCTTAAAACAACTTAACTGGGATATAATTTATGTACCAGGCCGGGCACAGTGGCTCACACTTGTAATCCCGGCACTTTGGGAGGCCAAGGCGAGTGGATCACTTGAGGCCAAGAGTTCAAGACCAGCCTGGCCAACATGGTGAAACCCCGTCTCTACTAAAAATACAAAAAATTAGCCGGGCATGATGGCTCACACCTGTAATCCCAGCTACTCAGGAGGCTGAGGCAGGAGAATCGCTTAAACCCAGGAGGTGGAGGTTGCAGTGAGCCAAGATAGTGCCACTGCACTCTAACCTGGGCAACAGAGTGAGACTCCATCTCAAAAAATAATAATGATAATTATGTACCATAAAAGTCATCCACGATTAAGTGTGCAATGCAACAACTTTAGTAAATTTACCTAAGTGAGGCACAGGGGCTCACACTTGTAATCCTAGCACTTTGAGAGGCCAAGGTGGGCAGATCACCTGAGGTCAGGAGTTCAGGACCAGCCTGGCCAACATGGTGAAACCCCCATCTCTACTAAAAATACAAAAATTAGCCAGGCGTGGTGGCAGGCACCTGTAATCCCAGCTACTCACGGTGCTGAGGCAGGAGAATAGCTTGAACCTGGAAGGCGGAGGTTGCAGTGAGCTGAGATCGTGCCACTGCACTCCAGCCTGGGCGACAGAGCAAGACTCTGTCTCAAAAAAAAAAAAAAGAAAAGAAAAGAAAAGAAAAAGAAAAAGAAAATTTACCAAAGTGTGTAACAATCACTATAGCCCAGTTTTAGAGCATTTCCATTACCCCCCAAAAAATCCCTCATGACTGAATGCCATTCCCATTCCTAACCATAGGCAACCACAAATCTACTTTCTGTCTCTATAAATTTGCCTTTCTTGGACATTTCATAAAAATGCAATATGTGGATTTTTTGTGTCTCACATCTTTCATTTAGCTTGATGTTTTTGAGGTTCATCCGTGTGGTAGCATGTAACAGTGGTTTGTTCCTTTTATTGCTGAACAGTAGTCTATCCAATAATTTTTAACTTCTCTCCAAATTACCCACCAATAGCTCCTCAACCACAACTCAAAACACCCCTCTGACATCCAGACTTCAAAACAGACCCCCAAACTGCACACTGGACCATACCTACCAGCCCTCAACTGTACCCCAGACCACTCTATAATCCCCAAATATCATCACTAAACTTCCCTCCCGAGCCTCATCTTCACCCCTAAACCACCTTCCAGCAGTCTGCTCTACATCCTCAAACTGCTCTTTATCGACTCCCAAGAATATCCCCAAAATGCCTTTTCAGTAATACCCAAACCTAACTCTAAACTACTCTCCAACAATTCCAAACCCCACCCCTAAAATTCCCCTTCCAACAGCCCCAGCCATGACTCTACCCACTAACTACCTTCCTTTGGTCCCAGAACTGTAGACCCAGACTGTAACCTCAAACCACTCTTCACTGACTGCCATGCCCAACCTTGTCTTTTTTTTTTTTTTTTTTTTGAGATGCAGTTTGGCTCTTGTTGCCCAGGCTGGAGTGCAATGGTGAGATGTCTGCTCACTGCAACCACCGCCTCCTGGGTTCAAGCGATTCTGCTGCCTCAGCCCCACAAGTAGCTGGGATCACAGGCATGTGCCAACACGCCCGGCTAATTTTGTATTTTTAATAAAGACGGGGTTTCTCCATGTTGGTCAGGCTGGTCTCGAACTCCTGACCTCAGGTGATCTGCCCGCCTCAGCCTCCCCAAGTGCTGGGATTACAGGTGTGAGCCACTGCACCCGGCCCCAACCTTGTCTTAAATTATGAGCAACTACACCCACAAAACATCTTTCAATTTTTCCCAACAATACCACCCAAACCACCCTCCAAGAACTCCCAACTACACCCTAAACTGCCCTCTAATAGCACCCAATGCTACCTGTAAACATTCCCCATTTACCTCCCCACAGTCTCCCAACTATACCTCCCATCCACCCTCCAATGACCCCCCAGATCCCACCTCAATTTTCCCTTTGATGGCTCCAACTGCACCCAAATGCTTTCCAATGGCCTCTAATTATACTCTCAAACTGCCCTTGGTAATCCCCAACATAGCCCTAAGTCCTTCCAGTGACCCCCAACTCTTCCCCAAAGCCATCTGTAGTTCTTCCCTGTGGCTGCTGTAACCAATTACTACAAACTTGGTGGCTTAAAAAAACAAAGAGGGCCAGGCACGATGGCCCACACCTGTAATCCCAACACTTTGGGAGGCCGAGGTGGGCAGATTAAGAGATCAAGAGATGGAGACCATCCTGGCCAACATGGTGAAACCCCGTCTTTACTAAAAATACAAAATTAGCCGGGCGTGGTGGCACATGTCTGTAATCCCAGCTACTCGTGGGGCTGAGGCAGGAGAATCGCTTGAACCTGGGAGGCGGAGGTTGCAGTGAGCCGAGATCTTGCCACTGCACTCCAGCCTGGCGACAGAGCGAGACTCCATCTCAAAAAAAACAAAAAAAGAAAAAAAGAAAAGAAAAAAAAAGAAACAAAAACAGAAATTTGCGGTGGCTCACCCCTGTAATACCACCACTTTGGGAGGCCCAGGCAGGCGGATCACTTGAGGCCAGGAGTTTGAGACCAGCCTGGACAACATGGCAAGGTCCCGTCTCTACTAAAAAAAATTAACAAAAATTAGCCAGGCATGGTGTAGTCCCAGCTACTAGGGAGGCCGAGGTGGGAGAATCGCTTGAACCTGGGAGGTGGAGGTTGCAATGAGCCAAGATCATGCCACTGCACTCCAGCCAGGGTAATAGAGCGAGACTCCATCTCTAAATAAATAAATAAATAGCTACCTCTCTTAAAAACAAACAAACAAAAAACAGAAATGTATTCTTTCACAGTTTTAAGGGCCAGAAGTCTAAAATCAGTTGCACTGGGCCAAAATTAAGGTGTCAGCAGAGCTGCACTCCCTCTGGAGGCTATAAGTCAGGGATCTCCAACCCCTGGGCCAAGGACAAGTACCAGTCAGTGGCCTGTTAGGAGCCTGAGTGGCAGGCAAGCAAGCATTAACACCTGAGCTCCAGCTTCTGTCACAGCAGCAGTAGTATTAGATTCTCATAGGAGAGCAAACCCTATTGTGAACTGTGCATGCAAGGGATCCAGGTTACATGCTTACAAGATTCTCCTTATGAGAATCTAACTAATGCCTGATCATCTGAAGTGGAACAGTTTCATTCCGAAACCATCACCCACCACACTCCATGGAAAAATTGTCTTCAGACCAGGTGAGGTGGCTCACACCTATAATGCCAGCACTTTGGAAGGCCGAGGCAGGTGGATCACCTGAAGTCAGGAATTCCAGACAGCCTGGCCAACATGGCGAAACCCCGTCTCTACTAAAAATACAAAAATTAATCAAACATGGTGGCGGGCGCCTGTAGTCCCAGCTAATTGGGAGGCTGAGGCAGGAGAACCGCTTGAACCCAGGAGGCAGAGGTTGCAGTGAGCCGAGACTGCACCATTGCACTCCAGCCTGGGAGACAGAGTGAGATTCCATCTCAAACAAACACACAAACAAACAAAAAGGACTATCTGTTGCCTCTTCAGGCATTCTTTGGCTTTTGGCAGTCATATCACTACAGTCTGCCTCCGTGGTCAAATTGCCTCCTCCTTTTCTGTCAGTCGAATTTGCTTCTGCCTACCTCTTATAAGAATATTTAGGATTACAGTTAGGGTCTACCAGCTAACCCAGAACAATCTCCTCATCTCAAAATCCTTAACTTAATCACACCTGCAAAGTCCTTTTGTCACGTAAAGTAGCATTCAAAGGTTCCAGGGAATTAACCAGGCATGCTGTCACACACCTGTAGTCCCAGTTACTCAGGAGGCTGAGGCGGGAGGACTGCTTGAGTCCAGGAGATGGAGGCTGCAGTGAGCCGTGATCATGCCACTGTACTCCAGCCTGGGTGACAGAGTGAGACCTTGACTCAAAAAACAAACAAACAAACAAAATGGGTGAGGGGGCAGGCGCCGTGCCTCATGCCTGTAATCCCAGCACTTTGGGAGGCGGAGGCAGGCAGATTGCTTGAGGTCAGGAGTTCAAGACTAGCCTGGCCAACATGGTGAAACTCTGTCACTACTAAAAATACAAAAATTAAAGGGGCATGGTGCAGCATGCCTGTAATCCCAGCTACTTGGGAGGCTGAGGCAAGAGAATCGCTTGAACCAGGGAGATGAAGTTGCAGTGAGCTGAGATCACACCACTGCACTCCAGCCTGGGTGACAGAGCAAGACTCTTAAAAAAAAAAAAAGAGTTCCTTGGCTGGATGCGATGGCTCACGCCTGTAATCCCAGCACTTTGGGAGGCCGAGAAGGGCAGATCACGAGGTCAGGAGATCGAGACCATCCTGGCTAACACGGTGAAACCCCATCTCTACTAAAAATACAATTAGCCGGGCATGGTGGCGGGTGCCTGCCTGTAGTCCCAGCTGCGCGAGAGTCTGAGGGAGGAGAATGGCTTGAACCTGGGAGCCGGAGGTTGCAGTGAGCCAAAATCACATCACTGCACTCCAGCCTGGGCGACAGAGTGAGACTTCATCTAAAAATAATTAATTAATTAAAAAAAATTCCAGGGATTAGGACATAGGACATAAATATATTGGCAGGGTTGGAGGGGATTATTCAGCCTACCACACCATCTTATGACAGTTAACATCTGTTCCTTAAACCACCTTACAGAAGGCCGAACTCTATCTCTAAAAACCCACCTTCCTATATTCCCTCCAACTGTACCCCAAACCATCCTCCACCCATTAACCATATTCCCAATCCACCCTCCCAATAGCTCCCACCTGCACTCTTAAACTGTCTTATTGAAGCCCCATTCCTCCCTTCAAATGATCCTTCAAATCCTTCAAATGATCCTTCAAAGACCTTCAAATGATCCTTCAATTGCCTGCAAACTGTCCTGTTGTAGAACCCAAACTCACCCCCAAGCCACCTTCAATCACCACTCATATCTATCCCTAAATACCCCCAACTTCACCATCCAGCTGCCCTCCCACTTCGCTCCACATGTCCCCTTCACAGCACCTTGAAGTTGTCTTGCGGTGAAACCCCAGATAAGGTTGCAGTGAGCCGAGATCGCACCACTGCACTCCAGCCTGAATGACAGAGTGAAATCTTGTCTCCAAAAAAAAAAGAAACGAAAAAAAAAAAGGAACTCCAACTATATGGCAGGGGTGCAAGTATTGAGAAAGTTGAGAATGAGATATTGACAGAAACTAGGGCTGGGCCTGTGGCTCATGCCTTTAATCTCAGTGCTATGGGAGGCCGAGGCAGGCGGATCACTTGAGGTCAGGAGTTTGAAACCAGTCTGGCCAACATGGGGAAACCCTGTCTCTATTAAAAATACAAAAAAAATTAGCTGGGCGCTGTGGCGGGCACCTGTAATCCCAGTTACTTGGGAGGCTGAGGCAGGAGAATCGCCTGAACCCAGGAAGCAGAGGCTGCAGTGAGCCAAGATAGTGCCACTGTCCAGCCTGAGTGACAGAGCAAGACTCCATCTCAAAAAAAAAAAAAAAAAAAAAAGGAGAGAGAAAAAGAAAAAAGAAGGCCAGGTGTGGTGGCTCACGCCTGTAATCCCAGCACTTTGGGAGGCTGAGGCAGGCGGATCACGAGGTCAGGAGATCAAGACCATCCTGGCTAACATGGTGAAACCCTGTCTCTACTAAAAATACAAAAAAATTAGCCAGGCATGGTAGCAGGTGCCTGTAGTCCCAGCTACAGGCACCCGCTACCTGAGGCTGAGGCAGGAGAATGACGTGAACCCAGGAGGCGGAGGCTTGCAGTGAGCCGAGATCGTGCCACTGCACTCCAGCCTGGGCAAGAGCGAGACTTAGTCTCAAAAAAAAAAAAAAAAGAAATGAAAAAGAAAAAGAAAAGAGAGAGAGAAACCCAGAAAGATGCAGGGTAGGCATATCATGCAGGGTGTCGTGGGATATCACTTGTCATGGAGACATTTGAGATGCGTGTGTGAAGCTGTTTTTTGTAGGATTGGGATGTGTGACAGGATAATTACTCTGTGGCTCTACTGCTGTAAATATTTGTTGCCAGTCTGTTGTTAAGTCTTTTAACTTTGTAGCATCTTTCATCAGACAGTATGTAGTTTTATTTATTGATTAATTGATACAGAGTCTCATTCTGTCGCCCAGGCTGGAGGGTAGTGGTGCAAACACGGCTCACTGCAACTTCAAACTTTTCAGGCTCAAGCGATCCTCCTGCCTCAGCCTCCCAAGTAGTTGGGACCACAGGTGTGCATCACCATGCCCGGCTAATTTTTCTTTTCTTTTTTTCTGAGACAGAGTCTCACTTTGTCGCCAGGCTAGAGTGTAGTGGTGCGATCTTTGCTCACTGCAACCTCCGCCTCCCGGGTTCAAGAGATTCTCCTGCCTCAGCCTCCCAAGTAGCTGGGACTACAGGCCAGGCGCGTGCCACCATACCCAGCTAATTTTTGTATTTTTAGTAGAGACGGGGTTTCACCATGTTGGCCAGGATGGCCTCAATCCCTTGACCTCGTGATCCTCCCGCCTCAGCCTCCCAAAGTGCTGGGATTACAGGCGTGAGCTACCATGCCCGGCCTAATTTTTAAAAAAATTTTTTGTACAGACGGGGTCTCCCTACGTTTCCCAGACTAGTGTCAAACTCCTGGGCTCAAGCAATTCTCCCACCTTGGCCTCCCAAAGTGTTGGGATTACAGGTGGGAGCCACTCCCCCGGACCCTCCTCTTTCTTCTTTTGTAAAATTAGCCATTCTTACATGTTTGTTTTTGTTTTTTTTGAAACGGAGTCTAGCTCCGTCTCCCAAGCTGGAGTGCAGTGGCACGATCTCGGCTCACTGCAACCTCCACCTCCCGGGTTCAAGCGATTCTTGTGCCTCAGCCTCCCTAGTAGCTGGGATTACAGGCGCACGCCACCATGCCTGGCTAATTTGTTTGTATTTTTAGTAGAGACAGGGTTTTGCCATGTTGGCCAGGCTGGTCTTGAACTTCTGACCTCAAGCGATCCACCTGCCTCGGCCTCTCAAAGTGCTGGGATTATAGGCGTGAGCCACCGCACCGAGCCATTGTTTTTGTTTTTGAGACAGAGTCTCACTCTGTCGCCCCAGGCCGGAGAGCAGTGGCGTGATCTCGGCTCACTGCAACCTCCGCCTCCCGGGTTCAAGCTATTCTCCTGCCTCAGCCTCCCGAGTAGCTGGGACTACAGGCCAGGCGCAGGCCACCATGCCCGGCTAATTTTTGTATTTTTGTAGAGATGAGGGTTTGTCATGTTGGCCAGGCTGGTATCGAACTTCTGGCCTCAAGCGACCCACCCACCTCGGCCTCCCAAACTACTGGGATTACAGGTGTGAGCCACCGTGCCCAGCCCATTCTTACATGTTTAAGGCATCATAGGAATTTTAACATTGGATCTACAAGTTCCGTTTTAGAATTTTGAGTGGTACAATTGGTAATGTATTCTTTTTTTTTTTTTTTTTTTTGAGACTGAGTCTCACTCTGTCACCCAGGCTGCAGTGCAGTGACGCCATCTTGGTTCACTGCAACCTCTGCCTCCCAGTTCAAGGGATTCTCCTGCCTCAGCCTCCCGAGTAGTTGGGATTACAGGCGCCCGTCACCACGCCCGGCTAATTTTTTGTATTTTTAGTAAAGACAGGGTTTCACTGTGTTGGCCAGGCTGGTCTCAAACTCCTGACCTCAGGTGATCCACCCGCCTCGGCCTCCCAAAGTGCTGGGATTACAGGCATGAGCCACCGCGCCCGGCCGGAAGTCATCTTTATTATGTAGAGGTATCCCCCTTGTACAAGATGGTTGTGTGTGAGTATGGATGAGTTTACGAAAGCAACTGACAGAGCTGTGAAATAATGATGCCAATACAGGAAGGTCCAAGGTAAATGAGAGCCCGGTGAAATTCCTGGAGGCGCAACTCAGGGTGGGGTCTTGGGATGCCAGGAAAGAGGAAGGGAAGGCTATAGGTCTGGGTGTTTCGTGAGCTATTTGCACCTGATGATGTGGGTGAGACCCTCCGCCGTGTGCGAGCCGGCTTGCATGCGTCTGGCATACAGAAGCGCTCAGTGAATGTTGAATAAGTGAACAAATGAGTGAATCAACTAATTTTGGGAAGCTTCTTGTATGCCAAACAACCTGCTAGCACTTTTCATACATTATCTTTAATCCTCAGAACAACCCTGCCAGACAGGTATTTTGACCCCCATTTAACAGGCCAGGAACGCTGAGGCTGGGAGAGGGGAGGTCCCCTTCCCTATTCAAACCTGGATCTTTGTGATTCCAGAAGTCGTCATTCACCGAAGGGACCAGATTCATCCTCCCGTCAAGAATTTTTAAGCACATATTGCGCAGCGCAATGAACATAGTACAACCGCTCTCGATTGCATGGAACAGGCGGAATACTCCCGGAAGACCAGCTGGGCGGCTGGACTGCGAACAGCGAAAGGGCGGGGTTTCTGGCCCACACCTTCAGGCAATGTAGCTGCCTCTGCCTCATAGTTATGGCTTTGGCTGAGAGAGCACAGCTGGATCGAGGTTGGAGCGCGGTCTAGGGCTCAGATATTACAAATATTGGCCGAGAGAGGGCGCGGTTCCGCAGCTAAAAGCTTGGCCAGGAGACCCTCCGTGCGCCGACTGGCCATCGATGCGCAGGCGCAGAGGACCCAAGGAGCGGCTTAATATTATCTTGCAGACGGATAATTTGAGAAGAGAGGGCGTGGCTCCGAAAGCGGCGCAAACATAGAGGCGTGGTTCAACCAAATCACCCCTCGCCTATTTGTCGCTGCCCCTGAGGGCGTGGTCTGGGTGCAGCTTCTCGGAATGAGGGCGGGCCGAATCGCGTTTTTCCTCCGCGTCGGAGGCGTCGCTTAGGGTGGGCCTTCGAATCGCCGTTCAGCGATTGGCCGCCTCGCTAATGGGTCGTGGCCAGACGGGCCGTCCATCCCCAGTGCGGTCACTTCCTGTGGAGTTTCCCCATCCCTGGGAGGAGGGAGGAGGGGGAAGAAGATGAGGGGGAGGAGGGCGGTCGTCCGGGGTTAGGTTGAGGGGGGGCGTCGGTCCGTTCTGAGCGGGGGATGACTCACAGCCCATCCCATCTCCCCGACGCCGCCCGCCCGCGCAGTGCTAGCTCCATGGCTTAGCGGAGGAGGCGGCGGTGGCGAGCTGGGGGGAGGGGGGACTCTTATTTTGTTAGGGGGACCGGGCCGAGGCCCGACTGGCCTGGCAGGGCTCGCCCGGGGCCGGGCGTCATGTCTCATGCGGCCGAACCAGCTCGGGATGGCGTAGAGGCCAGCGCGGAGGGCCCTCGAGCCGTGTTCGTGCTGTTGGAGGAGCGCAGGCCGACCGACTCGGCTCAGCTGCTCAGGTGCGGGGCCGCCTGGGGCCGGGAGTGCAGACTGGGGCTCCCAGGGGCCTGATCGCGGGGGCCCCGGACTGGGATTGGAGGTCCTCGGCCTAGCCTTGGAGGACGTCGGGGTGCCCGTCTTGGGGGGCACCTAAGGAATCCAGCAGTGGCCTGCTTGGATTGTGGCTTTATTAAAGGAGTCTTGGGAGTGCATTAAGCGGGGTCTGGGTCAGGTTTGGGGAGCCCTTGACTGCGTCTAGAGGGGCCTATTCTGGAGTATCCAGAAACTGGTATAAGATAGCTGAACTTGGCAGACAGGGTCTCTGATTAGAGGC
The DNA here is from genome assembly GCF_028885625.2 of Pongo pygmaeus. Lineage (NCBI taxonomy): Eukaryota > Metazoa > Chordata > Mammalia > Primates > Hominidae > Pongo > Pongo pygmaeus. Next base: position 49,917,140 of record NC_072396.2, on the reverse strand, counting down.
TGAATTCGGGGATTTTCAATCGGACATGAGGGGAATGAATTTGAGGGGACACTGTCAGGTGAGGCACTGGTTTTAAGGGAATCCTAGAATCTTTTTCCCTCAGTGTGGGAGAAGGGGTCCTGAGGGACAGAAGTGCTGTCTTGGGAGCTTGGTGCTTCTCAGTGACTGGTTGCTGTGTTTGGGGATAACATGAATCTGGAGGGATTCGGAGGTATCTCAGATATGCTGCCTGGGACCAGCCTTGTGAGTGCGTGTGAATGAACAAGAGAAGCAACATTCAGCAAGACTTGACCAGAATAATCCTTTCCCCCCTGCCCGCCTACCCAGCTGGGGCAGATCCCAAGGATAGTGGAAAAGCCCTCTTCCCACATCTGTTAAGGGCCTGAATGGGAGACAGACAGCCAGGCAGAGGGTGATGATGTTACCTCTTAGCTCGGAGAAGGCCTCAGACCTTGTTTGGGAACCCAGAGGAGGCTCTTGTTCATGCTGCTACTCGCTCTAGCCTCTCAGCCCTTCCCACTCCCTAGCCCCACACCCCTTTTCTTTTTATCTTCTTTTTGATCTCTGAGCTCCTGGGGGTAATCTTGAATCTGTCCATAGAGCTGGAATGAGTACAGATTGTACCATCCCTGCCTGGGTGGATCCCCTCTGGCCTCTTCTCATCCTTACTTTCATCAGTGGGCTTTGGAGCCCCAGCCCTCCCTGCTCACCCCAGTGCCCATCTCTTCCAACTTCTGTGCAATGGGTGTGTGAGCCCTGGCGGCGTGGGTGGGGGGGGGGGTCTTTGCCTCTTTTGTGCCTGGGATTGTGCTGAGCTCAGTGGCTCGCCCGAGCTTCCTCTTCCCAACTTCCTGGGTGGTTTTAGGGCTCCATCTGAGGGTGAGGAGAGGAAGGAAGACAGATCCTTGGGGAGGGGAGAGGATTCTTGTCAAGTGAAGTCACCAGCAATCTCTCAGCATTCTAAATGTTTAGCTAAATTGAAGGATGCATATTCATCCACGTGTGTGTTAACTGTCCCTTGCTCTCTGGGGCTGAGCAGAGCCTTTCTGTATATCGATTCACCATCTTCTAATTCCTCTGTAACAACCTAGATCATCGCAGTAGTGGACATAGTTAAAGGGAGGGGTGTATATGGCTTCTTATTTTGTGCGCCAGTGGGTGTTAGTGTTGGGGGTGTGTGTGTGTTTTGATCTATCCAAAAAAACAGGAGAAGGCTGGGCAGGCTCCTCCGGTAAGAAAAGAATGCTTGTATAAAGTGGATCAACCACCCAAATTCTCCCTCTTGTAAATCCAGTCTGTGGGAGCGAGGGGAGCCTTTGATATTTCTATTTTATATTTAGGCATGTGTTGGCATCCCATGAACTCTGGCTGGGGCTGGGAGAAACTCATTTGTGAAATGGTAGATCTTTACGTCAAGTGAATTATTCCCAGTTCTCTTTGTGATGCATTCAGTTTGTGTTACGAGGGACTGTTATGCTGAGGGATGCCTCTACTTGCTCTGTGTGTGTGTGTGTGTGTGTGTGTGTGTGTGTGTGTGTGTGTGTGTGCGCGCGTGCGTACACATATACCTGGGCTCACATTCAGCTGTAAAGAAAATAGGGGTTGTCCGGGCGCAGTGGCTCACACCTGTAATCCCAGCACTTTGGGAGGCAGAGGCAAGCGGCTCATGAGGTCAGGAGATCGAGACCATCCTGGCCAACATGGTGAAACCCCATCTCTACTAAAAATACAAAAATTAGCCGGACGTGGTGGTGTGTGCCTGTAATCCCAGCTACTCGGGAGGCTGAGGCGTGAGAATCGCTTGAACCCAGGAGGCAGAGGTTGCAGTGAGCCGAGATCTAGACTCTGTCTCAGAAAAAAAAAAAAAGTAGGGGGGTATGGGGGCTGGGAGAACTCTGAATAGGAAGTCAGGAATCCTTCTATAAAGTGAATTGTTATTCCTAAATTCTGTTTTTCTCAAACCCAGGTTGTTACAGTGTGGGGGTTGGGATGCAGGTGTTCTTATTATTCTGACTCCTAAGGGACTATGAGTAACACAGTGGGGAAGGGAAAGGGGGATGGGGGAAGGAGGTGGGAATTCATGGTGGTGTGGTACCCAGCAAGGTGGCCAAATATGAGGGGCTTGTGCCCTCCTGTTCGTTCTCCCCCTCTCTGTCTCTCTCTTTCTCCATCTCAGGGGAGGGCTGGGGAATAAAGTCCTTCGTTCAATCACTGACCACCACTCCACCTCCCCCTCAGCCTGAACTCTTTGCTTCCGGAATCCGGGATTGTTGCTGACATAGAATTAGAAAACGTCCTTGATCCTGACAGCTTCTACGAGCTCAAAAGCCAACCCTTACCCCTTCGCTCAAGGTATGTATGACTTGTCTATCTGATTCCCCTCCCAATTCCTCAGCCCTCCTCTCCCCTCTTGATGGGCAGAGGCCCTCAGTACCAGCCCAACCCATTCTTTCACCAGCCTGCGTTTTCTAGGTGGTAAAATTAGGGGCCAGAAAGAGCATGTCACACAGGAAAGTAGGTGGCCAAGCTAGGATTCCAGTATCTCTGTCAAGACCTCCTCTGCCTGCCCCCAGCCCACCTGCACACCCATTCATATGCAAGTGTTCCAGCCGGCCTGGAGTGCTCAGAGATAGGGCGTGGCCTGCTTAAACTCCTGTCCCCGGGTGGGCGGGGACATGCCTCTAGCCCCAACTCAGTCCCTTCCCACACTACCAACTCACCCACCCTCAGCCTTTGAGGAGCCCCTGCTGGTCTCTTCTTTCCCCAAGCTTGGAAGTCTAAATGTGCTGAGTCATCGGCCCGGGCTCTGAGAGAGGGGAGGGGAGGTGGAAGAGGGGCAGGAAGAGAGTATTGTGAAATCTCCGAGGTTTTCAAGACTGACTAGCTCCTGGGACCAGAGGCCCAGGCAGGGGAGGAAGAGGAACCTGGGGCTTCTCCTATCACCTGACACCCACCCCCAGGAGCTCAGAGAGCTTCTCTAGCCTCACATTGGGCTTAGGAGCCCTCTGTATCCACATTCTGCTGCCACAGCCTCAATTCTGCTTCTTCTGCTCTCCTGTAAATAGGACAAACCCCCCCTTGCAGAGCTGAACAATAGCATCTCCACTTAATATGTCAACAGGCTCAAATCTAGGCTTCACCATAAGGACCAAAGGCTAAAACTCCCCCACCAGACTGACCTCCAGTGTGTCCCCCATCAGACTGTGACCCCTGAGAGCCACCACCAAGCCTGGTTCCTGTGTCTCTGCTTCTACATTGTGGCCTCGGAAGGCAGAGAACAGGCCTGGTTCCTGTGTCTACTCCATCACGCTAAGACCCTTTAGGCTTGGGATGAGACTTTTAGCTTACCTAAAATATGGCCCCATATTTCCCATTCCACAGCCTCCCAATATCACTGCAGGCCACACCAGCCACCCCAGCTACACTCTCTGCATCGTCTTCTGCAGGGGGCTCCAGGACCCCTGCCATGTCGTCATCTTCTTCATCGAGGGTCTTGCTGCGGCAGCAGCTAATGCGGGCCCAGGCACAGGAGCAGGAGAGGCGTGAGCGTCGGGAACAGGCCGCCGCGGCTCCCTTCCCCAGTCCTGCACCTGCCTCTCCTGCCATCTCTGTGGTTGGCGTCTCTGCTGGGGGCCACACATTGGGCCGTCCACCCCCTGCTCAGGTGCCCAGGGAGGTGCTCAAGGTAAGGTGAGATCCAGAGGCCCTGGGAGGGGGCTCCTGGTGACTGAGGAGTGATCCTAGGAGCTAGGGATGGCCTCGATGCGCTGGCGATTTGGGGGCAAGGTCTTAGGGACTCTAAGGAAGGTCCCTGGTACTGTTTAAATGATCTGTGTTCGTGTCTCATGTGTTTTGGGTTTCTGAGATGATCTTGTGAAATTGCGAGGAGTTCTTGGGGGCCATGAGGATGTCTTGGTGGACCATGGAGGCTCATGAGTGCCCCAAGTGGGCCCTGGCTTTGTAGGAAGAGCTTCATGTGTGTAGGATACATTAGTTCTTTGGCCATTAGGGGGTCTTGGGAAGCATTGTATGGTTCCCAGGTCTATTAGGTGGTGTCAGAGACTAGGTGGGGAATCTTGGGGACTGTGACAGGGTTTTCCAGAAACTACGAGGGATCCTGTCAGTCATGGGTGGATCTTGGCAGCTGTGAAGGATTTCTGAGAAAGAGAGTTTGGGTCCTGGGGGAGACTCGCCAATATTTTTGGGGTGTTCTCAGATTCTGGGCCCAGCTTGTCTGCCTGAGTCTAGGCACCAGTGAGTTAGGAGGGTCAGGCTGGGGCTCAGAATTCACCCCTTTGAGTCCTGTTCTGCCTTGTCCCCTCCCTTTCCTTGTCTACCTTATTTCACAGGTGCAGACCCACCTGGAGAACCCAACACGCTACCACCTGCAGCAGGCGCGCCGGCAGCAGGTTAAACAGTACCTGTCTACCACACTCGGGCCCAAGCTGGCTTCCCAGGCCCTCACCCCACCGCCGGGGCCCGCAAGTGCCCAGCCACTGCCTGCCCCCGAGGCTGCCCACACTACCGGCCCCACAGGCAGTGCACCCAACAGCCCCATGGCGCTGCTTACCATCGGGTCCAGCTCAGAGAAGGAGGTAAGAGGCTACAGCCAAACCTCCCCCCACATTCCCCTCCCAAATTCTTCTAAACCTGTATAATATTTACTTCTTCCCCTAGATTGATGATGTCATTGATGAGATCATCAGCCTGGAGTCCAGTTACAATGATGAAATGCTCAGCTATCTGCCCGGAGGCACCACAGGACTGCAGCTCCCCAGCACGGTGAGGCCCTGAGATCGGAGGTTGGTCTGAAAATTAGGGCATTTCTGTATCACCAAGACCATACTCAGGCTGGCTGTGTGTATATGAGACCCTTGCCTTGATTATGGTAAGATAGAGAGGGAGGCCTTATGACGAGAACAGGGTATATCAATGCCCTTGGACCTTGTTGGACTGTGTTGAGAGGTGGACCATGTAGACTGTGAGAGATACAGGTGGGGAGTTCACTGAGACAGTAGGGCATATCAGGCATATCAAGGTGCTTGGGCTTTGCTGTGAGAAGTACCAAGAGATGATAATCTTTTTTTTTTTTTTTGAGACGGAGTCTCGCTCTGTCACCCAGGCTGGAGTGCAGTGGCGCGATCTCGGCTCACTGCAACCTCTGCCTCCCAGGTCCAAGCGATTCTCCTACCTCAGCCTCCTGAGTAGCTAGGATTATAGGCACGTGCCACCACACCCAGCTAATTTTTGTATTTTTAGTAGAGACGGGGTTTCATCATGTTGGTCAGGCGGGTCTTGAACTCCTGACTTCGTGATCTGCCCACCTCAGCCTCCCAAAGTACTGGGATTACAGGTGTGAGCCACCGTGCCCGGCCCAGATGAGAATCTTATAGCAACTTGAATGTACCAAGGGATTCAGGTCATTGGGACGTATACACCAGACCATGTAATGATTGGAGCATTTTGTTTTATTTTATTTTTACCTTTTTTTTCTTTTAAGACAGAGTCTCACTCTGTCGCCCTGGCTGGAGTGCAGCGGTGCAATCTCGGCTCACTGCAACCTCTGCCTGCTGGGTTCAAGCGATTTTCGTGCCTCAGCCTCTCACGTAGCTGGGATTACAGGTGTACGCTACTACGCTTGGCTAATTTTTGTATTTTTAGTAGAGACCGGGTTTCACCCTGTGAGCCAGGCTGGTCTTGAACTCCTGACTTCAAGTGATCCACCTGCCTTGGCCTCCCAAAGTGTTGGAATTACAGGTGTGAGCCACCACGCCCGGCCTTGAAGCATAACAAAAGTCTTCAAACTTGCTGTGGGTTATAACAAGTAGTTGGATCTCGTAGTGATTGGAACATACCAAGTGAACTGTGCCAGGAGGCAGAGTCCTTCTAGTCAGTAGATAAAACTTTCTAGAGCAAGGAATATACCATTGTAACATTCTGGTTTTGAACACTCCAAGAGTCTCGTAACTTGCTTTATTATATTTATTTATTTATTTTTTGAGACAAAGTCTTGCTCTGTCACCCAGGCTGGAGCGCAATGGTGCTATCTCGGCTCACTGGAACCTCCGCCTACCAAGTTCAAGCGATTCTCTTGCCTCAGCCTCCTGAGTAACTGGGACTACAGGCGCGTGCCCCCATGCCCGGCTAATTTTTGTATTTTTAGTAGAGACAGGGTTTCACCGTGTTACCCAGGATGGTCTCAATCTCCTGACTTTGTGATCTGCCTGCCTCAGCCTCCCAAAGTGCTGGAATTACAGGCATGAGCCACCATGCCTGGCCTAACTTGCTTTATTTATTTATTTATTTAATTTTTTTTTTTTTAAGATGGAGTTTCGCTCTCCTTGTCCAGGCTGGAATGCAATGGTGCGATATCTGCTCATTGCACCCTCTGTCTCCTGGGTTCAAGCCTCCTGGGTTCTCCTGCCTCAGCATCCCAAGTAGCCGAGATTACAGGTGCCCGCCAGCACACCTGGCTAATTTTTGTATTTTAGTAGAGACGGGGTTTCACTATGTTGGTCAGGCTGGTCTCGAACTCCTGACCTCAGGTGATCCTGAGCCTCAGCCTCCCAAAGTTCTCGGATTACAGGCTTGAGCCACTGCGCCCGGCCTATTTATTTATTTTTGAGACAGGGTCTTGCTCATGTCACCCAGGCTGGAGTGCAGTGGTGTAATCCTGGCTCACTGCAGCCTCCACCTTCTGGGCTCAAGTGATCCTCCCACCTCAGCCTCCCAAGTAGCTGGGACCATAGGCTTGTGTCACCATGCCTGGCTAATTTTTTGTATTTTTAGTAGAGACAGGGTCTCACTGTGTTGCCCAGGCTGGTCTCGAACTCCTGAGCTCAAGCCATGCACCCACCTCAGCCTCCCAAAGTGCTGGGATTACAGACATAGCCACCATGCCTGGTCTCATAACTTGCTTTAGAGCATACCAAGTGGCTGTAGTTTTGCTTTTTTCCAACTTATCAATAGGATGGAAGCATGTATAAAAATGGGACTAATTTATCAGAACTTTTTATTGATTTGGACACAGCTAGAGATTGGGACCTTATATCCACCAGATTGGAAGTGGGTTCAAGAGATTAAAGCTCAGCCAGGTGTGGTGGCTCACACCTGTAATCCCAGCACTTTGGGAGGCCGAGGCAGGCAGATCACAAGGTCAGGAGATCGAGACCATCCTGGCTAACACAGTGAAACCCCGTCTCTACTAAAAATACGAAAAAATTAGCCGGGCGTGGTGGCGAGTGCCTGTAGTCCCAGCTACTTGGGAGGCTGAGGCAGGAGAATGGCGTGAACCTGGGAGGCAGAGCTTGCAGTGAGCCGAGATTGCGCCACTACCCTCCAGCCTGGGTGACAGAATGATACTCCGTCTCAAAAAAAAAAAAAAAAAAGAGATTAAAACTCATGAAGAAGTGGGATTTGGATATACTTTATTTGTATGTATTTATTTATTTATTTATTTTGAGATGGAGTCTCGCTCTGTTGCCCAGGCTGGAGTGCAGTGGCGTGACCTCGGCTCACTGCAACCTCCACCTCCTGGGTTCAAGCAACTCTCCTGTTTCAGCCTCTCAAGTAGCTGGGACTACAAGTGCAGGCCCCCATGCTCGGCTAATTTTTTTTGTTGTTTTGTATTTTTAGTAGAGATGGAGTTTCACCATGTTGGCCAGGCTGGTCACGAACTCCTGACCTGAAGTGATCCGCCCACCTCGGCCTCCCAAAGTGCTGGGATTACAGGCGTGAGCCACTGCACCTGGCCCTGGGTATACTTCAGATTGGCATGCTCCTCTGGAGTATATCCAGAAAAATGTGAAGGAGAGGAAAAAAAAAAAAAAACTAGGCTGACATAAAGCAGTGCTAATTGAATAGTTGGATAAGAATCTCCTGAGAGAACAGAATGTGCAGGAAGATACTGGAGTCAGGACCTTGGTCCACAGCAACAGGAGACCCTGATGTGGAAGATGGTACAACTTGATCAGAGTGGAAGATGGTACAACTTGATCAGAGTGAAAGACTGGAGATTAGGTTGGAATTCTCCAGAAGGCCAGATTTTGGATAGAATGTTATCATGACAATTTACCAAGGTCGGAGAAGATTGGGTTGGAGTGTTCCAAGAATGCTGGATTGGAATGTTGTGCTGGGAGGAGCTAACGGACTGGAATGTCCCATCAGAGCCCACAAAGACCTGAGAAGGGTGGTTTTCCAGCATTTCTTCTCAGAGCCAGCCCCGGGGTTTGGGAGAGGGGCTTTAGAGGTCACTGAGGGATATGAGGGACTGGAGGAAGCGATAAGCAGGCCAGGCAGGCTCCAGTCTCCCAGCGAAGCAAGGTAGGTCCGGTTTGCTCTGTCCTCCCTGTTTGGTCGCCATGTGAATTTGCCTTGAAGGAGAAGCAAGGGTTCTGGTGCTGAGTCAGCCAGTCCTTGCATTAGAGGGTGCCCCATCTTTGGGATATGTGGAAGCTCAGGAACCTGGTTCTGAGGAGGAGCCAAGCCTGGGGTTTGTTCCCAACTGGTGGTTCTCTGCCCTCTCTGCCCCCAGCTACCTGTGTCAGGGAATCTGCTTGATGTGTACAGTAGTCAAGGCGTGGCCACACCAGCCATCACTGTCAGCAACTCCTGCCCAGCTGAGCTGCCCAACATCAAACGGGAGATCTCTGGTAGGTGATAGGGTCTTGGCCCCATGGCCCTACACTTTACCCCAGGTGAGCCCTGTGCCTACCAGGTCTAGAGATGGGCCTGATTCTGAGGGGAATGGTTTGGACATATGGAAATGGGGGCTGTTTGTCCCCTTTCCCCATATGGCTTGTGGTCTTGCTTTCACCCCACTTCTCACTTCCTCTCATCTTGGATTTAACAACCAGCCTATCACCATGGTTTAAAATAGTAAAAAGAAGGCACTTTTTAAAAAAGGCATTTCCCCTGCTTTTGGCTACCAAACCCTACCTTAGCATCTGCGTGTGTTTCTTGCCTTCCTGTGCCCAGAGGCCCTGATCACTCTACTCTTTTCCAGAGACCGAGGCAAAGGCCCTTTTGAAGGAACGGCAGAAGAAAGACAATCACAACCTAAGTAAGCCAGAGAGCGTGTGCATTGCCCGGGTGCTCTGCAGGCCTGCCTCACCCCAAGTCCTGGGCCCCCATGGGGAACTCCTTCCCTGCAACAGCCTCCCAACTCCCTACTTTCTGTCTCTTCCATTTTTGGCTAATTGACAACTCTTTCTCCCACTCTTTCTTCCTCTCCTCCCCTCTCCAAAGTTGAGCGTCGCAGGCGATTCAACATTAACGACAGGATCAAGGAACTGGGCACTCTCATCCCTAAGTCCAGTGACCCGTGAGTCTGGGCTGGGACCCTCAGGCCAGCGGGAGGTGGGGCAGGCGTCCCATGCTACTAAAATTGTGCCTTGGTGGGCTCACCAGGCAGTCTCGGCCCAGGCATTTCTCCTCTGTCTGGTTCTTTCTCAGCCTGAGCAGGGTTGCAGACCCTCACTGTGTCAGCACCTAAAATGTTAGGCACATAATGTTATGGTCTGTGTGCCCCATCTGGTCCCTGTAGGATATATGCACCTACTTTTCTGTTCACTTAGTACTTCCTTTTTTTTTTTCTTTTTTTTGAGATGGAGTCTCACGCTGTCACCCAGGCTGGAGTGCAGTGGTGCAATGGTACTTCCTTTATTTACTCAAGATTTATTTATTGGCCGGGTGTGGTGGCTCATGCCTATAATCCCAGCACTTTGGGAGGCCAAGGCAGGTGGATCACCTAAGGTCAGGAGTTTCAGACTAGCCTGGCCAACATGATGAAACCCCGTCTCTACTCAAAAATACAAAAATTAGCTGGGTGCAGTGGCTCACACCTGTAATCCTGGCACTTTGGGAGGCCAAGGTAGGCAGATCACGAGGTCAGGAGTTGAAGGCCAACATGGTGAAACCCTGCCTCCACTAAAAATACAAAAAATTTAGCTGGGCGTGGTGGCACGCACCTGTAATCCCTGCTACTCAGGATGCTGAGGCAGGAGAATCACTTGAACCCGGGAGGCGGAGGTTGCAGTGAGCCAATATGGTGCCACTGCACTCCAGCCTGGGTGACAGAGCAAGACTTTGTCTCAAAAAAAAAAAAAAAAAAAGATGGCCGGGCGCAGTGGCTCACGCCTGTAATCCCAGCACTTTGGGAGGCCGAGGCGGGTGGATCACGAGGTCAGGAGATCGAGACCATCCTGGCCAACATGGTGAAACCCCATTTCTATTAAAAACACAAAAATTAGCGGGGCGTGGTGGTGGGCACCTGTAATCCCAGCACTTGGGGAGGCTGAGACGGGTGGATCACCTGAGGTCAGGAGTTTGAGACCAGCCTGGCCAACATGGTGAAACCCCATCTCTACAAAAAATACAAAAAAAATTAGCCAGGCATGGTGGCGTAGGCCTGTAATCTCAGCTACTCAGAAGGCTGAGGCAGGAGAATCGCTTGAACCCAAGAAGTGGAGGTTGTAGTGAGCCGAGATTGTGCCACTGCACTCCAGCCTGGGTGACAGAGCGAGACTCCATCCCCCACCCCCCCACCCCCCCAAAAAAAAAGGAAAAGAGAAAGATTTATTTATTGAGCCTCTGGTTTGTGCCAGGTACCATATTAGGCCCTAAAGATACCAGAGGGAACAAAACAGACCTCATGAAACTGATGTTTTAGTGGGTGCAGGCAAATAGTAAATAAGTAAACATCCATGAGATCCATTATGATGAGTGTTATGAGAAGAATAAAGACTGGAAGGAAAATGGGAGAATGTTGGGGAGGGTTAGTTTGGGGTAAGGAAGGTGAGGACAGGGCAGGCCCCAACTGACAAGGAAACGTTTGAATAAAGAGCCTAAGGAGGCAAGGCGGGGAGCCGCATGGGTGTCTGGGGGTAAGAGTATTCAAGGCAGAGGGCACGGCTGGGATTGATGCCCTGAGATGGGAATGGTTTTCCATATTCTAGGAGCACTGAGAGACCAATGTGGCTGTAGTGAGATCAATCGGAGGGACATAGGGAAGAGAGGAATCCTAAGGGGTCAGGTCAGAGACGGCTTCCAGCATTTGGAGTGTGATGGGGCACCATTGTAAGATTCTAGGCGGGAAGTTTTCCTCTGGGTACTCCATACCTTTGAAAGACCCCAGCCTCAAGTTCTAAGCATGTGGTGGGAGGCTCCCACCTGGTGCAATCCCCGCCTCAGCTCCTGAGAAACCCCTCATGTGGCATTTCCTGCTTGCCTCCCACTTGGGCCCCACAGGGAGATGCGCTGGAACAAGGGCACCATCCTGAAGGCCTCTGTGGATTATATCCGCAAGCTGCAGAAGGAGCAGCAGCGCTCCAAAGACCTGGAGAGCCGGCAGCGATCCCTGGAGCAGGCCAACCGCAGCCTGCAGCTCCGAATTCAGGTTTGAAAAGAGGAGATGGTGGTGGGGGAAGAGGGGGAGAGCTTCCTGCAGGTGGAGGCAGAGAGAGAGCAGGCCAGGGTTTCCCTTCCTGGCATACTTGGGGGATCCCCGGACTTCCCAGCTCACACGATGATGATAGTGATAATGATAAATAATAATCATAATATTAAGAAGGATAATAATATTGCTAACGTACATAGCATTTATCTTGTGCTCTGTACTGTGACAAGAGCTTTATGTCCACTAACTTATTCAATCCTCAGAATTCTATGAGATAGGGGCCATTATTTTATTTATTTATTTATTTATTTTTGAGATGGAGTTTCGCTCTTGTTGCCCAGGCTGGAGTGCAATGGCGCAATCTCGGCTCACCGCAACCTCCGCCTCCTGGGTTCAAGCAATTCTCCTGTCTCAGCCTCCTGAGTAGCTAGGATTATAGGCATGCACCATCACACCCAGCTAATTTTTGTATTTTTAGTAGAGACGGGGTTTCTCCATGTTGGTCAAGCTGGTCTCGAACTCCCGACCTCAGGTGATCCACCTGCCTCGGCCTCCCAAAGTGATTACAGGCGTGAACCACTGCGCCCAGCCTAGGGGCCATTATTATATACCCACTTTACAGTTTGCGATTCTGAAGCTTCAGAGATGTTAAGCACCTTGCCTAAAGTTTTGCAACTAGTGAGTAGCAGAAGCTGAATTCCAACCCAGGGAACCTACCCTTTTCAAACTTTACACTCCTCTGCCTCTCAGGGACTCTGAACCCTACTTATCCTGCACCCAACCCCTATTTTTTACAGGAACTAGAACTGCAGGCCCAGATCCATGGCCTGCCGGTACCTCCCACTCCAGGGCTGCTCTCCCTGGCCACGACTTCGGCTTCTGACAGCCTCAAGCCAGAGCAGCTGGACATTGAGGAGGAGGGCAGGCCAGGCGCAGCAACGTTCCATGTAGGGGGGGGACCTGCCCAGAATGCTCCCCATCAGCAGCCCCCCGCACCGCCCTCAGATGCCCTTCTGGACCTGCACTTTCCCAGCGACCACCTGGGGGACCTGGGAGACCCCTTCCACCTGGGGCTGGAGGACATTCTGATGGAGGAGGAGGAGGGGGTGGTGGGAGGACTGTCAGGGGGTGCCCTGTCCCCACTGCGGGCTGCCTCCGATCCCTTGCTCTCTTCAGTGTCCCCTGCTGTCTCCAAGGCCAGCAGCCGCCGCAGCAGCTTCAGCATGGAGGAGGAGTCCTGATCAGGCCTCACCCCTCCCCTGGGACTTCCCCACCCAGGAAAGGAGGACCAGTCAGGATGAGGCCCCGCCTTTTCCCCCACCCTCCCATGAGACTGCCCTGCCCAGGTATTCTGGGGGAAGAGGAGATGTGATCAGGCCCCACCCCTGTAATCAGGCAAGGAGGAGGAGTCAGATGAGGCCCTGCACCTTCCCCAAAGGAACCGCCCAGTGCAGGTATTTCAGAAGGAGAAGGCTGGAGAAGGACATGAGATCAGGGCCTGCCCCCTGGGGATCACAGCCTCACCCCTGTCCCCGTGGGACTCATCCTTGCCCAGGTGAGGGAAGGAGACAGGATGAGGTCTCGCCCCTGTCCCCTAGGGACTGTCCTAGCCAGGTCTCCTGGGAAAGGGAGATGTCAGGATGTTGCTCCATCCTTTGTCTTGGAACCACCAGTCTAGTCCATCCTGGCACAGAAGAGGAGTCAAGTAATAGAGGTCCCAGCCCTGGGGGTTTAAGCTCTGCCCCTTCCCCATGAACCCTGCCCTGCTCTGCCCACGCAAGGAACAGAAGCGAGGATGAGACCTGGCCCCTTCCCCTGGGAACTCTCCTGGCCTTCTAGGAATGGAGGAGCCAGGCCCCACCCCTTCCCTATAGGAACAGCCCAGCACAGGCGTTTCAGGTGTGGAAGAATCAGTAGGACCAGGCCACCGCTAGTGCTTGTGGAGATCACAGCCCCACTCTTGTCCCTCAGCAACATCCCATCTAAGCATTCCACACTGCAGGGAGGAGTGGTACTTAAGCTCCCCTACCTTAACCTGGGACCAACCTGACCTGACCTAGGAGGGCTCTGAGCCAACCTTGCTTTTGGGAAAAGGGACAGATTATGAAATTTCATGGATGAATTTTCCAGACCTATATCTGGAGTGAGAGGCCCCCACCCTTGGGCAGAGTCCTGCCTTCTTCCTTGAGGGGCAGTTTGGGAAGGTGATGGGTATTAGTAGGGGACTGAGTTCAGGTTACCAGAACCAGTACCTCAGTATTCTTTTTCAACATGTAGGGCAAGAGGATGAAGGAAGGGGCTATCCTGGGAGCTCCCCAGCCCAGGAAAAACTGGAAGCCTTCCCCCAGCAAGGCAGAGGCTTGGAGGAGGGTTGTAAAACATATTGTACCCCCTCATTTGTTTATCTGATTTTTTTATTGCTCCGCATACTGAGAATCTAGGCCACCCCAACCTCTGTTCCCCACCCAGTTCTTCATTTGGAGGAATCACCCCATTTCAGAGTTATCAAGAGACAGTCCCCCTTCCATTCCCACCCCTCATACCTACACCCAAAGTTGTCAGCTTTGGATTGCTGGGGCCAGGCCCCAGGGAGGGTATACTGAGGGGTCTATAGGTTTGTGATTAAAATAATAAAAGCTAGGCGTGTTTGATGCGCTTTTAACTTTGGCAAAGAGTCTCCTGTCCTTGTTTTTCACTGTGCAGTGAACATAGCCCATGCAGGCCAAGAGGGATAAAAGTCCTTGGGAGAAACAGATTCCAGAAGGATGGATAAAAGAATTTAGAAAGGAAGAGGGCATGGAGGAAGACAATATGCAAACAAAAGACATTAGTACTTTTAAAGACCAATCACCAGGCACAATTTTAACTGCTGCAAGTGTTTCATCTAATTTATTTCTCTAAAGGGATGTTAGTCAGAACATGCTGCTTCTTACTTCCATTTGGTCTTTGAAGAAGCTGAGGAATAGAATTGAACTGTTCTGAAGATATGCAAGCCTGTAAATGGGTGAGGCGGTAAAACAGTAAAGTCAGGTGAGTGAGGGCTCGATTGAAAAATGCCACTGAGGGCAGAGGGGGAAAGAAGCTTTTCTTGCAAATCCACTTTTGAAACTGATAAAGAAGTCTATGAGGATATTTCCTGGCAGACAACAGAGGTATTTAAGATGGTGGAAAGGGCAAAGACAAATATCTGAAAGGCAGAGGAACAGGCAACCAACTGAATTTTGGAACAGATGTTGAGATTTTGGGAGAATTTAAAGGAACACAAGTATCTTGAAGGCTGGGAAAAAGTATTTTCCCGCAATTTCTCAACCAGACACTGACTCCTAGAACAAGCATCAGGCCTGGTCCCTCCATTTCCCCCACCAGACTGTGACATCTGAGGGCTGGAACTGGGCTTGGTCACCGTGACTCCCCTAGACTGTGACCACCATACTTGATATCTCTTTTTTTTTTTTGAGACAGAGTCTCGCCCTGTCACCCAGGCTGGAGTGCAGTGGCATGATCTTGGCTCACTGCAACGTCTGCCTCCCAGGTTCAGGTAATTATCCTGTCTCAACCTCTCTAGCTGGGATTACAGGCGCCTGCCACCATACCCAGCTAATTTTTTGTGTTTTTAGTAGAGACGGGGTTTCACCATGATGGCCAGGCTGGTTTCGAACTCCTGACCTCAAGTGATCCGCCTGCCTCGGCCTCCCAAAGTGCTGGGATTAGAGATGTGAGCCACCACACCCGACCCTTGCTAGGTCTTTCTAACCTATCACACTGCTACCCCTCCAAGCCTGGTTGCTGAATCTCTGTAACCAGACTGATGGCTCCCTAATAACCTTTATTTTTTCTCCTCAACTTTGCTATACTCTTTTTTTTTTTTTTGAAACGGAGTCTCACCCTGTTACCCAGACTGGAGTGCAGTGGCACGATCTCTGCTAACTGCAACCTCTGCCTCCCAGGTTCAAGCGATTCACGTGCCTCAGCCTCCCAAGTACCTGGGATTACAGACACGCAACCATGCCCAGCTAATTTTTGTATTTTTAGTAGAGACAGGGTCTCACCATGTTGCCCCGGCTAGTCTCAAACTCCTGGCCTCAAGTGATACACCTGCCGTGGCCTCCCAAAGTGGGATTACAAGCGTAAACCACCATACCTGGCACTATACTTTCTTATTTTATTTATTTATTTATTTATTTATTTTGAAACAGGGTTTCCCTCTGTCACCCAGGCTGGGGTGCAACGGCGTGATCTCAGCTCACTGCAACCTCCGCTTCCCGGGTTCAAGCGATTCTCCTGCCTCAGCCTCCTGAGTACCTGGGATTACAGGCATGTGCCACCATGCCTGGCAAATTTTAGGTACTTTTCTTTTTTTTTATATGGAGTCTCACTCTTGCCCAGGCTGGAGTGCAGTGGCACGGTCTCGGCTCACTGCAACCTCCATCTCCCAGGCTCAAGCAATTCTCCTGCCTCAGCCTCCCGAGTAGTTGGGATTACAGGCACCTGCCACTGCGCCTGGCTAATTTTTGTATTTTTATTAGAGACAGGATTTCACCATGTTGGTCAGGCTGGTCTCAAACTCCTGACCTCATGATCTGCCCACTTCGGCCTCCCAAAGTGCTGGAATTACAGGGGTGAGCCACTATGCCCGGCCTTTTTTTTTTTTTTTTTTTTTTTTTTTTTAAAGACAGAGTCTCGCTCTGTCGTCCAGGCTGAAGCGCAATGGTGCGATCTCGGCTCACTGCAACCTCTGCCTCCCAGGTTCAAGTGATTCTCCTGCCTCAGCCTCACGAGTAGCTGGGATTACAGACACATGCCACTACTGCTCAGCTAATTTTTGTATTTTTAGTAGAGATGGGGTTTCACCATGTTGGCCAGGCTGGTCTTGAACTGACCTCAAATGATCCTCCTGCCTTGGCCTCCCAAATTGCTGGGATTACAGACGTGAGCCACGGCCCCTGGCCCAATTTTTTGTACCTTTAGCAGAGACCGGGTTTCACCATGTTGGTCAGGCTGGTCTCACACTCCTGACCTTAGATGATTCGCCCGCCTTGGCCTCCCAAATTGTTGGGATTACAGCGTGAGCCACTGTGCCTGGCCTCTTCTTTATTTTTTAAACGTAACATGTAATGCTCAGAGGTTTTTTTTGGTGGGGGTGGGGGTACAGGGTCTCCACTCTCACCCAAACTGGAGTGCAGTGGCATGATCTTGGCTCACCACAACCTCCACCTCCCAGGTTCAAGCGATTCTCCTGCCTCAGCCTCCCGAGTAGCTGGGATTACAGACACATGCCACTACTGCCTGGCTAATTTTTGTATTTTTAGTAGAGATGGGTTTTCACCATGTTGGCCAGGCTGGTCTTGAATTCCTGATCTCAAATGATCCAACCGCCTCGGCCTCCCAAAGTGCTGGGATTACAGATGTGAGCCACTGCACCTGGCCTCCCAGAGGTGTGTTTTTTTGTTTTTGTTTGAGGCGAAGTCTCACTCTGTCGCCCAGGCTGGAGTGCAGTGGTGAGATCTTGGCTCACTGCAACCTCCGGCTCCTGGGTTCAAGCCATTCTCCTGCCCAGCCTCCCAAGTAGCTGGGACTACAGGCGCACGCCACCACGCCCAGCTAATTTTTTTGTATTTTTAGTAGAGATGGGGTTTCACCATGTTAGCCAGGATGGTCTTGATCTTCTGACCTCGTGATCCACCCGCCTAAGCCTCCCAAAGTGCTGGGATTACAGGCGTGAGCCACCGTACCTGGCCTCCCAGAGGTTTTTTAACAGTTTTTCTGAAATAATTTTAGATTTACAGAAGAGTTGCATCACCATTAGTGAGCTTTCATACCTGTCACCCACCTCCCCCTAATGTTAACATTCTACATAACCATGGCACATTTATCAGTGCTGAGAAAATAACATTGGGCCGGGCGCGGTGGCTCATGCCTGTAATCCCAGCACTTTGGGAGGCTGAGGCAGGCGGATCATGAGGTCAGGAGATCGAAACCATCCTGGCTAACAGGTTGAAACCCCGTCTCTACTAAAAATACAAAAAATTAGCTGGGCGTGGTGGCGGGCACCTGTAGTCCCAGCTACTCGGGAGGCTAAGGCAGGAGAATGGCATGAACCCGGGAGGCTGGCAGCCGAGATTGCACCACTGCACTCCAGCCTGGGCAACAGAGCGAGACTCCGTCTCAGAAAAAAATAAAAAATAAAAAAAAATAAGATTGGTAGAGTACTATTAACTCAACTTCAGACTTTATTTGGATTTCACTGGCTTTTCCACTAACGACTTTTCTGTGCTAGGATCCAAGTAAGGATGCTGTACTACTTATTCCTGTGAAACAAATGACCACAATCTTAGTGGCTCCAAACAATACACATAAATTATCTCTCAGGTTTTGCGAGTCAGGAATCCAGGCTGGGCTCAGCTGGGTCCTCAGCTTCAGCCTCTCTCACTAAGGCACAATCAAGGAAGGAGTCGGGCAGGATTGAGGACTTCTCTGAACTTGCGACCGGGGAAGGATCTGCTCCGTGCTCCCATATTTGTTGGCAGGATCCAGTTCTCTGCAGCCTGTTGGACAGAGGGCCCCAGTTCCTTGCTGGCTGTTAGCCAGAGGTACCCACCATCCACACCGTGTGTGCCTTTCCACGCAGTGGCTCACAGCATGGTAGTTTGCTTCATCCAAGCCAGCGAGAGAAAGAGTTGGCTAGCAAAACAGAGGTCACATCTCTTGTGATCTAATTATGGAAGTGATATCCCCTCAAGGTTGAGGCATTCTGTTGCTTGGAAACAAGTTACTGAAGGGGAGGGGATTACACAAGACCAAGAATATAGCAGGCAGGGAGCACTGGTTGAGGGCATCTCAGAAGGCACCTACCACAGAAACTATGTTGTACTAAGTGGTCCTATCTTCTTGGTTTTTGCAGACAGTTTCTCAATCTGTCCACTGAGAAGTCCTACAAATCATGCTATCCCAGAAACAATGAGCACATCTAGTGGCCAGATCTTGGTTTCTTTTTTGTTGTTGTTGTTGAGACAGAGTTTTACCCTTGTCACCCAGGCTGGAGTGCAATGGCGCAATCTTGGCTCACTGCAACCTCCGCCTCCTGGGTTCAAGCGATTCTCCTGCCTCAGCCTCCTGAGTAGCTGGAACTACAGGCGCTGGCCACCATGCCTGACTACTTTTTGTATTTTTAGTAGAGACAGGGTTTCGCTGTGTTGGCCAGGCTGGTCTTGAACTCCTGACCTCAGGTGATCTGCCCATCTTGGCCTCGCAAAGTGCTGGGATTACAGGTCTGAGCCACTGCGCCTGGCCTGGACCTTGGTTTCTAAATGCCATTCTCCAATAAAAGAAACTAGGGCTCCTGGAAAAATGGCTGATTTTCAGTCTGGGGTGGAGAGAAATACAAGATAAGCCTGGAGCATCCTGTAGTGACAGAAAGTAAGGAAATGCCTAAAAACAATGATGGAGGCCAGGCGCGATGGCTCACACCTGTAATCCCAGCACTTTGGGAGGCCAAGACGGGTGGATCACCCGGGGTCAGGAGTTTCAGACCAGCCTGGCCAACATGGTGAAACCCCGTCTCTACTAAAAATACAAAACATTAGCCGGGCGTGGTGGGGGGCACCTGTAATCCCAGCTACTCAGGAGGCTGAGTCAGGAGAATTGCTTGAACCTGGGAGGCGGAGGTTGCAGTGAGCCGAGATCATGCCATTGCACTCCAGCCTGGGCAACAAGAGCGAAACTCCATCTCAAAAAAAAAAACCAAACAAACAAACAAAAAAGCAATGATTGCAGCATGTCATAAGATACAGAAGCCAACCTGAAAGAGCTCCTGGTCAGGTGCAGTGGCTCACGTCTGTAATCTCAGCACTTTGGGAGGCCAAGGTGGGCAGATCATGAGGTCAAGAGATCAAGACCATCCTGGCCAACATGGTGAAACCCTGCCTCTACTAAATATACACAAATTAGCTGGGTGTTGTGGCACGCGCCTGTAGTCCTAGCTACTCGGGAGGCTGAGGCAGGAGAATCGCTTCAACGTGGGAGGCGGAGGTTGCAGTGAGCGGAGATCTTGCCACTGCACTCCAGCCTGGCAACAGAGCGAGACTCCGTCTCGAAAAAAAAGAAAAACAACTCCCAATGGCCAAAGCTGGAACAATTTGAGCAAGAATAACAGAAAGGGTAATATTAGATTATAGTTCAAAAAATGAACATCCATGATTCCATACTTATTTATATAAGTGATATGACTGAATAAATAAATGCTGAGAGCCAGACGAGGTGGTGTGTGCCTGTAGTCCCAGATACTTGGGAGGCTGAGGCGGGAGAATGGCTTGAGCTCAAGAGTTTGAGGCTGTAATGCACCATGATCACTCCTGTGAATAGCCCCTGAACTCTAGCCTGGATGACACCAGGAGATGCTGTCTCTAATAAATACATGAATGGTGGAGAAGGGTCAACTCTTTCTTACACAAGAATTCCAAATAATAAATACAGAAGGAATGAGGGAAGTAGAAAATTCCCATTAGAATACCACAGTAATAATTGCTGCAGACAAGATCCACTAAATGCTAAAACTAGCGGGCAAAACTTTAAGGTGAAACACAGTTGCACATCCTTAAAGTATCACCTTCAGGCTGGGCGCAGCAGCTTACGCCTGTAATCCCAACATATTGAAAGGCTGAGGTGGGAGGATCGCTTAAGCTGAGGAGTTCAAGACCAGCCTAAGCAACATGGTGAAACCACATGTCAAAAAATATATATATTTTTAATTTTTATTTTTATTTTGACACAGAGTCTCGCTCTGTTGCCCAGGCTGGAGTGCAGTGGCGCAATCTCAGCTCACTGCAACCTCTACCTCCTGGGTTCAAGCAATTCTGCCTCAGCCTCTCGAGTAGCTGGGATTACAGGCATGTGCCACCACACCCGGCATGGGGTTTCACCGTATTGGCCAGGCTGGTCTTGAACTCCTGACCTCAAGTGATCCACCCGCCTCAGCCTCCCAAAGTGTTGGGATTATAGGCGTGAGCCACAGTGCTCAGCCAAAAAATATATTATTTTTAAAAAGTATAGGCAGGCGTGGTGTCTCATGGCTATAATCCCAGCACTTTGGGAGGCTGAGGCGGGCGGATCACAAGGTCAGGAGATCGAGAACATCCTGGCTAACATGGTGAAACCCCGTCTCTACTAAAAAAAAAATTAAAAAAAAATTAGCCGGGCATGGTGGCAGGCGCCTATAGTCCCAGCTACTCGGGAGGCTGAGGCAGGAGAATGGTGTGAACTTGGGAGGCGGAGCTTGCAGTGAGCCAAGATAGCGCCACTGCACTCCAGCCTGGGTGACAGAGAGAGACTCCGTCTCAAAAAAAAAAAAAATTACCACCTCCAAAATATGTATTAGATATCTTATTCTCATCCCCTCAAGAGGTGGAGCCTAATTCCCCTCCTCCTCTTGAATGTGAGTTGGACTTAGAGACTTGCTTCTAATGAAGAGTATAGGCCAAGCGCAGTGGCTCACGCTTATAATCCCAGCACTTTAGGAGTCCGAGGAGGGCAGATCACTTGAGGTCAGGAGTTCAGGACCGGCCTGGCCAACACAGCAAAACCCCATCTCTACTAAAAACACAAAAGTTAGCTAAGCGTGGTGGCACATGCCTGTAGTCCCAGCTACTTGGGAGGCTGAGGCAGGAGAATTGCTTGAACCTGGGAGGCAGAGGTTGCAGTGAGCCAAGATCGCACCACTGCACTCCAGCCTTGGTGACAGAGCGAGACTCTGTCTCAAAAATAAAAAACAAAAAACTGCCGGGTGCAGTGGCTCACACCTGTAATCCCAGCACTTTGGGAGGCCGAGGTGGGCAGATCACAAGGTCAAGAGATCGAGACCATCCTGGCCAACATGGTAAAACCATGTCTCTAAGAAAAATACAAAAATTAGCTGGTGTGGTGGCATGCGCCTGTAGTCCCAGCTACTCGGGAGGCTGAAGCAGGAGAATCAAGCCAGGATGGTCTCGATCTCCTGACTTCGTGATCCACTGGCTTGGACCTCCCAAAGTGCTGGGATTATAGGCGTGAGCCATTGCGCCAGGCCGCCCAGCTAATTTTTGTATTTTTAGTAAAGATGGGGTTTCACCATGTTGGCCAGGCTGGTCTCGAACTCCTTACCTCAGGTGATACACCCACCTCGGCCTCCCAAAGTTCTAGGATTACAGGCGTGAGCCACCATGCCTGGCACTGAATTCCTTCCTTCCTTCCTTCTTTCCTTCCTTCCTTCCTTCCTTCCTTCCTTCCTTCCTTCCTTTCCTTCTTTTTTTTTTCTTTTTTCTTTTTTTTTTTTTGAGACAGTCTCGCTCTGTTGGCCAGGCTGGAGTGCAGTGGCACAATCTCGGCTCACTGCAACCTCCGTCTCCCAGGCTCAAGCAATTCTCCTGCCTCAGCCTCCCGAGTAGCTGGGATTACAGGCGTGTGCAACCACGCCAGCTAATTTTTCTATTTTTTAGTAGAGACGGGGTTTCACCATGTTTGCCATGGTGGTCTCGAACTCCTGACCTCAAGTAATCTGCCCGCCTCGGCCTCCCAAAGTGCTGGGATTACAGGCATGAACCACCGCGCCCAGCCGGGAGCTCTTTGAGACAAACAAACAAAAAAACTGATAAATAGTTCACTGTTATTACATTCTTTTTATTTAAAAAACTATTTTGTTCTACTTATCTTTCACCAAATTTGTCTGGAAACCTGGTGCATGATTTTCTGCTGTTTGTAATTATTGGTTTTCATTTTTTTTTTTTTTTTTTGAGACAGAGTCTCACTGTGTCACCCAGGCTGGAGTGCAATGGCTTGTTCTCGGCTCACTGCAACCTCCACCTCCTGGGTTCAAGTGATTCTCCCACCTCAGCCTCCTGAGTAGCTGGGATTACAGGCACCCACCATCATGCCCTGCTAATTTTTTATATTTTTGTAGAGATGGGGTTTCACCATGGTGGGCAGGCTGGTCTCAAACTCCTGACCCCAGGAGATCCACCTGCCTTGGCCTCCCAAAGTGCTGGGATTACAGGTGTGAGCCACCGCACCCAGCCCAATTTTCAACCAAGATGGAATAATGGGGACAGAATTTGCCCTCCTGCCTGAAACAAATAAAAATCCAGACGAATAAAATGGAAAAACAAATCTCACGATAGTGGACATCAGATTAGCTGAGTGTGGTGGCTAATCTGGAAGCCTCAGCTATTTGGAAGGCTGAGGCGGTAGGATTGCTTGAGCCCAGGAGGTCAAGGCTGCAGTGACACGTGATTGCGCCACTGCACTCCAGCCTGGGCGAGAGTGAGACCCTGTCTCAAAACAACAAAAAAAAGATATTGGACATTAGACAGTGAAGGAAAGTGATCCCTGAGAGATGGGAAACAAACAAGGTAAGCATGATGGTTGCCCAGTTTACTGCCTGGAGATGGAGAAGGCCAATTCAGGATGAACCTTGAAAATACGCTAAGTGAAATTTGCCAGACACAGGACAAATATTGATTCCACTTATATGTGGTATTTAGAATAGGCAAGTTACTAGAGGAAGAAAGTAGAATAGAGGTTACCAGGGCCTTGGGGATGGGGAAAATGGGGAGTTATTGCTTAATGGGTACAGAGTTTCTGTTTGGGATGATGAAAAAGTTCTGGAAATAGACAGTGGCACTGATTACACAACACTGTGAATGTACTTAATGCTCCTGAATTGTACACTTACAGATGGTTAAAACGATAAATTTTATGTCATGCACATTTTACCGCAATTTTAAAAAAGGATAAAGGAGAATATTACAAACAAATTTATGCCCATACTTCTCACAACAAATTCCTTACAAGACACAAAATACCAATGCCCACTCAGGAAGAAATAGATAACTTGACTAGCCCTATATATATTAAATAAATTGAATTTTTAGTAAAACATATTCCCATGAATGAAATTCCAGGCCCAGATGGCTTCCTTGGGGAACTGTACCATATATATATATATGGAAGAAATAATATGAATTCTGCACAAACTCTTCCAGAAAATTTAAGAGGAGATACTTTCCAACTCATTCTATGAAACTAGCATTACTCTGATATAAAACCACAGAAAGTCATTACAAGAAAAGGAAACTATATGTAACTATCCTTCATGAACACAGATGCAAAAGTTCTTAACATTTTAGTAAATCTTGTTTTTTTGCTTTTTTTTTTCTTCTTTTGGAGACAGAGGCTCACTCTGCTGCCCAGGCTGAAGTGCAGTGGTGCAAACTTGGCTCACTGCAACCTCTGCCTCCTGGGTTCTAGTGATTCTCCTGCCTCAGCCTCCCGAGTAGCTGGGATTGCAGGCACGTGCCACCACGCCCAGCTAATTTTTGTATTTTTAGTAGAGACGGGGTTTCACCATGTTGGCCAGGCTGGTCTTGAACTCCTGATCTCAGGTGATCCACCCGCCTCTACCTCCCAAAGTGCTGGGATTACAGGCATAAGCCATGTGCCCAGCCCATTTTAGTAAATCACATCCAACAATATATACAAAAGAAAAACATCAAGATGAATTTGAATTTATTCCAGGAATGCAAGAAAAACCATCTCAAGAGATGCAAAGAAAAGCATTTGACAAAATCCACCATCCATTCCTGATTTAAAAAAAACTCTCGGCCGGGTGCAGTGGCTCACGCCTGTAATCCCTGCACTTTGGGAGGCCAAGGCGGGTGGGTCACCTGAGGTTAGGAGTTTGAGACCAGCCTATCCAACATGATGAAACCCCACCTCTACTAAAAATACAAAAAATTAGCTGGATGTGGTGGCGTGCACCCGTAATCCCAGCTATTTGGGAGGATGAGGCAGGAGGATCACTTGAACCCGGGAGGTGGAGGTTGCAGTGAGCCTAGATCGGACCACTTCACTCCAGCCTGGGCAAGAGGAGCAAAACTCTGTCTCAGAAAAAAAACCAAAAACCAAAAACCAAAAAAACCTCTCAGAAAACTAGAAATGAAAGAAGGTAATATCTCCTCCATATGATAAAGAGCAGCTACAAATAACCTATAGTAACGTCAAACTCAACGGTGAAAGACTGCCTTTCCTCCTAACATAACATTACAAACAGGCCACCATGTCCTTTTTTTTTTTTTTTTTTTTTTGAGACAGAGTCTCACTCTGTGGCCCAGACTGGAGTGCAATGGTGCGATCTCAGCTCACTGCAACCTCTGCCTCCCAGGTTCAAGTGATTCTCCTGCCTCGGCCTCCCAAATAGCTGGGATTACAGGCGCTCATCACCATGCCCGACTAATTTTTGTATTTTCTTAGTAGAGATGGGGTTTCACCATGTTGGCCAGGCTGGTCTCGAACTCCTGACCTCACGTGATCCACCCATCTCAGCTTCCCAAAGTGCTGGGATAACAGGTGTGAGTCACCGTGCCAGGCTCTTTTTTTCTTTTTGAGACAGGGTCTGGCTCTTGGCTCACTGCAACCTCCGTCTTCTGGGCTCAAGCATTCCTCCCACCTAAGCCTCCCGAGTAGCTGGGACTTACAGGCACATGCAACCATGCCTTGCTAATTTTTGTATATTTTGTAGAGATGGGGTTTCACCATGTTGCCCAGGCTGGTTTCTAACTCCTGGCCTCAAGTGATCCACCTGCCTCAGCCTCCCAAAGTGCTGGGATTACTGGCGCGAGCCACCGCGCCCAGCTAATTGTATTTCTATAAACTAGCAATGACCCATAGGAAATTCAAACCTTAAAATAACATGTATGGGCTGGGCATGGTGGCTCACGCCTGTAATCCCAGCATTTTGGGAGGCCCAGGCAAATGGATCACTTGAGGTCGGGAGTTTGAGACCAGCCTGACCAACGTAGTGAAACCCCCATCTCCACTAAAAATGCAAAAATTAGGCCAGGAGCAGTGGCTCACACCTGTAATCCTAACACTTCGGGAGGCCAAGGCGGGTGGATCACCAGAGGTCAGGAGTTCAAGACCAGCCTGGCCAATATGGTGAAACCCCATCTCGCTTGAACCCCGGAGGAAGAGGTTGCAGTAAGCCAAGATGGCATCACTGCACTCCAGCCAAGGCAACAGAACAAAACTCCATCTAAAAAAAAAAAAAAAAAAAAAAAAAAAAAAAGGCCAAGTGCGGTGGCTCATGCCTGTAATCCTAGCACTTTGGGAGGCTGAGGTGGGAGGATCACGAGATCAGGAGTTGGAGACCAGCCTGGTCAATATAGTGAAACCCTGTCTCTACTAAAAATAAAAAATAACTAGCCCGGTATGGTGGTGTGTGCCTGTAGTCCCAGCTATTCGGGAGGCAGAGGTGAGAGAATCTCTTGAACCTGGGAGGCAGAGGTTTCAGTGAGCTGAGATTGTGCCACTGCACTCTAGCCTGGGCAATAGAGGGAGACTCTGTCTCAAAAAGCAAACAAACCAAAAATTAGCCGGGCGTGGGGGCATGAGCCTGTGGTCCCAGCTACTCAGGAGGCTGAGGCAGGAGAATCCCTTGAATGCGGGAGGCAGAGGCTGCAGTGAGCCGAGATGGTGCCACTGTACTCCAGCCTGGGTGAGAGAGTGAGACTCTGTCTCAAAAAATAAAAGAAAATAAAAAAAAGAAAGAAATTAAATAATTCCTAAATGAATAGATACACCATGTTTATGAAACAGGAGACTCAATATTATTAAGATACCAGTTCTCCTGACATTGATCTATAGAATCAATGTAATCCCAGTCAAATCCCAGTGGATGTTTTTGTAGAACTGACAACCTGATTCTTTTTTTTTTTTTTTTTTTCCGAGACGGAGTTTCGCTCTTGTTGCCCAGGCTGGAGTGCAGTGGCGCGATCTCAGCTTACTGCAACCTCCACCTCCTGGGTTCAAGTGATTCTCCTGCCTCAGCCTCCCCAGTAGCTGGGATTACAGGCACCCGCCAGCACGCCCAGCTAATTTTTGTATTTTTAGTAGAGACAGTGTTTCAGTGTGTTGCCCAGGCTAGTCTTGAATTCCTGACCTCGTAATCTGCCCGCCTTGGACTCCCAAAGTGCTGGGATTACAAGTATGAGCCACCGCGCCCTGCTGATGTAAACATTCTATATTGTGATAGGGGTAGGAGCTACTTGAGTGTATTCTTTTTTTTTCTTTTTTTTAGAGAAGGAGTCTCACTCTGTCACCCAGGCTGGAGTGCAGTGGCGCGATCTGGGCTCACTGCAAGCTCCGCCTCCCGGGTTCAGGCCATTCTCCTGCCTCAGCCTCCCAAGTAGCTGGGACTACAGGCACCCGCCACCACGCCCGGCTAATGTTTTGTATTTTTTTAGTAGAGACGGGGTTTCACCATGTTAGCCAGGATGGTCTCGATCTAACCTCGTGATCCGCCAGCCTCGGCCTCCCAAAGTGCTGGGATTACAGACGCGAACCACCATACCCAGCCAAGTGTATTCTTTTATCAGGCTGCTGTGAATTTTGATTTGTGAATTTTACCGCATGTAAATTTTACCTCAAAAACGTCCGTAAACAGGCTGGGCGCGGTGGCTTACGCCTGTAATCCCAGCACTTTGGGAGGCCGAGGCGGGTGGATGACGAGGTCAGGAGATCGAGACCATCCTGGCCAACACAGTGAAACCCCATCTCTACTAAAGAAAAAATACAAAAAATTAGCCGGGTGTGGTGCAGGCGCCTGTAGTCCCAGCTACTCAGGAGACTGAGGCAGGAGAATGGCGTGAACCCAGGAGGCGGAGCTTGCAGTGAGCGGAGATCGCGCCACTGCACTCCAGCCAGCCTGGGCGACAGAGCAAGACTCTGTCTCAAAAAAAAAAAAGAAAAACGCCTGTAAACAATGGGTTGGGTATGCTGGCTCCCACCTGCAATCTGGGCACTTTGGGAGGCTGAGACCGGAGGATTGCTTCAGGCCAGGAGTTGGAGACAACCCTGGGGAACATAGTAAGGTCCCTGTCTCTACTATATATATGTGTGTGTGTATATATATGTATGTGTGTGTGTATATATATATGTGTATATATAGTGTGTGTGTATATATATATATATATATTTTTTTTTTTTTTTGAGAGTCTGGCTCTTGTTGCCCAGGCTGGAGTGCAATGGCGCAATCTTGGCTCACTGCAACCTCTGCCTCCCGGCTTCAAGCGATTCTCCTGCCTCAGCCTCCTGAGTGGCTGGGATTACAGGCGCCTGCCACCATGCCCAGCTAATTTTTGTATTTTAAGTACAAATTAGAGATGGGGTTTCACCATGTTGGCCAGGCTGGTCTTGAACTCTTGACCTCAGGTGATCCGCCCACCTCAGCCTCCCAAAGTGCTGGGATTACAGGTGTGAGCCACCGTGCCCGGCCTACAAATTTTTTTTTTTTTTGAGATGGAGTCTCACTCTGTCGCCCAGGCTGGAGTGCAGTGGTGCGATCTCGGCTCACTGCAACCTCCACCTCCCAAGTGCAAGCGATTCTCCTGCCTCAGCCTCCCAAGTAGCTGGGACTACAGGCGTGTGTCACCACTCCCAGCTAATTTTTTGTATTTTTAGTAGAGACGGGGTTTCACCGTGTTGGCCAGGATGGTCTCGATCTCCTGACTTCGTGATCCGCCCGCCTCAGCCTCCCAAAGTGCTGGGATTACAGGCGTTAGCCACCACCCCCGGCCACAAAAAAAAATATTTTTTAAAAATTAGCCAGGCATGGTGGCATGTACCTGTAGTCCCCACTACATAAGAGGCTGAGGTGGGAGGATCGCTTGAGCCCAA
Organism: Pongo pygmaeus; assembly: GCF_028885625.2. Lineage (NCBI taxonomy): Eukaryota > Metazoa > Chordata > Mammalia > Primates > Hominidae > Pongo > Pongo pygmaeus. The sequence goes on along the minus strand of NC_072396.2, from coordinate 49,889,044 downwards.
GAGTTTGAGGCTGCGGTCAGCTGTGATCACACCACTGCACTCTAGCCTGGGTGACAAAGTGAGACCCTGTCTTAAAGAAAAAAAAAAAAAAAAGGTCTGGGAGGCTGAAGCACGAGAATTGCTTGAACCCAGGAGGTGGAAGTTGCAGTGAGCTGAGATCGTGCCACACTGCACTCCACCCTGGGTGATAGAGCAAGATGCTGTCTCTAAAAAAAAAAAAAAAAAAAAAAATCTGTAAACAAATATTGTACTCTGGTAAGTAGATTTGCTTTTGTAGTGGTGTGGGTTAGGCAATTCTGAAAATTCCTTTGTGTAATCTAGGTTTGAGGAAACAAGTAATTAGGAATAATGGGAGTTAGATTACTTACTAAAAAGAGTGACAAATATGGATGGGGAAAACAAAAGTTTACCCTGAAGTGTTGAATTGGAATTGGAGGTATCAGGATGATCTCATGGTTTTATATATAGACAGAGAAAGAGAGTTATGTTATAAAGAGAACTAGCGTGCATGTCTGTGTATGTGTCCCCTGTCTGTTCACTGAGAGGGCCTAGAAACAGATATATCTCTAGAAATGAGCAATAAGTGCATCTAGGGTACAGATTTGGTTTCATTTTCATTTTTCTGTTTTTCTTTTCCTTTTTTTTTTTTTTTTTTTTTCGAGACGAAGTCTCGCTCTGTCACCCAGGCTGGAGTGCAGTGGTGCGATCCCAGCTCACTGCAATCTCTGTCCCCCAGATTCAAGCAATTCTTGCGTCTCAGCGTCCCGAGCAGCTGGGTCTACAGGTGTGCGCTACTGAGCCCAACTAATTTTTGTATCTTTAGTAGAGAGGGGGTTTCACCATGTTGCCCTGGCTGGTCTCAAACTCCTGGTCTCAAGTGATCCACCCACCTCGGCCTCCCAAAGTGTTGGGATTACAGGCGTGAGCCACCGCGCCCAGCCGGTTTTTCCATTTTAAATTATGTCTTGAAATAATTTTGGATTAATAGAATAGTTGCAGCTGGCCCGGTGGCTCATGCCTGTAATTCTAGCACTTTGGGAGGCTGAGGCAGGTTGATTGCTTGAGTTCAGGAGTTCGAGACCAGCCTAGGCAATATGGCAAAAACTCATCTCTACAAAACATACAAAAATTAGTTGGGTGTGGTGGTGGGCGCATCTACAAAACATACAAAAATTAGTTGGGCATGGTGGTAGGTGCCTGTGGTCCCAGTTACTCAGGAGGCTGAGGTGGGAGGATCACTTGAGCCCAGGAGGTCGAGGCTGTAATGAGCCGTGTTTGGGCAACTGCAATCTAGCCTGGGAGACTAGAGTTGAGACCCTATCTCCAAAAAAAAAAAAAAAAAAGAAAAAAAAAAGGCTGAAAGGCTGGATGCAGTGGCTCATGCCTGTAATCCCAGCACTTGGGAGACCGAGGCAGGTGGATCACCTGAGGTCGGGAGTTCAAGACCAGCCCGGCCAACGTGACAAAACCTCATCTCTACTAAAAAAAAAAAAAAAAAAAAATTTAAAAATTAGCCAGGCTTGGTGGCAGGCACCTGTAATCCCAACTACTAGGGAGGCTGAGGCAGGAGAATCACTTGAACCCGGGAGGTGGAGGTTGCAGTGAGCCGAGATCATGCTGTTGCACTCCATCCTGGACGACAAGAGCAAAACTCCATCTCAAAAAAAAAAAAAAAAAAAAATAGCCAGGCGTGGTGGCACATGTCTGTAATCCCGCTACTTGGGAGGCTGAGGCAGGAGAATTGTTTGAACCGGGGAGGTGGAGGTTGCAGTGAGAAGAGATCGCACCATTGCACTCCAGCCTGGGCGACGAGAACCAAACTCCATCTCAAAAATAAATTAATTCATTAAAAGGCTGGGCACAGTGGATCACGCTTGTAATCCAAGCACTTTCGGAGGCTGAGGCAGGTGGATCACCTGAGGTCAGGAGTTCGAGACCAGCCTGACCAACATGGTGAAACCCTGTCTCTACTAAAAATACAAAAATTAGCCAGGCATGATGGTGCATGCCTGTAATCCCAGCTATTTGGGAGGCTGAGGCAGGAGAATTGCTTGAACCTGGGAGGCAGAGGTGGCAGTGAGCTGAGATCTCGCCACTGTACTCCAGGCTGGGCAACATGAGCAAAACTGTCTCAAAAAAAAAAAAAAAAGTTGGCCGGGCCTGGTGGCTCATGCCTGTAATCCCAGCACTTTGGGAGACCGAGGTAGGCAGATCACTTGAGGTCAGGAGTTTGAGACCATCGCCTGGCCAACATTGTGAAACCCCATCTCTATTTAAAATACAATAATTAGCCCAACGTGGTGGCGCCTGCCTGTAATGCCAGCTACTCAGGAGACTGATGAAGAAGAATTGTTTGAACCCAGGAGGCGGAGGTTCCAGTGAGCTGAGGTTGCACCACTGCACTCCAGCCTGGGTGACAGAGTGAGACCCTGTCTCAAAAAAAAAAAAGGACACAGGTGGGATCCAGGAAATCCATGCACAGGCTTCTTTATGCTCTGTACCTCCCTTGAGCAAGAGACTGAAATCCGGAGGACCAGGCACAAGCTTCCAAGAGTCGCCCCGTGGAGTCATACAAGACTCACTTAATTTCTCCAGCAATGAGTTGTGACAACATGTGCAAAGTGTTGTCTACTGGGGAAGCTCATTAGAGACTCAGTGGCCAAGGTTTTTTAGTGGGGACTGGTCACATAGGTACTCTCTACCTAGCACATATCAGAATCCTAGACGCTGAGGGAATGCAGGTGTTCCGCATAAACCACATTGTTTCTACAAACAGTTTAGGCACAATGAACCACTCTTATTTTTTGTTTTTTTGTTTTTTGAGACAGAGTCTCACTCTGTCGCCCAGGCTGGAGTACAGTGGCATAATCTCTGCTGACTGCAACGTCCGCCTCCCGGGTTCAAGCAATTCTCCTGCCTCAGCTTCCCCAGTAGCTGGGATTACAGGACACCGCAACGATGCCCAGCTAATTTTTGTATTTTTAGTAGAGACGGGGTTTCACCATGTTGGTCAGGCTGGTCTCAAACCCCTGACCTCAAGTGATCCACCCGCCTCGGCCCCCCAAAGTGCTGGGATTACAGGCGTGAGCCACCACGCGCAGCCACAATGAACAACTCATATCAGTGTAGCGAACTGTTTACTAGCCAAATTTGCAGATGCTAGTCAAGGGCTAACCTTGCAATCAGATCTTTCTAAGGATAATAGTCTCAGTCTCTTCTGTACAAAGACATTTAAGAGAAAGTCGTTCTCCAAAGACATTTAAGAGAAAGTCATTCTCTTTTTTTTTTTTTTTTTTTTTGAGTCAAAGTCTCGCTCTGCCACCCAGGCTGGAGTGCAGTGTTGCAATCTTGGCTCACTACAACCTCCGCCTCCTGGGTTCATGCAATTCTCCTGCCTCAGCCTCCCAAGTAGCTGGGATTACAGGCACCTGCCACCACGCCTGGCTGATTTTTGTATTTTTGGTAGAGACAGGTTTCGCCATGTTGGCCAGGCTGATCTCAAACTCCTGACTGCAAGTGATCTTTGTTTTTTATGATGTTGATGTCTTGATGAGTTCTTTAGCTGGGGTTTGCCTAATAGCTTCTCATGATTCGATTCAGATTATGAATTTTTGGCAGAAATACCACAGAAGTGATTTGTGTCTTTCTCAGTGCATTACGTCGGAAAGCACATAATACCAATTTGTCCCTGTCCTGGTGATGCTAAAGGTGACTTGGTTAAGGTAGTGTTCTCCATTATAAAGTTACCCTAATCCTTGTTATAATTAAAAAGTAAGCATGGGCAACATAGTGAGATCTCGTCTCTACAAAAAATTTAAAAATTAGCCCTGTGGGCCGGGTGTGGTGGCTCACGTATGTAATTCCAGCACTTTGGGAGGCCGAGGCGGGGCAATCACCTGAGGTCAGGTCAGGGGTTCAAGACCAGCCTGACAAACATAGTGAAACCCCATCTCTACTCAAAATAGAAAAAATTAGCTGGGCATGGTGGCAGGCGCCTGTAATCACAGCTACTCAGGAGGCTGAGGCAGGAGAATCACTTGAACCCACCACACCTGGCTAATTTTTGTATTTTTAGTAGAGACTGGGTTTCACCATGTTGGTCAGGCTGGTCTTGAATCCCTGACCTCAGGTGATCCGTCTGCCTTGGCCTCCCAAAGTGCTGGGATTACAGGTGTGAGCCACAGCACCCGGCCTATTTTTTTTTTTTTTTTTTTTAAATAGAGAGTCTCGCTCTGTTGCCCAGGCTGGAGTGCAGTGGCCCGACCTCGGCTCACTGCAACCTCTGCCTTCCAGGTTCAAGCGATTCTCCTTCTTCAGCCTTCCGAGTAGCTGAGATTACAGGTGCCCACCACCATGCCTGGCTAATTTTTGTATTTTTAGTAGAGATGGGGTTTCACCATGTTGGCCAGGCTGGTCTCGAACTTCTGACCTCAATTGATCCACCTGCCTCGGCCTCCCAAACTGCTGGGGTTACAGGCGTGAGCCACTGCGCCTGGCCAATGATACTTGCCTAAAACAATTATTACAATAGTAGTTGCCAAATAGTTATTTTCTAATTCCATCATTCCTTGTACATTTATTAGTTGGCACACCTTCATTTATTTATTTAGATCACTTTGGACTCCTGTATTCTTTTTTAATTCAAATTATTTCAATGTGTGGTTAAAACAAGATGTTCCAGGCTAATCTTGTACCTTCCTTGCCCCAGCCCTGCAATCAGCTATTTCTCTAAGGGGCCCTGGTTCCTGTTAGTGGAAAACGGTAATTAGGCAAGAGAAATCAATTACAGCCAGTGTGACTGATTGGAAAAGAATAAAGATATCCGTATTTTCAGATGATATGATTTGTACCTGGTAAACCCTAGAGAATCAATAATAAAACACTCTAACAATAAAAGTATTCAGTAAAATGGAAGGATATAAAATTAACATAGAGAAATCAATGGCTTTTGTATATATCAACAATAACCAGTGAGAGGATATAAAGACGCATAGTGGCTCACATGTGTAGTCCCAGCTACTTGGGAAGTTGAAATGGGAGGATCGCTTGAGCCCAGGAGTTCACCACTGTAGTGTGTGATGATCATGCCTATAAATAGCCAGTGCAGTCCAGCTGGGGCAACATAGTGAGATCCCGTCTCTACCAAAAAAAAAAAAAAGAGATACAATGATAGAGAAAACCTCATTTACAATAGCATCCATAGCATCAAAGAAAATAATTAGGAAGAAATCTAACAAAAAATGTGAAAAAAATCTATGTGTGGAACACTTTAAAATGCATCTGTCAAAACCCGTTGATCTTTACGATACAAAAAAAGTTTGTTAATGTACGCAAAATTTTTTAAAAAGCAACCAGGAGGTCAGGGGATCCAGTATGGAAGGGAGACTGTGACAACATAATTTATATATTACAAATGTAGGCAAGGGCTGGGCACAGTGGCTCACGCCTGTAATCCCAGCACTTTGGGAGGCTGAGGTGGGCGGATCCCTTGCGGCCAGGAGTCTGAGACCAACCTGGCCAACATGGTGAAACCTGTCTCTACCAAAAATACAAAAATTAGACGGGCATGGTGTCACGTGCCCGTAATCCCAGCAACTCGGGAGGCTGAGGTAGGAGAATCGCTAGAACCTGGGAGGCAGAGGTTGTAGTAAGCCAAGATCGGGCCACTGAACTCCAGAGCGAGACTTCGTCTCAAAAAATCACACACATACAAAAAAAAAAAAACAAAAGTAGGCCTGGTGTGGTGGCTCACGCCTGAAATCTTAGCACTTTGGAAGGCAGATGTGGGTGGATCACTTGAGCCCAGGAGTTTGAGACCAGCCTGGGCAACATAGTAAGACTTGGTTTCTACAAAAAATTAAAAAAAAATTAGCTGGGCATGGTAGCCTGTGCCTGTAGTCCCAGCTACTCGGGAGGCTGAGGTAGGAGGATTGGTTGAGCCCAGAAGGTCGAGGCTGAAGTGAGCCGAGATTGCACCACTGTACTCCAGTCTGGATGACAGAGTGAGACCCTGTCTCAAAAAAAAAAAAAAAAGAAAAGGAAAAGGCCGTGTGTGGTAGCTTAGCTCATGCCTGTAATCCCACCACTTTGGGAGGCCGAGGCGGGTGGATCACCTGAGGTCAGGAGATCGAGACCAGGCTGGCCAACATGGTGAAACCCCGTTTCTACTAAAAATACAAACGTGGTGGTGGGTGCCTGTAATCCCAACTACTCATGAGGCTGAGGCAGGAGAATCGCTTGAGCCCGGGAGGCAGACGTTGTGGTGAACCAAGATCGCACTATTGCACTCCAGCCTGGGCGACAAGAGCAAAACTCCGTCTACCCCCACCCAAAAAAGTTGTTAATATTCCTAATACACAAAGAGGCCAGGTGCGGTTGCGCACACCTGTAACCCCAGCACTTTGAGAGGCAGAGGCGGGAGGATAACTTGAGGTCAGGAGTTTGAGACCAACCTGGCCAACATGGTGAAACCCCGTCTCTACTAAAAATACAAAAATTAGCTGGGCATGATGGTGGGTGCCTGTAGTCCCAACTACTTGGGAGGCTGAGGCAGGAGAATCTCTTGAACCTGGGAGGCAAAGATTGCAGTGAGCTGAGATTGCACCACTGCACTCCAACCTGGGCAACAGAGGAAGACTCCACCTCAAAAGAAAAATAATAATTAAATTAAAAAAAATAAAATAAGAACAGATATTAAAATGGTTCTTGGTGGCCTATGCCTGTAGTCCCAGCTACTTGGGGGGCTGAGGTGGGAGAATTGCTTGAGCCCAGGAAGTCAAGGCAGCAGTGAGCCCTGATTGTGCCACTACACTCCTGTGTGGGCGGTAGAGCAAGACCCTGTCTCAAAATAAAATAACATAAAGTAACATAAAATAAAATAAAATAAAAAGTTCGGGCATGGTGGCTCATGCCTGTAATCCCAGCACTTTGGGAGGCCGAGGCGGGCGGATCGCCTGAGGTCAGGAGTTCAAGACCAGCCTGACCAATGTGGTAAAACCCTGTCTCTACTAAAAATACAAAAATTAGTCGGGCATGGTGGCAGGCGCCTGTAATCCCAGCTACTTGGGAGGCTGAGGCAGGAGAATTGCTTGAACCTGGGGGGCAGAGGTTGCAGTGAGCGCCAATGCACTCCAGCCTGGGCAACAAGAGTGAAACTCCATCTCAAACAACAACAACAACAACAACAACAACAAACAGAAAGAAAAAAGAAAATAAGAAGAAAAAAACTACACTGAGATACCATTTCTTACTCTCAGATGGGTGAGGGCTATAGTGAATTCTAATACTTAATTGAATGAGCCTGGTGTTTCACCACCCTGGTTTTTGTTTTGTTTTAATGTAGCTTTTTCGTTTGATTCACTGTCACTCTTTCCACTCCGCTATTTTTATTGGTGGCTAAGTCCTTTACCTAACGTGACGTGCAGTATCATGATAACAAAATAAGTGTCAAACCTTAAAAAAAAAAAAAAAAAAGGCCAAAGGCTTTACAAGAGGTGGGATTCCCCTTTGGGGTCTCCCGGAGGAGGGCGGGAACAAGACCAGAGCGAAGCTTCCGCTTTCATTTCTATGGTTATTAAGTTACCCATTCTCATTAAAGGAGTACCGCGGAAGGGTGATTTTCTGTCGGCAAAGACTTCCCTAGCGACGAGTCCACCCATGAAACGGGGATGTAATAATGTCGTATCACAATGGGTGGCCTAGAAGAGTCCAAAAGCCAATGAGATGACTTACATTCGGGTAGAACGTTGTATTACAGTTCACCTGACCCGTCGGTTTCGTTCTCTTCTCTGCGTCTCCAAAATGCTGCCCTTCGGAATTAGGTTCTACCCCCTCTATTCCTGGCCAGTGGTTTGGTCCGACCTTAATACTGACAGGCGGCGCGAGCTGCGTCTGCGCAGAAAGCTGGCGGGGGGGTGGGGGGGAGGAACATGGCGCAAGCTCTGTCTGAGGAGGAGTTTCAGCGGATGCAGGTGCCCCTCGCGGTGGGAAAGACCACCCGGCTAGGCGACCGGGGGCGGGGTAGAGAGAGGTCGTGCTATCAGCTCTGAGAAGGGGTTGGTTGGGATGGACCCTGAGTTTACGGAGTGGGTCTGGAGAAGGGAAACTGAGGCTCGGAGTGGTGGGACTATTGGATTCCGAGATACTCTGCGGCTTTGAAGGTTGGACTCTGTTAGCATTGTGGGCTGGGAGAGCGCCCTTAAGTAGGCGGTACCTTATTCAGACCTGGAGGGGAAGAGACTTTTGGGCCCGTGCAGGGGACAGCGTCGGCGGGTGATGATAATGGGCTTTGAGGGAAGGAGATCCTGAGAAGGCGAAACCATTTTGTCTGGAGAGGAAGGAAGCGGGTGTTGGGTCGTTTGCGTCATGGTGGTGGGAGCCCTTGAGAGGGCAGAACCATTAGCAGGTGGGAGGTGGTAAGTTTTGGGGAGATACCACTGTGCCCGGGGATTGGGGAAAGACCCCAGATGTTGTCATTGTTCCTGGGAGGTGGAGATCCTGTGCCATTGGTGGTTGGTAGTGCATCCTAAGAGGGGGCGGCACCATTGGATGATTAGGTGATCCCATTAGGCCTGGGGTGAAGAAGGCCATGAATGGGTAATACCATTAATCCCATTAACTGAGGGGAGGACCAGAGGAGGTAAAAGATTGATACAAGGAGGGAAGATCACTGGGCTTTAGGGAGGTACCCCCACTTGATTCTTTTGGGGGGACTCTGAGATGCAATGAAAGGCCATAGCATTGCAGTATGAATGGGCCCTTGTTGAGAGGGTTCCTCACTGGGGGGGCTCTGAACAGGGTCCTGCATGGGGAGGGGAGGAACTCTGAGGGAGGACAGGTAATCCAATTGGTCCTTGAATGAGGGAAACTGGCTGTCCCTGTGTGAGGGACACTGAGAATGGAAGGGCGAGTTGATTAACCCATGAATGGGGAAGACCACTGTCATCTGAAGGGGATTCTAAGTGAGTAAGAGTCATCCAACTGGCCTACCCAAGGCCTTGTAGAGGCCTACCCTGAAGGGTGTAGGGCCATTCCCATTGGATCATGACTGGGGAGATCTTGAGGGGCGTGGGAATACCCTTGAATGAGGAACATTGATCCCACTGGGCCATGAATGAGGGAGAACTACTGGGCTTTGTTGGGGGGCAAGTCTCAGGGGATACAAAGGATATTCCAATTGGACCAGTACTTGGAGAGACAGATCACTGGGTCCTGGAGAGGACAGGAGTAGGAAAGATTCTGTGAAGGCCAAGCCCTCTGACCTTGAGCAGACTACCAGAGAATAGCAAGTGGAGGCTGGTGGCGTGGGAGGGAGGGAAAAGTCCTGGTAGGGGAAGGAACAGTAAGTTCCTTAATGGGAAGGAACCGGCCTTGCTGGGTAGAACCAGCCTCAGGGTCCTATAGGGCTGGTAGGGAGGAGGATGCTTAATTCTTTTTCTTTTTCTTTTTTTTTTTTTTTTTTTTTTGAGACAGAGCCTCTCTCTGTCACCCAGGCTGTAGTGTGCAGTGGCACAATCTCAGCTCACTGCAACCTCCACTTTCCGGGTTCAAGCGATTCTCCTATCTCAGCTTCCCTAGTAGCTGGGATTACAGGTGCGTACCACCACGCCCAGCTAATTTTTGTATTTTTAGTAGAGATGAGGTTTCACCATGTTGGCCAGGCTGGTCTTGAACTCCTGACCTCAAGTGATCTGCCCACTTCGGCCTCCGAAAGTGTTTGTATTACAGGTGTGAGCCACTGTGCCTGGCACTTTCCCTTAATTCTTTTTTTTTTTTTTTTTTTTTTGAGACAGAGTCTCACTCTGTCACCCAGGCTGGAGTGCTGTGGCACAATCTCGGCTCACTGCAACCTCCGCCTCCCAGGTTCAAGTGCTTCTCCTGCCTCAGCCTCCTGAGTAGCTGGGACTACAAGTGTGCGCCACCACACGTGGCAAATTTTTTATATTTTTAGTGGAGACAGGGTTTCACCATATTGGCCAGGCTGATTTTGAACTCCTTACCTTGTGACCCACCCGCCTTGGCCTCTCAAAGTGCTGGGATGACAGGTGTGAGCCACCGCACCTGGTCCTCCCTTAATTACTGAAGGGGGCCTGGATGTATTTTGAGAGCCTTGGAGGTGGGGGGACCCTGGAAAGCCTCCTGACTCAAAGTTAGGCAGAATACTTGACCCTCTTCCCTTAGGAAAGAGGGAAGAAGACAGGCCATCAGAGGCCCCCAGGTCTGGTCAGAAATATGGACAACACCCCTGACAGTGTGTGTTCAGTGTGTGGAGAGGTCAGCCAGGATGAGGAGGAGGAACTTTATGCTGTGGGTATGGAGAGCCAGGGAACTCACACAAGCAAGACCCTTATTGGGGCAGTGCTCTGGGATGGCCTGAGTGCAGCGTGGATTGTAGTGTGAGATGGAGGGATGAGGCTGGCTGGGGTTATAAGTGGAGCTGGAAAAGGTGAGCCAAGGTCTGAGGGCCTGGAAGGTCACTTTGGGTGTAGCACATACAGGTCTTAAGGAGTAGCTACAGAGGCACATGGAGGGCGTAAGGTCTATGGGGCTTAGGGGCTTGGTTCCCTCATGGTAGGGGTAGGGGCGCTTTCCTGACCAAGTCTTTTCCCTTCCTGCCTCCCCCAAAGGCTCAGCTCCTGGAACTCCGGACAAACAACTACCAGCTTTCAGATGAACTACGCAAGAATGGTGTTGGTGAGCCAGGAGGGCCTTATTAGATGGGGGTGGCTTTGGGGCATGGTGTCCGAGGTTTTCCCTCAGAGGCCTGGCAGGAAGGCCTTTCAGTTTCTTGCCACTGGCTGAGGCTGAGTTTCCCTGCTTTCCCAACACCAGAACTCACCAGTCTTCGACAGAAGGTCGCCTACTTGGATAAGGAGTTCAGCAAAGCTCAGAAGGTACCTCCCTCCACCCACCCATCCACCTACCCATCCACCCTTGCCTCTACCTATCTGACTCATTCATCCCTCCAGTGAGCACCTACAGTGAACCAGACCTAATGTTGCATGCTGTTTTCATGTAGTCATTTAAAGGATTCTCATGGAATTCTCTTTAGTTGCTAATTTTACTTAATCCTGCTTAATTTATTGATTAATTTTAATTTAAATCATTTCTAATTTCAGTTACTCATTCTCATTCACTGACTTTTAATTAAATATTCAAATCTATCAGTAAATCTACCTCGAATCTGCCTCCTATCCTCTACTCACACTCCTGCCTTGTGCTCCTACTTCCCATCTCTATCCTGGTCCAGTTGGGAAAATGAGAGCAAACCCACTTCTCAGATCCTCTAAAGATGAGATAGGATATAACCTATCGTGGCCCCTCAAGACATTCAAGGTCCTCCTTTGTCACTGCTCTGTCCCCATATCTAGCCATACCTAGCACAATGTTAATACATAATATGTGCTCAATAAATATTTGTTGGATGAATGAATACAGTATGCAGAAAATCCGGCAGTCAGGAAGCTGCACTTCTCTTTGGTAGGATGCTGATTCCCCTAAGCTGGCAATGCTCTTGGCTGCCCAGCAGGGGAGCGACAGTTTCCACACTGCGTGGGAGGGACCCACAGAGACGTGTATGGACAAATGTAGCAATGAAGCCACAGTTTCTGAGCCTGGAGATCCAGCCCATAAATGGTTAAATACCAGGGCATCTCCCTACCTCCCCCATCCCCCCACCAGCCTCAAGAGCTTCCAAGAAAGGATGATTTATGTGTGCTGGGGCCCCAGGGCAAGACTTGCATTCATTCACTCACTCACGCACTCATTCCGTCATTCCTTTGGGCTCCAAATTGTCACACATGTTCTGTGGTTGAAGATGCTCCCATCCTGCAACCCCCATCATCCTTGTCCTCCCAAAACGCTTGGCACAATTGTCTCCATATCCTAGTAAGGCAGTCCATCTCTGTTCACTTTAGCTCTCTTCCCACCCACCCCCACTTTAGGCACTGAGCAAGAGCAAGAAAGCTCAGGTAAGGGGGTCCCTTGTGGGTGAGTGTGACTGGGAGATGTCTTGGTGGGCTATTTCTGTATGCTGAGATTTCCTTGTACTGGCCTTTCTTTCTCTGTGTGCCTTTACATCTGCTACTACCTCACTGCCATGTGTTGCTGTATCTGTCCTTGTTTCCCTGTATTTGTCCTAACTCTGTGTCTCTTTCCTTCTCTCTCTTTCCATTCTTTTCTCTGAGTCTCTTTCTGTCTCTGTCTGTCTTCCTGTTCCTGTCTCTCTGACTCGTTTCTCTTCCCAATCTTCTTTGTCTCTCCCCCTCCTGTTCCTGTCTCTGTGATTTCTCTTTTTTCTGCTTTCTCTCTCTAACTCCTTGTTTCTTCCCGATTCCTCTCTCTTCCTAACTCATTTCTTTTCCTGACCCCTCCTTCTCTTCTCCCTGTTCTGTTCTCTCCCTGTTGATTTCTGTTTGTTCTTCTCTCCGTCTTTTTCACTCTCTCCCTCCCAATCCCTCTCCCCCTTTCCCCATCTCTACCTCCTCTCCCCTATCATTATCTTCCTGTCTTTTCCTCCGCTCTCTTCCTCCCTGTATTCCCTTCTCTCTACCTTCCCATGTCTTTATCTTCCTTTCCCTGTCTCTCGTTTTATCCCTCCCCATGTCTCTTTCTCCTATATCACCTCATTCTCTGTACCCTATGTCCCCTCCCACCCATGTCATTTTCTCCCTCTCTCTGTTTCTTTGCCCTACCTCCTATCCTTTTTGCCCGTGCTGGAGTCCTGGCCCTTGTCTGCCACTGCAGGAAGTCGAGGTATTGCTGAGTGAAAACGAGATGCTGCAGGCAAAGCTGCACAGCCAGGAGGAGGACTTCCGTTTGCAGAACAGCACGCTAATGGCCGAGTTCAGCAAGGTGCTTGTGCCTGGGATAGTCAAAGGGGAAATGAGGGATAGGGATCATGTGGGCTGAAACCTAACAGCAGCAGAGAGTGATTGGACAGGGTCTGGCCCTGGAGCACTGTCCGTGGTGCTGAAACAGGTCCTGGATTGCTGCTGGGGGGCAGTAATTTGACAGATGGGGCCACTCACTCTGCTGGGATTAGAAGGCTTTGAGCCCTGAGGTCACCTGGTTCCCGGCCAAGTCACTCCTTTTATTTCAGCTTAAAGTCTCCGTGTGTATAATGTGGGGTTGATGCTGTGGTGCTCCAAGGTGTTGGGGGATTTTAGACAGAGTTCTTATGCTTAATATAGGATGGAAAAGTGTTCGAGCTTCTTCCCTTTTCTCTTTCTTCTCTTCATCTGACATGAGCCTGGCGTTCTACCTCTTCCAGATAATTCATCCTGGAGCTACTAATTCTATAATCTCCATTGATTTTAGTGTCCTGTCTGTTTCTAAATCTACTGAGCAGTTGGAGACATTGTCTTTTGTTCCCTCATCTGTCTTCTGTATCCACAGTTAATAATTGTCTATGTTTTTAGTGTGTTTTAAGGAAAAAAGTCTCATGGCAGCAAATTTTTTTGAGATGGAGTTTCACTCTCGTTGTCCAGGCTGGAGTGCAATGGCGTGATCTTGGCTCACTGCAACCTCTGCCTCCTGGGTTCAAGCGATTCTCCTGCCTCAGCCTCCCGAGTAGCTGGGAGTACAGGCATATGCCACCATGCCTGGCTAATTTTGTATTTTTAGTAGAGATGGGAGAAAATGACATGGGTGGGAGAGGACATTTAGTAGAGAAAATGACCATGTTGGTCAGGCTGGTCTTGAACTCCCGACTTCAGGTGATCCACCTGCCTTGGCCTCCCAAAGAGTTGGGATTAAAGGCGTGAGCCACCGCGCCCGGCCCAAAAATGGTATTTCTAAGGCTTCATCTGAGAATATGGTGCCTATGACCTTAAAAAAACAAAACCGAAAATAACCTTTAAGCAGGTACAATACCAGGAGAGGCAGTTGAGCAAGTAGTAGTTACCAGCAGGGACTCTGGAACCAGAAGGCCTAGATTAAAATCTTGGCTCTACCTTTTACTGACTGTAACCTTGAGGAAGTTACTTAACTTGCCTGGTTCTTGGTTCCCAAATGTTTAAAATGGAAATCATGATAATAACAGTACCTGCCTCTTCACAGGGCTTTTGTGAGGATTAAATGAATAAGTGTATGTAAATCACTTAGAACAGAGCCTTGCACATAGTATCAGGTATGGAAGCATTAGTTATAATATTATCCTTCTATTAACTCATCTTCCCTCTAAAATATTTGACTTTTTAAAAGTTTTATGGCCGGGTGTGGTGGCTCAGGCCTGTAATCCCAGCACTTTGGGAGGCCAAGGCGGGCGGATCATGAGGTCAGGAGATCGAGACCATCCTGGCTAACGTGGTAAAACCCCGTCTCTACTAAAAATACAAAAAATTAGCCAGGTGTGGTGGCACGCGCCTGTAGTCCCAGCTACTCGGGAGGCTGAGGCAGGAGAATCACTTGAACCCCGGAGGCGGAGGTTGTAGTGAGCCGAGATTGCACCACTGCACTCCAGCCTGGGCGACAGAGCAAGATTCTGTCTCAATTAAAAAAAAAAAAGTTTTATATCCACCCTGTGGCCCTGCTTTGCCTTAGCCTCTACCACTTATCATCTGCTGTTTCTACAGCCGCCTCCCTGGTCTCTTCACTTCTAGTTTCTTCTACTTAGTTCACACCACAGAGGCTGTTCTGACCTGCAGATCTTATGACATCACTCCTTTACATAATACATTCCAGTGCCCCGGTCCTGCTCCTAGTTCAGAGCCCCTGGTATTCATATAACTGCTGGCTTCACTGACTGACTCCTCACTGCTTCCTGCCCCCAGCCTCCATGGTATCATGATTCTTGCAGAGTGAGGCAGGGGCAGACATTCTTCCATAAATCCAGCTTGTTTCCCTGCATCTGCCCTGGGCCAGCACTGGGCTAGTCGTAGAGACTTCCTACATAGTCCCCTTCCTCCTCCAACTCCTCCCAGGAACTGGAAGTGCTTGCAGAGAGAGCTACGTTAAACCTGCCACCACCCCTTATTCACCAAGACATTTCAGCTTAATTGTTCCTTCAACAAATAGTTATTGAGTACCCACCACATGCTCTATGTTCTGGAAATACAGTTGTAAGCAGCACAGAATGATCTCCACTCTTGGGTAGCTTACATTCTGGGGGTGGGATGAGGAGAAAGATGATAACAGTAAACAAATAATACTAGTAGTGATAGCTGACATTTATATGGTGCTTACTGTGTGCCAAGTCCTGTTTGAAGTACTCTACATTATTCACTCATTTAATCTTTGAAATAAGCCTATGAGATATTAGTATCCCTATTTGACAGATGAGGAAAACTGAGTTCCAGGTAGATTAAGTAATTTGTCACACAGCTAGTAAATGGCAGAGCAGAAATTCACATTCCAGCAGTCTGGTTTCAGAATCTCTGCTTGTTAAAAAAGAAAATTGTGATTAGTACTAGGTAAGAAAGAAATGAACAGTGCTGTGACAGAGAGTACTGGAATTTTCTGTGTTGAGGGATACTACTTTAAAGGTGACATCTGAGCAGAGCACTGAGGGATGCAAAGAAGCCAGTTAGGTGAAGAACTGGATGAGAGGATTGGTGTTCTGGGTAGAAAATATTGCAAGCAGGCTGGGTGCGGTGGCTCACGCCTGTAATCCCAGCACTTTGGGAGGCCGAGGCGGGTGGATTGCCTGAGGTCAGGAGTTCGAGACCAGCCTGGCCAACATGGCGAAACCCCCTCTCCAATAAGAATACAAAAATTAGCCGGGCATGGTGGCGCATGCCTGTAGTCCCAGCTACTCAGGAGGCTGAGGCAGGAGAATAGCTTGAACCGGGTGGCGGAGGTTGCAGTGAGCTGAAATCGTTCCACTGTACTCCAGGCTGGGTGACAGAGCGAGACTCCATCTCAAAAAAAAAAAAAAAAAAAAAAAAAAGAAAGAAAGAAAATATTGTAGGCAATAAAATAAAAATTCTCTGTAGGCCTCGATATTCTCATCTGAAAATGGGGACAAGGGATTTTCTCAGGACTGCTTTGAGAAGTGTACTTCAGCCAGGAGTTGGGCAGGGGGCTGGCTTAGTTGTATTGGCATTGTATACCTCTCCAAGACTAACGGCTGGCAATGCAGGAGCTGTCATCAGTGTTGGCCCTGGAATGCCTTGCAAGCTCTTTGTGGTGCTTAGGATGAGAGGGAGCTATCTCTGGGCCCAGGATCCAGCCCTCCACCGAAGAGGGGTTGCAGTGAGGCTGTCTGTAGCACTAACAACTTCCAGAGGAGCCTGAGGTCTTGGATTGCATCTCTGAGGTTAGGAGTAGAAAGAGGAAAATGGTTTTTGGTGTCCTCATACTTGGTATGCTCTTGGTATTCTCTGACTCTGCCACTTAAAAGATGTGTGAATTTGAAATTGTTTAACATCTCTGTGCCTCAATGTCCTTATTTGTAAAGTGGGAGGGCACTTATATCATAGGGTCATTATGGGAATTAAGTGAATTGTAAAGTACATGGACAAATGCTATGTAGGTTTCAGCAAATACTGCTCTGATTCTCTGCTTCTCTGCCCCTTCTCTTCCTCTGTTCAGCTCTGCAGCCAGATGGAACAGCTGGAGCAAGAGAACCAGCAACTGAAGGAGGGGGCTGCAGGAGCAGGGGTTGCCCAAGCTGGGCCCCTCGTGGATGGGGAGCTGCTGAGGCTACAGGCTGAAAACACAGCCTTGCAGAAGAATGTGGCAGGTGCATAGAGGCCCTCCTGGGGATGCGGGGACGTTGGGGCTTGAGTAGGGCAAGGAAGGCCGTCATCCTCTCAGGGGAAGGAGAAAGGCTTCAGAAATAGGGTTGGCCCATGCCCTGTGTGGCTTTGGACAAGCCATTTCACCTCTCTGAGCCAAAGCCTTATCATGTACACAGTGCATGTAGTGATGTCTGTCACCCAGAAGACTGTAGTAGAGATAAAAGGTGATATCATTCTGCATTAGTTCAGTATCTGGTACCTAGCAGATGTTACAGATTAGCAGCTTGAATGTCAAAAAGGAGATATTTGCGGCCGGGCACGGTGGCTCACGCCTGTAATCTCAGCACTTTGGGAGGCCGAGGCGGGCAGATCACGAGGTCAGCAGATCAAGACCATCCTGGCTAACATGGTGAAACCCCGTCTCTACTAGAAATACAGAAAATTGGCCGGGCACGGTGGCGGGCGCCTGTAGTCCCAGCTACTCTGGAGGCTGAGGCAGGAGAATGGTGTGAACCTGGGAGGCAGAGCTTGCAGTGAGCCAAGATCACACCACTGCACTCCAGCCTGGGCGACAGAGCGAGACTCCATCTCAAAAAAAAAAAAGGAGATATTTGCTAAGTGAAAAAGTGAATGGAGTGTTGGGAAGATTCTGAGCCCAGATTGTAAGTGGGGTCTGGGATGAAAGCTGAAAGAAAGCTTGATAGAGTGTGGGAGCATATGGTGTGTGGAACTTTGGAGAGCAGCTGGGACTTCTGTGGTGATGGATGCTGGTTCCATGACCAGGAGGGAGACTTAGTAGAATGTGAGTAGGAATTAGGAGGCTCTAGGAGGGATTCAGCTGTAAGTCAGTGGTGGCATATGGTGGGCATGGCCTTCAAGGGCTATGGGTGGGGCTTGAAGGATTGAGAATGGGATTTGTGAAACCAGCTTGGGCTAATTTAATAGTAAACAGAATCTTAGTGGTTGATAGGGCTTAAAATATTTGTGAGAGCCTGGGCACAGTGGCTCATACCTTGATTCCAGCACTCTGGGAGGCCAAGGCAGAAGGACCTCCTGAGGCTAGGAGTTCAAGACCAGCCTAGGCAGCATAGCAGGAACTTGTGTGTACTAAAAATAAAATAATTAGGCCAGGCACGGTGTTTCAAACCTGTAATCCTAGCACTTTGGGAGGCCAAGGTGGGCAGATCGCCTGAGGTCAGGAGTTCAAGACCAGCCTGGCCAACATGGCAAAACCCCATTTCTATTAAAAATACAATAATTAGCCAGGTTTGGTGGCAAATGCCTGTAATTCCAGCTACTTGGGAGGCTGAGGCAGGAGAATCACTTGAATCTAGGAGGCAGAGGTTGCAGTGAGCCGAGATCACACCACTGTACTCCAGCCTGGGTGACAGAGAGAGACTCAGTCTCAAGAAAATAAACAAATAAATAAATAATAAAATGAACTGGGCATGGTGTGCACTTGTAGTCCCAGCTACTTGAGAGGATCGCTTGAGCCCAGGAGTTTGAGGTTGCAGTGAGCTATGATTGCACCACTGCACACCAGCCTAGGCAACAGAGCAAGACTATCTAGGGAAAAAGATTTTTTTAAGACAGAGTCTCGCTCTGTCACCCAGGCTGGAGTGCAATGGCTCGATCGCAGCTCACTGCAACCTCCGCCTCCTGGGTTCAAACGATTCTCCTGCCTCAGCCCCAGGAGTAGCTGGGATTACAAGCGAGTGCGCCACCACGCCCGGCTAATTCTTGTATTTTTAGTAGAGACAGGGTTTCACCATGTTGGTCAGGCTGGTCTTGAACTCCTGACCTCATGATCCACCTGCCTTGGCCTCCCAAAGTGCTGGGATTACAGGCGTGAGCCACCGTGCCCAGCCAGGGAAAAAGATTTTTGGGGGAGGCTGAGGCAGGAGGATTGCTTGAGCTCAGGAGTTCAAGACCAGTCTGGGCAATGTAGCGAGACCTTGTCTCTACAAAAAAATTAAAAAATTAGCCCGGCATGATGGCACACGCCTCTGATCCCAGCTACTTGGGAGAGTGAGGTGGGAGAATCACTTGAGCCCAGGAGGTCAAGGTTGCAGTGAACTGTGATCATTCCACTGCACTCCAGCCTGGGTGACAGAGCAAGTCCCTGTCTCAAAAAAAAAAAAAAAAAAAGTGAGAGGCATGGATAGAGCTGAACTTTCGTCTTTTAGGCATGTGGTCATTTGGCACAGGGACTCTGCCACCAGAGGGGTTGAAGGCCAGTTCTCCCTCTATTCGAGGCATGGCAAGGGACTTCAGAGACTACCTCATCCATCATATATCCCTGTTCTACTCACCAGCCCTGCAGGAGCGCTATGGGAAAGAAGCCGGGAAGTTCTCAGCTGTCAGTGAGGGCCAGGGGGACCCCCCAGGGGGCCCTGCCCCCACCGTCCTGGCCCCCATGCCGTTGGCAGAGGTGGAGCTGAAATGGGAAATGGAGAAAGAGGAGAAGAGATTGCTCTGGGAACAGCTGCAAGACTTAGAGGTGAATCTGAGTCTGTTGGAGCTGGAATGCCAGAAGGCAGGGCAGATGTTCTACCTCTGTCTATAGTCCCACGGAGATGGCTGTGACATCACCATCTTGTGGGCTGATGGGGTGAGGGAGGCAGGAGGGCAGGGGAAGGCTTCTCCTTGTCCTTGCTAACAATAACCCTCCCATCCCTCATCCTTCCCTGCAGAGCTCAAAGCAGGCTGAAACATCCAGGCTGCAAGAGGAACTTGCTAAGGTGCGGCTGCTTGGCTCTTTCCCATTCTGCTCCCAATCTGCTGGATTCTTTCCCATTCCATTCCCAATCCTAGGGCAGAAGGGGCATTGTACCCCATCAAAGCCTAGGTTTCATCATCTGTGAAATGGAGAGACTCACACCTATGTCTCAGAGTTACTTTCAGTATGGAATGAGCTAATGTGGTCCCACTATATCTTGTGCATGATAAGTTTCATCCCATCCATCTCCTCTCAGCTTTGCCCATTCACTCATTCATTCATTCGTGCAAGCATTTACAGACTCCTGGCTCTTATCTTAGGACCTGGAGACCCAGGGGTGCGGCACCCAGTCATGATATCCGGCTTTCCAGGCCTCCCAGCCTAGCCATTCTATAACATGGCCATTGGCCACTATGTTGGGAGCATAAATACTGGGCTTTGGAGCCTGAAGGATCTGGGTGGAGATAATATTCTTGTTGCTGACCTGCTGAGCAACCAAATTACTTAACCTTTCCAAGACTCAGTTTCCCCATTTGTAAAACTGGTACTACTCACTTGTCAGGGCTATTTTGAGGATTCCACAAGACAACATAAGTAAATCCTGGCTTCCAAAAATGACTCAATAAGAAGTATCTATATTTATTAATTTTAGGTTTGTCTTTATATTATTCTCAATGTTATCACTTGTCTGTACCCCTCTCCCCAGCTCTCCGAGAAACTGAAAAAGAAACAAGAAAGGTAAATTTCTTTTTCCCAAGGGTACTGGGGGCCGAGGGGGGAATTAACTTACAGAACTGACCCATTTACATCTGTCCTTCCATGCCCAGTTTTTGCCGTCTGCAGACAGAAAAGGAGACTCTATTTAATGACAGCAGGTAACTGCCAGATTTGCGGGCATTGGTGGACAATTGGGACAGTGCCCAGTGAAGACTACAGGGGCAGAGCTAGGAGACTGGGCCTCAAGCCATGCCCAACACACCCCCTCCCCATCACTCCTAGGAACAAGATTGAGGAATTACAACAACGGAAGGAAGCTGATCACAAAGCCCAGTTGGCTCGAACCCAGAAGCTGCAGCAGGAACTTGAGGCTGCCAATCAGGTGACGGTGGCTGGGTTCTGAGATCCCTGGGGTAGGGGCCAGGATTGGGAGCCTGCAGAGGTCTGAGGTCCATGGAGGCTGGCTGGGGAGTCTGAGATTTCCTGTGTTGGAAATGGGTTCTAGGGCCCCCCAGGAGCTAGGAAAATGGGAACTGGAGAGCCCTAGGAATTGTTATAGGAGTCTTCATGAGTGTAAGATCTCAGGGGGCTAAGGACTTAGGGGGCTGTGTGCTATAAGTTTATGTAAATCTGAAACTCCTGGAGGTTTGAGACCACAGTCTGGATGAATCTGTGGTCACTAGGGCCTAGGACCAGGAATTGGGGTAAGTCTGAACTCCCTGGGTGCTGGGTGACTTTGAAATCTTTAGGGGCTGGGATGTCAATAAATTTGGGACTCCCAAGGTCTGAGGACATGGCTGGGTAGATATACAACTTTCAAAGGTGAGACAGTTGGGGCTGAAGGCTGAGTGCATTTGAGACCCTCAGGATCTGGGCGCTGGCTTGGGCCTAAGACACCTAGGAAGTGGGATCATATGGGCTAGGTAGTCCTGAGATCCTTGAGGGCTGTGAACAAAAAGCTGGTCAGTCTGAGACCCCCAGGGCCTGGAGCAAAAGTTTAGGTGGGTCTGAGGCTCCTGAGGACTTGGGGCTGGATGATTCTGAAGCCTCTGGGTTTCCTTCTAGAAAAGGTGAGTCTGAGGTCCCTTGGAATGGAAGATATGGTGGCTTGTGGTTCTGAAGTCCCTAGAAACTGGGAACATGGGGTCTGAGACAGAAGTCTGGGTAAAGCTGAGACCCCCCAGGAACTGGTGGTTAGCTGGGTCTGAAGATTCCAAGAGACTGGGGAGCAGAGTGACAGGTGAAGGGGTCAGTCTGAGAGTTCACCAGGACCTGGAAACTAGGAGGTTGTGAGTTTGAGACCTCTAGGATCTGGGACTATGAGTTTGGGTGGATCTCACCTGGGAGGTAGGGACGTGGGAGATGAGTGTGTCTGAAACCCCTGGTGGTGGGACTGGGAGGCTGGGAGAAACTGTCATCCTTGGGTGCTGACTACATCTGAGATCTGTGGGGCTGACTGTGTCTGAGAATCCTGGAGCTCCCAAGCTAGAATCTGGGTGAGTATGAGACCTCTTATGGATGGGAGCTGAGTGAGTTTGAACCGTGTAGCAGCTAGGGCCAGGAGCCTAGCTGTGCCTGAGATCTTGGACACTGGGATAGAGGGGCTGACTGTGTCTGAGGCCCCTGAGGGTAGTGACCTGGCATCTGGGTGAACCTGAGATTGCTGCTGGCTGGATAGTCTGAGACCCACAGGTGCTGGGAACATGCTGTTGGGTGGTCCAACAGAGAGTCTGTACGGTTGTATGCACCCCAGGAGAGGCTGAGGTGTAAAATGGGCTCCCCTGGTCTCCACAGAGCTTGGCAGAGCTGAGAGATCAGTGGCAGGGGGAGCGCCTGGAACATGCAGCCGCTTTGCGGGCCCTACAAGATCAGGTATGTTGTATTGGGTGGGCTCAGGGAGCTGAGGTTCAGGATGGGGGCAGCCTGAGTGGGTACCACATAGGCAGGCAAGGTCCCAGGGGTCTTGCTTCCCCCAGGCGTGTGTGTGTGTGTGTGTGTGTGTGTGTGTGTGTGTGTGTGTGTGTGTGTGTGTGTGTGTGTGTGTGTGTGTGTGTGTGTGTGTGTGTGTGTGTGTGTGTGTGTGTGTGTGTGTGTGTGTGTGTCCTTTCTTGGTGGTGTGTGTGTGTGTGTGTGTGTCCTTTCTTTCTTGGTGGTGTGTGTGTGTGTGTGTCCTTTCTTTCTTGGTGGTGTGTGTGTGTGTGTGTGTGTGTGTCCTTTCTTTCTTGGTGGTGTGTGTGTGTGTGTGTGTGTGTGTGTGTGTGTCCTTTCTTTCTTGGTGGTGGGTAGGTCCTGTCCCCCTGTTCTGGACCCACTCTCACCTGCTATGGGCGTGGGGCCAGGTATCCATCCAGAGTGCAGATGCACAGGAGCAAGTGGAAGGGCTTTTGGCTGAGAATAATGCCTTGAGGACTAGCCTGGCTGCCCTGGAGCAGGTAAAGAACACCTGGGGGCCCTTGCTGATCCCTCTCTGGTTCCCCCATCTCCATCTGCTTCTGGTCCACATCAGGGTAGGGTGGTCTGGACCCCATGCTGTTCTCCTGTCTTTGTTTCTGTTGCTCCTTTCGGTTGACGTCCAGCCCTCTTCTCTCTGGCCATCCATCCCTACTTTTTTTTTTTTTTTTAACTTTTAAAAATTTTATTGGGGAGGCTGAGGCAGGAGGATTGCTTGAACCAGGACCCAGGAGGCAGAGGTTGCAGTGAGCCGAGATCGCACCACTGTACTCCAGCCTGGGCGACAGAGCAATACTCTGTCTCAAAAAAAAAAAAAAAAAAAAAAAGGCATGGTGGCTCATGCCTGTAATCCTAGCACTTTGGGAGGCCAAGGTGTGTGGATGGCCTGAGCTCAGGAGTTCAAGACCAGCCTGGGCAACACGGTGAAACCCCATCTCTACTAAAATACAAAAAATTAGCTGGGCGTGGCGGTGTGGCCTGTAATCCCAGCTACTCGGGAGGCTGAGACAGGAGAATCTCTTGAACTCAGGAGCTGGAGGTTGCAGTAAGCCGAGATCGTGCCATTGCACTCCAGCCTGGGCAACAGAGCGAGACTCTGTCTCAAAAAAAAAAAAAAAAAAAAAAAAAAAAAAAGCCGGGCATGGTGGCTCAATTCTGTAATCCTAGCACTTTGGGAGGCCGAGGGGGGCGGATCACCTGAGGTCAGGAGTTCGAGACCAGCCTGACCAACATAGAGAAACCCCGTCGTCTCTACTAAAAACACAAAATTAGCTGGGTGTGGTGGTGGGCACCTGTAATCCAAGCTACTCGGGAGGCTGAGATGGGAGAATTGCTTGAGCCCAGGAGGTGGAGGGTGCGGTGAGCCAAGATTGTGCCATTGCACTCAAGCCTGGGCAACAAGAGTGAAACTCTGTCTCAAAAACAAAACAAAACAAAACAAAAAACAAACTTATTGGCCGGGCGTGATGGCTCACACCTGTAATCCCAGCACTTTGGGAGGCAGAGGTGGGTGGATCACCTGACATCAGGTGTTCGAGACCAGCCTAGCCAACATGGCAAAACCTTGTCTTTACTAAAAATACAAAAATTAGGCCGGGCACAGTGGCTCACGCCTGTAGTCCCAGCACTTTGGAAGGCTGAGACGGGCGGATCACCTGGGGTTCGGAGTTCAAGACCAGCCTGGCCAATATGGTGAAGCCCCGTCTCTACTAAAAATACAAAAAAAATTAGCTGGGCATGGTGGCGCACGCCTGAAATCCCAGCTATTCGGGAGGCTGAGGCAGGAGAATTGCTTGAACCTGGGAGGCGGAGGTTGTAGTGAGCCGAGATCGCGCCACTGCACTCCAGCCTGGGTGACAGAGCAAGACTCCATCTCAAAAAAGAGAAAAAAAAATTATTTTGTAGAGACAGGGTCTCACTATGTTACCCAGACTGGCTTAAACTTCTGGCCTCAAGCTATCTTCCCACCTCGGCCTCCCAAAGTGCTGGGATTATAGGTGTGAGCCACTGTGCTTGGCCTATCTCTGCTTTTCTTTTTTTTTTTTTTTTCGTAGACGGAGTCTCGGTCTTGTCGTCCAGGCTGGAGTGCTATGGCACGATCTCGGCCCACTGCAACCTCCGCCTCCCGGGTTCAAGCGATTCTCCTGCCTCAGCCTCCCAAGTAGCTGGGACTACAGCCGTGTGCCACCATGCCCAGCTAATTTTTGTATTTTTAGTAGAGACGGGGTTTCACCATCTTGGCCAGGCTGGTCTCGAACTCCTGACCTCATGATCCACCCGCCTAGGCCTCCCAAAGTGCTGGGATTACAGGCATGAGCCACCGCGCCCGGCTTCTGCTTTTCTTTCTTTCTAGTTTCTCTCTAGTGAAGTGCATGAAATGTACTAATCTTAAGTGTACACTCAGTGAATCCTCTCTTCCTCTCTCTCTCTCTCCGTCTCTCTCTTTTCTCTCTCTCTCTCTCCCCGCCACCATAGCCACCACCCAGATCAAAGTATAAAGCACTTTTAGTACCCCAGAAGGTCCCCTTTACCCCTTCAAAGTCAGTACTCCCCCAGAAGTAACCATTATTCTGATCTCTAGCAACATAAGATTCATTTCGCTTGTTCTTTAACTTCATATAAATGGAATCAGCTGCTCTTTGTCTCTGACTTCTTTCTGGCAGCACTATGTAAGTTTATCCACGTGCAGCACACGTCTGTTCTCTTATTGTTGTGTGGTATTCCATTGTATGAACCTACCACATTTACCCATTCTCTTCATTGTTTTTCTGTTTGAAATTTCCTCTCTCTTCTGGTTCTCTTCCCACCTGTCCCTGGCCCCTGGGGTCCCTTTCACTCTACTTCTCATCACCACTACTTTCTCCAGATCCAAACAGCAAAGACCCAAGAACTGAATATGCTCCGGGAACAGACCACTGGGCTGGCAGCTGAGTTGCAGCAGCGGCAGGCTGAGTACGAGGACCTTATGGGACAGAAAGATGACCTCAACTCCCAGCTCCAGGTAACACCTTTGGCTCTGGCCTATCGCTTCCTAGTTCCCTAGTAATGGCCCAGTGAAGTCCCCAGTAAGGTAGAGTGGGAAGACTGGAGTCAGGAGGACCTAGGTTCCAGTCTGGCTCCCTAACTTATTAGCACCTGTGTGTTCTGGGACAAGTCATTTCACTTCTCTGAAACTAAGCCTTTCAGTTAGTTAGGATATCAATTCTTTTTCATTTTTTTAATTTTTATTTTATTTTTTTTGAGATGGAGTCTCGCTCTGTCACCCAGTCTGGAGTGCAGTGGCGTGATCTCAGCTCACTGCAAGCTCCGCCTCCCGGGTTCTCGCCATTCTCCTGCCTCAGCCTCCCGAGTAGCTGGGACTACAGGCGCCTGCCACCACGCCCACCTAATTTTTTGTATTTTTAGTAGAGACGGGCTTTCGCCGTGTTAGCCAGGATGGTTTCGATCTCCTGACCTTGTGATCTGCCCGCCTCAGCCTCCCAAAGTGCTGGTTTTTCAGGCGTGAGCCACCATGCCCGGCCTCCTTTTTTTTTTTTTTTTTTTTTTTGAGATGGAGTCTCACTCTGTTGCCCAGGCTGGAGTGCAGTAGTGCGATCTCAGCTCACTGCAACCTCCGCCTCCTGGGTTCAAGCGATTCTCCTGCCTCAGCCTCCCGAGTAACTGGGATTACAGGCGCCTGGCACCACGCCCAGCTAATTTGGTATTTTTAGTAGAGACAGGGTTTCACCATGTTGGTCAGGCTGGTCTCGAACTCCTGACCTCAGGAGATCCACCCGGCTCAGCCTCCCAAGGGATATCCATTCTGATTCCATAATAGAAACCAGAATAATAGTAGATTAAATAAGATACAAATTAAGTTCTCTCTCATTAAAAGTCCAGGTAGGTTGTTCAGGGATGGAATGATGGCTTTCCAGTCATCTGTGACCCAGGTTCTTTCTCCATTGCTGTTCCTCCACCTTCAACACAAGACTTTTATCTTGGCATCCAAGACGGTTGCTGAAGCTCCCCGACCATCATGTTTGTATTCTATCTGGAAGGAAGGAGGAAAGGGGCAGGGAAGAGTGTGCCCCTTTCCTTTAAGAGCATAACCTAAATTACACTCACCACTTCCACATACAGAAATAAATCACATGGCCACACCTAACCATAAGAGAGGAGGGGAAACATCTGCTAGACAGCTGTATGCCCGATGATAAATTTTATTGCTAGGGAAGTAAGGGAGAATGAATACTGGGGAGCAACTAGCAGTCTCTGCTATATTTCTTATCCAGAAATTGAGATCACAATACCAACTTTACCAGGGAGAAGGGAGATGGTCTACCAGATGGTCCTGGGTGACTAGCACCTACTGGATGCTCTTTATCAAACTCTTTCCCTTTGGTGTCTGCATTAGGAGTCATTACGGGCCAATAGTCGGCTGCTGGAACAACTTCAAGAAATAGGGCAGGAGAAGGAGCAGTTGACCCAGGAATTACAGGAGGCTCGGAAGGTAGGGGAACATGAGGGTTGAGGGGAGGGGATGGGGGGTAGGAATTGGCTCAGTCCATGGAGATGGGAGGAGGTGATATAACAAAATATGTGGGGATAGGAGGGAAAGGAAAATTGACTGGTTTGTGGTTGACCAGTTTCTTGGCCAAATCCATGAGAGTGGGAGGGGAAAGAAAGAAAGTGACCAGTTCTATAAGGATAGGTGAGTGCCTTAGCCAGTTCAATGGGGATGGGAGGGTGTGGAGTTTGGCTAGTTCCTTGGGCATGGGAAGAGGGTTGGAGGCCTTTTTTCGATGTTGTGGAAGGAAGTTGACTGCCATCGTCCTGGCCCCCAGAGTGCTGAGAAGCGGAAGGCCATGCTGGATGAGCTAGCAATGGAAACGCTGCAAGAGAAGTCCCAGCACAAGGAAGAGCTGGGAGCAGTTCGTCTACGGCATGAGAAGGAGGTGCTGGGGGTGCGTGCCCGCTATGAGCGTGAGCTCCGAGAGCTGCATGAAGACAAGAAGCGTCAGGAGGAGGAGCTCCGTGGGCAGATCCGGGAGGAGAAGGTGGGTGGGTAGATGACGATGCCCTTCTTCCTCTAAAACCTGGGAACCACAGCGTTGCTGATAGACCAGTGGGTAGCATGCATCAGGTGCCCGCTCCTCTGCCTGCCTGGCCCATGACAGTCTGCCCCATCCCAGGCCCGGACACGGGAGCTGGAGACTCTTCAGCAGACAGTGGAAGAACTTCAAGCTCAGGTACACTCCATGGATGGAGCCAAGGGCTGGTTTGAACGGCGCTTGAAGGAAGCCGAGGTGAGTTGGTGATGCCTGGTGAGGAACAGAGGCTGATTGGGGCCCTCATGTCAAACCATAGAAGCAGGAGTGGTCAGGCCCTGGAACTTCCCGAGATTTTCTGGACTTAGGGATATCCCCACAGTCCCCTGGCTCAATAGTAGCCCTCTGGAGTAGATCAGGGGATGGCCATCAGATAGGACAGACTGTCACGTGTTAAGCCTGCCCTGCCTTTGGGCAAATTTGGAAACGCACCTCTTTCTCCTGAAACTGTACTTCTGTCAGGAAATTAATGAAATACACTGATGTTATTTGAACAAGAACCTGCTGGGTGCGGTGGCTCACGCCTGTAATCCCAGCACTTTGGGAGGCCGAGGTGGGCAGATCACTTGAGGTCAGGAGTTCGAGACCAGCCTGGCCAACATGGTGAAACCCTGTCTCTACTAAAAATACAAAAATTAGCCGGGCGTGGTGGCTGGCGCCTGTAATTCCAGCTACTCAGGAAGCTGAGGCAGAAGAATCACTTGAACCCAGGAGGCAGAGGTTGCAGTGAGCTGAGATCGTGTGCTGCACTCCAGCCTAGGTGATGGAGCGAGACTCTGTCTCGGAAAAAGAACCTTTGTTGCTATTTTCTGGAAATCTCATAATACATTGAAAAGCATTGTTATGTAGCAGTGAAGAGCACAGGCTGGAGCCAGTTGTTTGTCTAGGTTTGAATCCTGGCTGGGCCATTTCCTAGCTGTGTGACCTTGGGCAAGTTATCTGACCTCTCTGTGGCCTGTTTTCATCAATGGTAGAAAGGGGATAACAATAATATCTACCATCTAGGTATTACGGGAGGATTATAGAAAATGAGTTAATATATGTAAAACCCTTAGAACATTCTTGGCATGTAGTAAGCGCTGTGTTATGTTTTGTTAAATAAAATAAAATGTAAATGCAAATCTAAGTCAACCATGTGAATGGTGCAACTTTAGATGTGACACTTCTGCATATTGCCTAAGGGCGTGTGGGGTTCCCTGCAGGAGGGTCATTTCTGCATACCTCTGGGCCCCCATTGCAGTCCCTCATACCCCTAACTGGGCATGATAGCTTCTGGGGGGCTGTGGCCAGACCTGGGACTTGTCTTGTAGGAATCCCTGCAGCAGCAGCAGCAGGAACAAGAGGAAGCCCTCAAGCAGTGTCGGGAGCAGCACGCTGCCGAGCTGAAGGTGCCTCTTGCATGATGGTGTTCCTCTCTCCAGACAGTGACGGGCCCTCCTGGGAGGACAGAGGCTTCCCAAGCCAATGCCTAAGCTGCTTTCTGCTTTGCAGGGCAAGGAGGAGGAGCTACAGGATGTGCGGGATCAGCTCCAGCAGGCCCAGGAGGAGCGGGACTGCCACCTGAAGACCATTAGCAGCCTGAAGCAGGTCAGTGGTCCCTGCACAGCCCCAGACACACCCCTGATCCTCAGTGTGCAGGAGGGGCAGGGAGGGAGCATGCTTCAGGCAGCCCTTCTGGCACCCACCAACCATGCCTGCTTTCTCCCACAGGAGGTGAAGGACACAGTGGATGGGCAGAGGATCCTGGAGAAGAAGGGCAGTGCTGCGGTAAGACGGAGGGGTGCCCAAGGACGGCTCCCTCCTACCTGTAGCCTCCCTCCTATGGGCCCACTGGGTCTCAGTCCTCATCTTACCCCTGTCCCCCACAGCTCAAGGACCTCAAGCGGCAACTGCATTTGGAGCGGAAACGAGCAGATAAGCTGCAGGAGCGGCTGCAGGACATCCTCACTAACAGCAAGAGCCGCTCAGGTGAGGGACTAGGACAGGGAGAGGAGGCTGAGGCATGGGGGAGGCAGGGCCTGGGCCTGCAGGCTGCAGGTTAGTCCTGCATCTTCCTCAGCTGTGCTTTCCTGCTTCTGTTGCTCTGGAACTCCATCTGTCTTTTACCTTTTCTCTGTCTCTCCTCTGATTCTTTCTCTGCATTCTCTCTTTATTTCTATCTTTCTGTCTCGTTTTTGCCGTCTCTTCTCTGTTTCTGTCTCTGCCTCTGTCTCAGTTTGTTCTCTCTCTTTCCTCTATATTTGCCTTTATCTCCTTGCTTTCTTTCTCTAGTTTTCTCCTTTTCTTTTTTTTTTTTTTTTTTTTGAGACAGAGTTTCACTCTTGTTGCCCAGGCTGGAGTGCAATGGTGTGATCTCGGCTCACTGCAACCTCTGCCTCCCAGGTTCAAGCAATTCTCCTGCCTCAGCCTCCTGAATAGCTGGGATTACAGGCATGCACCACCACGCCCAGCTAATTTTGTATTTTTAGTAGAGACGGGGTTTCTCCATGTTGGTCAGGCTGGTCCCGAACTCCTGACCTCAGGTAATCCGCCCGCCTCAGCCTCCCAAAGTGTTGGGATTATAGGCATGAGCCACTGGGCCCGGCCCCCGCCCTTTCTTTTCTCTGTCCCTTTATCTCTTCCCGCCACTCTGTCTCCTCTTCGTCTCTCTTCTGTTTATATCTCTGTCTGTCTCCTCACTGTATATACTACATTACACACTCCCACACCTCACTTGGCGTTTCTAAATCTATTGTATACAATCTCTCATTCTATAAATCTCCATGCTCAAGTACAGGGTCCCTGATATAAAACTCCCTGAGTCTCTGCCCTCCAGAAGCCCCTAGTTGAGCTATGGAGACAGACTTATACACAGTCAGCAACACTGTGGTGTTTTCATTATACAGCTAATCCAATCTGTTATTTCTGCCACTTCAAGCAGAAGACACACACACACACACACACACACACACACACACACACACCCAACTTTAATTGCTTCAGCCTTTTTTTAGACGGGGATGGCCTATAAATACATTTAAGTAAGTAAAATGCAGTGATGGCTCTGGTGCATCTCTTAGATTACAGACTCAGAGAAAACTTGGTCCCTTGTTCCCCCACTCGTGATACCTATGGATCCCCACTCAGTCACCCTACCCTTGCCAGAGATCCTTGAGGGCTTTAAGTGATGTGGCAAAACAGATGTGTATCTCTCACCAAATCAATTTCTCGCTGAGGCACTCGGTCTCCTGAAGTAACCTGTCTTTAAAAAGGAGTTTTGTTTCTGTTTTATCACAGATGAATGTAAGAATCTTGGGAAAGGTGTAATCCCAGCACTTTGGGAGGCCAAGGTGGGTGGATCTCCTGAGGTCAGGAGTTCAAGACCAGCCTGGCCAACACGGTGAAACCCCGTCTCAACTAAAAATACAAAAAAATTCGCTGGATGTGGTGGCGGGCGCCTGTAATCCCAGCTACTTCGGGAGGCTGAGTCAGGAGAATTGCCTGAACCCAGGAGGCAGGGGTTGCAGTGAGCCAAGACTGCGCCATTGCACTCCAGCCTGGGTGACAAGACTGAAACTCTGTCTTAAAAAAAAAAAAGAATCTTGGGAAAAGTTACAATTGTATACCATACATTCAATACATTCACCTTGTCCATTAGATTAAACTGAGATTTAGGTGCGTGGGTAAGAGAGCCTGCTTGCATCTTTTTTTTTTTTTTTTGAGACAGAGTCTCGCTCTGTCGCCCAGGCTGGAGTGCAGTGGCGCGATCTTGGCTCACTGCAACCTCCGCCTCCCGGGTTCACACCATTCTCCTGCCTCAGCCTCCTGAGTAGCTGGGACTACAGGCACCCGCCACCACGCCCACCTCATTTTTTGTATTTTTAGTAGAGACGGGGTTTCACCGTTTTAGCCAGGATGGTCTCGAACTCCTGACCTCGTGATCCGCCTGCCTCGGCCTCCCAAAGTGCTGGGATTACAGGCGTGAGCCACCGCGCCCGGCATCTTTTTTTCTCTCTGTCTCTGTCTCTGCTCTGGCTCATTTCTTTCTCCAGGGTCTCTGTTAGTTTCTGTCATCTGCTCTGGCTTTCCATCTCTGGCATTTTCTTTCTGCAAGAGGATGTGCCCTGTGCCCTCTCTAGCTGTCTTCCTTTCTCTGAACCCTGTGTCCAAGTGTGTCTGCCACTTGAGACCCATGTGTACCCACATCGTTGTCTTTCTCCAACCTCTTCCATTTTCTCCCTCTCATTTTGTATGTGTTTCTCCAGAAAGGCAGTTCTTTCTTTTCTTTTCTTTCTTTCTTTTTTTTTTTTTTGAGACAGAGTCTCACTCTGTCACCCAGGCTGGAGTTCAATGGTGCGATCTCAGCTCACTGTAACCTCCGCCTCCCGGGTTCAAGCGATTCTCCTGCCTCAGCCTCCTGAATCGCTGGAATTACAGGCACACACAACCACACCTGGCTAATTTTTGTATTTTTAGTAGAGACGGGGTTTCTTCCTGTTGGCCAGGCTGTTCTCGAATTCCTGACATCAAGTAATCAGCCCACCTCAGCCTCCCAAAGTGCTGGGATTACAGGTGTGAGCCAGTGCGCCCAGCCTCAGCTCTTTTTTCTGTCTCTGTCTCTCCCTGTCCTCCTGTCTGCTTCTGCCTTTCCCCATGCCCAGGTGTCTCTCTTTCCATGTCTGTTAAATCTATTTCTGCCTCTTCCTGCTGGTTGCTGCCCTGGGACTCAGGGGTATTGGGACTCAAGTTTCTCTTCCCTCCACCGCCCAGGCCTTGAGGAGCTGGTTCTCTCAGAGATGAACTCACCAAGCCGGACCCAGACAGGAGACAGCAGTAGCATCTCCTCCTTCAGCTACCGGGAGATCTTGCGGGAAAAGGAGAGCTCGGCTGTTCCAGCCAGGGTAAGGGGAAAGGAAGAACCTACAGCTCCAGCTTCTCTCAACCCAAAAATCTGAGAACCCCTCCCCTTTTCTCCTCACCTAAATCTATCTCCTACTTTGGGCGCAGCACACATATTTTCTTGTCAACTTTTCCCCAAGCCCACCAACTTGGATTCAGATTGCTACATGCAGGACGGGCCAATCATTCTCTCTCTCTCTCTGACTTTCTGTTTCATCATCTGTGGGCTAATTCCCCCTTCTCTGGTGCCATAAAGTATGTGGCTCATAGTAGGTACACCATCCAAGGAGAAGGTCCCTTTTTCCAACTTGTAATGATCACTAATTATTATTGCCGGCTGTCATGTCAGCCTCCTTACCAGCCACTTTCCTTTGGAAATAACTTTTTTATTGTTCCACAAATAGTTTGTGCGCATTGTAGTACATTTTTTAAAAACCACAAATGAGCAAAGATTTTTTTAAAACCTTAAATGTCTGGCCGGGTGTGGTGGCTCATCCCTATAATCCTAGCACTTTGGGAGGCCAAGGTGGGCGGATCACTTGAGCTCAGGAGTTTAAGACCAGCCTGGGAAACATGGTGAAACTCTGACTCTATTTAAAACAAAAACAAAAACAAAAAAACCTTAAATGTCAAAAAAATAATATTTTCACCATCCAAAAGTCACCATTATAAATTCTTAGTTCAGGGCTGGGCGCGGTGGCTCATGCCTGTAACCCCAGCACTTTGGGAGGCTGAGGTGGGCAGATCACTTGAGGTTAGGAGTTTAAGAACTGGCCTGGCCAACATAGCAAAACCTCGTCTCTACTAAAATACAAAAATTAGCCAGGCGTGGTGGTGCGTGCCTGTAGTCCCAGCTACTTGAAAGGTTGAGGCAAGAGAATCGCTTGAACCTGGGAGGTAGAGGTTGCAATGAGCCGAGATCACACCACTGCACTCTAGCCTGGGCAACAGTGAGACTCCATCTCAAAAAATAAATAAATAAAATAAATTCTTAGTTCATACCCTTCCAGAATTCTCTCTCTTTTTAAAACCTAGATGAGATTAACCTGTTTTTATTCAACTGTTTTCTCTACCTTCCCAATTTGATACATTTTCATGTCATTGACTGAGTGCGGTGGCTCCTGCCTATAATCCCAGTACTTTGGGAGGCCGAGGCGGGCAGATCACTTGAGGTCAGGAGTTCAAGACCAGCCTGGCCAACATGGTGAAACCCCGTCTCTACTAAAAATACAAAAATTAGCTGGGCGTAGTGGCGCGTGCCTGTAATTCCAGCTACTCGGGAGGCTGAGGCAGGAGAATCACTTGATCCCGGGAGTTGGAGGTTGCAGTGAGCCAAGATCTTGCCATTGCACTCCAGCCTGGGCAACAAGAGCGAAATTCTGTCTCAAAAAATAAATAAATAAATAAATAAATAAAATAAATTCATGTTGTCTAATACTTTGACCTTAACCAGATTTCTCTAGTTGGCCCCAGAATGTCCTTTCTTGCTGGTTTTATGAAAACTAGCATTCAGATTCAGAGCACATGTTACATCTGGTTGTTTTATGGCCCTTAAATCTCTTTAGTGCGGTCCCTTTTTTCCTGAGACCAACTTGTTGAAGAGGCCAGCGCTGTCACCCCACAGGAAGTATGCTACCTTTTGGGTTTTTCTGCTGGCTTCCTGGTGGTATGATTTAACATGTCCCTCTCTTCCAGTTTTCCTGTCAGCTGGAAGTTAGATCTCATTTGCTTTGGGATCTTCCTTTAATCCTCTCCACAAGGCTCTGATGTGGTTATTCTCTACCCCCATTTAGGCAGAGGAGAAAACAGTGTCTGAGGGTACCAAGATGGGCCTACAGTCCCAGCTTCAGGGCCCACGTTCTCTCACCCACCTCTGGCCTGGTTCTCCTCCCCAGTCCCTGACACCTGTCTGGGGTTGGTGGTGCTGAGCCCGGGGCTGGCCTCTCCCATTCTCTTTCCTGCAGTCCTTATCCAGCAGCCCTCAAGCCCAGCCCCCTCGGCCAGCAGAGCTGTCAGATGAGGAAGTGGCTGAGCTCTTTCAGCGGCTGGCAGAGACACAGCAGGAGAAATGGATGCTGGAGGAGAAGGTGCTGCCTGCCTGCTCTGCCTGCCCATCCCCACTTGAAGTGCCCTTGGGGGTGTGGGGTCTGCCCGGGCCTGCCTCATGTGTGAACATGTACAGTAGAGGGGTCTCAGGTGGGCTGGGCCATCTTGCAGGTGAAGCACCTGGAGGTGAGCAGTGCTTCCATGGCAGAGGACCTCTGCCGGAAGAGCGCCATCATTGAGACCTACGTCATGGACAGCCGGATCGGTCAGTGTCCCCTCCCCAGCCCTCAGCCCTGGTCCAGCCTTCACCTGGCTCTCCCTCTCCATTCTGTGCTGCGGCTTCTCTCCTCTCCTCTCGGAACTCAGCAAAGCTACTGACAAGACCATGGCCTGTGGAGGGGAGAACAGGAAATCTCTTGATCTCGCCTCCTCCCTCTTCTCTCTTTCTCTGTCATCTCTCCACTCTCCATTGTGTCTCTCTGTCCACTTTCTCCTTTCCTCTCCCTGTGCCTCATCTTCCTCTCCTCTCTCTCTCCCTTCTCTCTTCTCCGTTTCTCTTTTTCACCCCACTCCTTCATCTTGTCTTGCTGTCTATATAGTTTTCCTCCTCTGTATCTTCATTGCTTTTGTTTTCTTTCAAACCTTCTCCTTCACAGATTTTTCTTTATTAATCAGAATCATACTGACCAACATGTGCTGAGGACTTTCTGTGTGTTCTGTGCTTCACATGCAGTCATGTGCATCTTTCCAGTTCCACAAGTTAGTTATCCTCATTTCTCGGGGCCATAGAGCTAGTGAGTGACAGAGCTAGATTTTGTATGTCAAAGCCTCTGTCCTACATGACATGGCTTTTCCTGCTCCCTTCTCCCCTGGTATTCGTCTCCCTCTTTTCTCCTCTGGCTCTGCCTGGCTCTCCTCTGGCTCTGCCGAGGGGGTGGTTTTCAGCCTGGGCCCTTGCAGATGTGTCTGTGGCAGCAGGCCACACAGACCGCAGCGGGCTGGGCAGCGTCCTGAGAGACCTAGTGAAGCCAGGCGACGAGAACCTTCGGGAGATGAACAAGAAGCTGCAGAACATGCTGGAGGAGCAGCTCACCAAGAATATGCACTTGCACAAGGCGAGTGTGGCCTGCCAGCCTACCCATCTGTTCACCCAGCCACCTGCCTACCCAGCCACATAGCCCCTGGGTCATCCGCCAGTCCCCTTGCCCACCCACCCAGCCTGTCCTCCCAGCTATGCTCCTACCCACTCATCAACTACTCCATCATACTCTCATCTTCCACCCTCTCATCAACTTATTATCTATTCGTTCCTTCCATGTATCCGCTCATCCATTTATCTACACATTCACCCAACCATTTGCCCATCTGTCCATCTACCCAATCTACTACTTACTCATCTCATTGTTTACCCCATGTCCTGCTACCCATTTCTTGACATATCATTCTCTTATCTAGTCATCAATTGCCCCTTGTGTTACCTTTCACCCACCCAGTTACCTGCCTGCCCACCTGTTGATCTCCATCTGTCCTCTGGACAATTCATTCGTCCACCAATTTGTCTACCATAGATCCCCCATGCCCATGGGTCCACACACACAGCTTTCTGCCCAACCTGCCACCCAAAGACTTTCCCCATCTCTGAGAGTCAGAAAGGGGTCAGACCCAGCTCCTGCCTTTGAGAAGCAAGCTCACACTTAGTAGAAGAGCAGGTGGCCAGAGTGGTAGTGTATCCTGCAGCAGCACCATGCCACAGGAGGCATCCCACTCCCATTATCTGTAGCTCCCCACCCATCCTCATGACTTTTCTGAGCCCAGCCCACTGTTGGGGGTGCTGTGAGCTTCTCCAAGTACCTTCCCATCCCAGGCCAGACACAGCTGAGCATTGATTAATGAAAGGGTGTGAGGGAAATCACAGATGATACCCTACGTTTGGCAAGGGAGCAGACTGTCCCCTTCTCTGGCCCCTGATGGTTCATTTGTTTCTTAGGATATGGAAGTTCTGTCCCAGGAAATTGTGCGGCTCAGCAAGGAGTGCGTGGGGCCTCCTGACCCAGACCTAGAGCCAGGAGAAACCAGCTAAAGACCTGCAGGCTGCACCCACGTCCTCCCCTTCCTACCCCCTAGGATGCCATTCCCTTGGGCTGTGGTGGAAAAATGAGGGCTGGAGCCAAAATCAAATAGCTTGGGAGACTGGACATTAAAGGGGCTAGAGGCCTGATGGTTAGTGTTAATGATCCTGTCTTAGGGCAGAGGCCACCAGGGAGAGGGGATCCGGAGGGAAGGGGCAGGGATTTCTCCTTCTTCTTGGTCCTGGCTCCCAAGGGCTTCTGTCTTCATCTCTGCATGAGCTCTCCTTCCCAGAGACCAACTCTTTTTTATTTTATTTTATTTTATTTTTTAATTTATGTCTGGAGCCTGGCTACTCTGCATTTGGGATTGGGGATGTTGGGTGGGTGTGTGGTCCATGTTCAGCGTTCTAGCAACACGTGTGTGTGTGTGTAAAGGCTGTGCAGCCAAAATACCATCTGGCCAGACGGGCCCACCCACTGACTGTCTCGTCTCGTTCTTCTCAACCAGGAGGGATGTGCTGGGGGCGGGGAGGTTCACACCATTGGAATAGGGAGGGAGGTCTCTGGCTGCAACGTTACTCTCTTTTCCCCACCCTCATCCAGCCTGTCTCCATTTACTGCTGACCAGCCCCTCAAACTGAGTGGAGCTGAAATACCTGCAGATATGTACATGGGTAGATATGTATGGGATTGTGGGTATAGATAAGTAGACAGACGGGAGGATGGATAAGTGGTTGGATGGACCGATGGATGAATAAGTGGACGGTTGCATGGACTGATGATGGATAGATTGGGAAATAAATGGATGGATGGATAGGTGGTTGGATGAATAAATGGGTAGATAGATTGGTAGGTGGATAGAGGATGGATAGTAGAGATGTAAATGGACAGATGGATAATAGGTCTATGGACAAATGGATGGGTGGATGATTTAGGTAGATAGGTGGATGGATGGGTTTATGGACAGGTTAGGAGTAAATGGACCAATGGTTAGGGGAATGGATGGATGGGTAGATGAGCTAATGAATGGGAAGGGTAAAGAGTGGGAGAAGAAATGACGAGTGGAGCTATGTATGGACAGAGATGGGCAGAGGATGTCACCCTGTGTGTGTTCCGGGTAGGAAGAGATGGGCAGAGGATGGATACATACAGATAGATTGGCACATAGCCAAATGGGGTGAACTTACAAATGGATGAATGAGTGGGTGGGTAGATTAACGACTAAGTGGACAGATGGGTGGGTGGAGGGATGGATAGAGGAATTGGTTGTGTGGGTGGGAGAATGGATGTAGAAATGGACAAATCAGGAGTGTGCCAAATGGGCAATTGGAAGATCACATGGGTGGGTAAATTGGGTGAAAGGCTAGGCCTGGCCCTGCATTACGGTGCCTCTGTCATCACACTCCTTTAATTAAGATTAAGCATCCCTGGTGTGTGCTGTGTCCAGTGCTATCACCTTTCATTCATGTAATGCTCCAAATGACGCTATCAAGTTGGGATAAGTCTCTCTATCTGACAACTGAGGAAACAATGCAAGTCACTTGCTCAAGGATGCAGCAAGTCAGTGGCAAAGCTGGGGTTTGAACCCACCCATGGCCAGCCAGAGGCATTCCATAATTAGTGCTCCTGCCATCCAGAAGCAGAGCCCTCTAGCGGAGGAGGTGATTTGAGGCCACTGGATATGGACAGATAAGAGAGACTACCCCCTCGGAGTGGGGCCTGCCTGAGATGGTAGGGGGGTGGGACCTGGATTGTCCCCCTCTACATTCCCTTTACCCTCATTTCATATATAAAAACAGGAAGTCCCGTGCTCCAGTCCCATAGCTGAAGACTTAGAGCTGGGGCTGTAACCCATGCTGCGCCCCTGAAGGGGGCGGCTTCGGAAGCTTGACCATCTAGAGAAACACTCCCCAGCAATTACCCCCGACTCCTGGCTGTCCTGCCTTTCCACAGTCTGGGGGGCAGGGAGGGGACAGCGCTGCATCATTCCCTGTGGCACTCTGCTCTGGGGCCATTAACAGACGCCTTCCCATCGATCGAATCTGCTAAGTGCTGCTGATTCAGGCGAGTGGGGGTGGGGGCCCCTGGGGGCAGAGCGGGTAGGAGCTGGGCAGGAAGAGAGGGGAGTCCAGGAAGGAGGTGGAGAGAATTGGCAAAGTTCCCTGCCACCCCCATTTTCCAGATGACGCGACTGAGGCCCAACCAGCTTTGTAGGAGGCGGAGTCTCCCCAGGGTCCCTCTCTGGCTGTCCTAGGGGAGGGGGCTCAGGGAGCCACGAGGCCCCTCCCTGCCTCTCTCTCCATCTCCCGGCAAGCTCGGAGGGGCGGGGAGAGAGAGCCAGAGGAGGAGGAGAACTCAGGCAGCTCTGCAGAGGGGGCCAGGAGCTCGGGTGTTTGGTACCCCCAGCCCCACCGCTGTTGCTGCTGCTGCAGCGGGGACACAGGTGAGGACGGCCCGAGAGAGAGGGGGAGGGGGACCACCACCAGCGCTGTCCTGATCCTTCCCTGGTCCAGCCCCCACGCCCCAGCCCATCCTGGGATAGTCCCCAGGGGTCCCACTGGACCTTGCCCTTCCCAGGCCTCCTTCCAGGGACCCCGCGCCCTCCCCCTGCCTATGCCACCTTCTCTCCTACGCCTGGCTGTGGTTGCTTCTCTTCCTCCTGCTGCCGCTGCCGCTACTGCCACTGCCCAGCACACACCACCAGCCCCTCGGGGTGTGGTTTCCCCAGACCTGCCCCCAACGGTGGGACCCAGCCTTCTCCCAGCCTCTCCTGCCAGCTTCCTGCAAAGCCCAGGAGCCCCCCTCCCTGGAGACACACCCAACTCCCTTTCAACACCCCACCCCGCTCTTAATCCCATTTTGGGGGTAACCCCTTCCTCTTATTTAGTCTTCACAGATCCCCTGGGTGCTCTGGGACTGTGCCCAACTTCCTAACATTTGAGTCCCGGCCCCTTGGAATTCCCCAGGCCCCTTTTCCCTCCCTGTAGAACTCCTGAGAGTGTCGACCAGGCTTTCTTGGCCCCTCTAGATACCCACCTCCCCCAGATAACTCTCAGCCTCTCAAAAAATAACCCAGCCCCCTGTCTACCCCTTTAGATAACCCCTTCCCCTCTCCAGCTCTACTAGGAGGCCCTGGCCTCTCCTTTCTTCCCCAGAACTCCTGTAGAGTATAGACACCCCCCCCACCCCGGGCTATTCTTGGCTACTCTAGGCAGTCCCAAGACACCTTTCAGCCTCTTTACAACCTCCTGGATCCACAGCCACCCCTCGAGATGCACCAGCTCCCTTTCCAGATCCATGAGGGGGGTCTAACCCTCTCATGCTTCCCCTAGAAGTCTTGAGGGTGTGGACAACCCCCCTCACCTGTCTCGGCCTCTCTAGAACCCCCACTTCCAGGCACTCTCAGTCTCTTTCAAGCACCTCTGGTCCCATTTCTACCCCTCTGGATGCCCCAGTCTCCTCTCCACCCCCGCAAAGGAGTTCCAGGCTCTTCTGCCTTCCCTGAGACTCTTGAGAGTGTAGAGAACTCCCCACGTGTTTCTTGGCCCCTCTAGACACCCCCAGACACCTCTCAGGCACAGGCTGACTCCTTTAGAATCATCTCAGTCTCTCTAAATCCTCCCTCAGCTCTTTCTTGGCCCCATCCCCACACCCCTTTTCTGCTTTCTCCATGTCCCCAAGGCCCTTCTCAGTCCCTCAGAACATTGCCCAGGCCCCTCCTAGGCTCTGTAAATGTCCCCCAAACTCCTTCCCATCTCTTTAGTTCTTCCTCCTGGTTCCTCTTGGCCTCTCTAGACACCCCCAGTTTCCTTGTTCGGGTGGCTCAAGGTGTCTCCAAGCCCCCACCATCCTGGAGACAGCCACATTCTCCTAAACGCCACCCTCACTAAGTCTCCCTGGGCTTGGGGAGTGGCACGATGGCGGCAGGCCTGGCCACGTGGCTGCCTTTTGCCCGGGCGGCAGCGGTGGGCTGGCTGCCCCTGGCCCAGCAGCCCCTGCCCCCGGCACCGGGGGTGAAGGCATCTCGAGGAGATGAGGTTCTGGTGGTGAACGTGAGCGGACGGCGCTTTGAGACTTGGAAGAATACGCTGGACCGCTACCCAGATACCTTGCTGGGCAGCTCGGAGAAGGAATTCTTCTACGATGCTGACTCAGGCGAGTACTTCTTCGATCGCGACCCTGACATGTTCCGCCACGTGCTGAACTTCTACCGAACGGGGCGGCTGCACTGCCCACGGCAGGAGTGCATCCAGGCCTTTGACGAAGAGCTGGCTTTCTATGGCCTGGTTCCCGAGCTAGTCGGTGATTGCTGCCTTGAAGAGTATCGGGACCGAAAGAAGGAGAATGCCGAGCGCCTGGCAGAGGACGAGGAGGCCGAGCAGGCCGGGGACGGCCCAGCCCTGCCAGCAGGCAGCTCCCTGCGGCAGCGGCTCTGGCGGGCCTTCGAGAATCCACACACAAGCACCTCAGCCCTCGTTTTCTACTATGTGACCGGCTTCTTCATCGCCGTGTCAGTCATCGCCAATGTGGTGGAGACCATCCCATGCCGCGGCTCTGCACGCAGGTCCTCAAGGGAGCAGCCCTGTGGCGAACGCTTCCCACAGGCCTTTTTCTGCATGGACACAGCCTGTGTACTCATATTCACAGGTGAATACCTCCTGCGGCTGTTTGCCGCCCCCAGCCGTTGCCGCTTCCTGCGGAGTGTCATGAGCCTCATCGACGTGGTGGCCATCCTGCCCTACTACATTGGGCTTTTGGTGCCCAAGAACGACGATGTCTCAGGCGCCTTTGTCACCCTGCGTGTGTTCCGGGTGTTTCGCATCTTCAAGTTCTCCAGGCACTCACAGGGCTTGAGGATTCTGGGCTACACACTCAAGAGCTGTGCCTCTGAGCTGGGCTTTCTCCTCTTTTCCCTAACCATGGCCATCATCATCTTTGCCACTGTCATGTTTTATGCCGAGAAAGGCACAAACAAGACCAACTTTACAAGCATCCCTGCGGCCTTCTGGTATACCATTGTCACCATGACCACGCTTGGGTGAGTGCAGACTCTGCGTTGGGGGCTGCCCGATTACACTCACCGTTTCTGTAAAATTAGGAAGTTTAAAGGAATGATCTCTTTCTTTCTTTCTTTCTTTCTTTTTTTTTAAACGGAGTCTTACTCTGTCGCCCAGGCTGGAGTGCAGTGGCAAGATCTCAGCTCACTGCAACCTCTGCTTCCTGGGTTCAAGTGATTCTCCCGCCTCAGACTCCCAAGTAGCTGGGATTCCAGGTACATGCCACCATGCCCAGCTAATTTTTGTATTTTTAGTAGAGACGGGGTTTCACCGTGTTGGCCAGGCTGGTCTCAAACTCCTGACCTCAGGTGATCCGCCTGCCTTGGCCTCCCAAAGTGCTGGGATTACAGGCGTGAGCCACCGCGCCTGGCCTCTTTCTCTTTTTGAGCTTCAGTTTGCTCATCTGTACAAACTGAGGGAGCTGGACTTAATTCTTCAGATCCCTCCAAGCTCTGACAATGCCTTGATTTTCTAGGTCAGGAGACTTGGGTTCAAGGATTGTCTTAGCTGCTCTCTTTCTGTTGATGTCGTTTTCTCATGGCCTCAGTTTTCCCCTCTGTAAAGTGGGAAATGCTGATCCCTTCACCATCTAGAGAGGATTCAATGACATCATAGTTGTGAAAGTTCTCTGAATGTTTCTGGTGCAGGATACATAGGTGTTGGCTTTCTAGCACCTTTTTCTGTTTTGGGGACCCATGTCTCCCAACCTTCTAGAATTGTCTGCTGTGTAGGGCACTACTTCTGTGCCTTTGTGATTCCTTGATGTTTCCCAGAACAAGATGTTTTCAGCATCTTTTTTTTTTTTTGTCGATCCCTGCAGAAGAAACAGAGTTGGGATAAAAGTATCAAATGGAATCATTGAACTCATGAGCTTTCTAAAGATACTGTCTAGGGCAGATGCTGTGATCCTTCTCTAAGTTTCCATCACTGGGATTGGGTATACAGTTGGTGCTCAGTATCTGTTGAAGGAATGACTGAATGAATTGGGTTTGCTCAGTTTCTTCATAGAGGTACAAAAAAAAAGTTGATTTGGGGTTTCTAAAGCGTAGAAACCCCAATTCTGGTTGGAGGTCCAGGATCAGACTGGCAAACAAATACTGAGCGCTGACAGTGGGCTTGAACTGAGTATTTTGATGGCTTTTACTCTATTCAAGTCCTCACAACAACTCTGTGAGGGTGGATGGCTGCCCATGTCTCACAGTTGAGGACACGGTCTGAGATGACACATCACAGAGCCAGCAATGGCCAAGTTGGAAAGACTTTTGAGCAGAGTCCTGAATGCTTAAAATGAGTGAAAATACAGAAATAAGGAACAGCCATCCTAGGGCACAGCCTGAGAAAAGGCTTAGAGGCTGAAGACTGCAGAGGCTGTGTTTCTGTGGAGGAGTTCTGATTGGTTCTGCGATCAGAACAAAAGTATGCAGTGGA
This sequence comes from Pongo pygmaeus, assembly GCF_028885625.2. Lineage (NCBI taxonomy): Eukaryota > Metazoa > Chordata > Mammalia > Primates > Hominidae > Pongo > Pongo pygmaeus. The sequence continues at coordinate 49,846,414 of NC_072396.2, read as the reverse complement.
ATCTTGGGCGAGTCAGTTACAGAATCTCCCTGATCTTCAGGGGAGCTCTCTGTGAACAAGTTAGTAAGGTTGGCTCTGCTCTATCTCTGTGGGAGGTGGGTGGCATGGAGAAAGGCAGGGGGGTTTCAAGGCTCCTCCCTGTTTTGTCATATGTGGACAGTTTTCAAGGATTCCCCTATAGGGGAATGAAAAGGGGTCCTACCTAGAGCAGGTAAGACAGAGGCAGCCAAAACCAACAAAACACTCCTCCCGGGACTTGAAGCCCTTCGGCTGGCCTGTGGTGCTGGGACTCTCTCCCCAGGAAGCTGTGTTCACTGCCTGTGACTTCCTCATGCTCCCCTCTGCTTGGTTTTCATAGATTTCTAGCTGACTCAGGTGGTTAGTATGTAGCTTGGACAGGGGCAGCAGATGGTAGGGGTTGAGGGCCAGGCCCATTTCTCACTTGACCCCCCAACATTTTACAGAGCAAGAAACTGAGGGACTCAGAAGGTTTGAGTGCCTGGCCAGGGTCACAGAGCTAGTCCGGGTTAGATGGGATGGAGTGGGGGACTGAAAGGTAGGTGGGCACTTTTCCTGACCTTGGCTTACCTCCCCTCGCTCCAGCTACGGAGACATGGTGCCCAGCACCATTGCTGGCAAGATTTTTGGGTCCATCTGCTCACTCAGTGGCGTCTTGGTCATTGCCCTGCCTGTGCCAGTCATTGTGTCCAACTTTAGCCGCATCTACCACCAGAACCAGCGTGCTGACAAGCGCCGAGCACAGCAGGTAACCGCACTTTCCATCCGAGCACCTCCTACTCCCCACACCCCAAGCCAGTCTACTTTGGGGCTTACCCACCTGACCTTTTATCTCCTCTCTCTGCAGAAGGTGCGCTTGGCAAGGATCCGATTGGCAAAGAGTGGTACCACCAATGCCTTCCTGCAGTACAAGCAGAATGGGGGCCTTGAGGTGGGTCAGGGCCTGGATAGGGTTGGGGTGAGCCATAACAGGGGGAGGAAGGTGCTACCCTTATCGCTCTGCTCCATCCACTCCAGGACAGCGGCAGTGGCGAGGAACAGGCTCTTTGTGTCAGAAACCGTTCTGCTTTTGAACAGCAACATCACCACTTGCTGCACTGTCTAGAGAAGACAACGGTGAGGCCTAATGTGAGGTGATATAGCAGAATAGAGGGGGTCCCTCTGTGGCCATGCCAGCTCTCTCCCTTGGATGGGAGGCTCACTACAAATTGTGGAAATCACACAGAGCTTCCTGGAAGAGGCTACAGGAGAGCCAAGCCTTGAAGAATGGGCAAGGGAAGGGAAGAGGGAGCAATTTCCAGAAAGGAGAAAACAGCCTGAGCAAAGGCTTGAGGGTGGGATCAGCTCCCATGGGATGCCCCGTGACCCTGCCTCCCTTCTGCCCATAGTGCCATGAGTTCACAGACGAGCTCACCTTCAGCGAAGCCCTGGGAGCCGTCTCGCCAGGTGGCCGCACCAGCCGCAGCACCTCTGTGTCTTCCCAGCCAGTGGGACCCGGAAGCCTGCTGTCTTCTTGCTGCCCTCGCAGGGCCAAGCGCCGCGCCATCCGCCTTGCCAACTCCACTGCCTCAGTCAGCCGTGGCAGCATGCAGGAGCTGGACATGCTGGCAGGGCTGCGCAGGAGCCATGCCCCTCAGAGGTAAGCAGCCCTCCTACCTGCTAGCCACACCTGGGGAAGCTCAGAGCTTAGACCAGCAGCTCTGAGATTTCATAACTCCAGGCCTAGCAAGTCAAGCTCGAACCCAAACCCCTCCATGCTGGAAGCTTGGGCTTATCTTGTCTGGAACTCATTCTTCATCCATTCTTTTTTTTTTTTGAGACGGAGTCTCACTGTCACCCAGGCTAGAGTGCAATGGCGGGATCTCAGCTCGCTGCAGCCTCCACCTCCTGGGTTCAAGCGATTCTGCCTCAGCCTCACAAGTAGCTGGTATTACAGGCACACTCCACCACGCCCAGCTAATTGTTGTATTTTTAGTAGAGATGAGGTTTTGCCATGTTACCCAGGCTAGTCTCGAACTCCTGACCTCAAGTGATCCACCTGCCTCAGCCTCCCAGAGTGCTGGGATTACAGACATGAGCCACCTCGCCTGGCCTCTTCATCCATTCTTTCACCAAATATTTATTGAGCACCTACTGTGTGGCAGGCACAGTTGTTGGCAACTTGGATGTGGCAGTGAATGAACAGACAGAAGCCCCTGTATCCCAGTCCTCTGGAACTTCTATTCTAGTGGGATAAGACAATTAATAAACAAATACACAGATTATATAGCGTATCAAACAGCTGTAAACACCAAGGAGAAAAGTCAGTCAGGGATGGGGGCTAGAAAGCATAGAGCAGGCCAGGCGCAGTGGCTCATGCCTATTATCCCACCACTTTGGGAGGCCGAAGTGAGCGGATAACAGGTCAGGAGTTTGAGACCAGTGTGGCTAACGTGGTGAAACCCTGTTTCTATTAAAAATACAAAAAACTAGCTGGGTGTGGTGGCGCACACCTGTAATCCCAGCTACTTGGGAGACTGAGGCAGGAGAATCGCCTAAACCCGGGAGGTGGAGGTTCCAGTGAACTGAGATCACATCATTGCACTCTAGCTTGGGCAACAAGAGCGAAACCCTGTCTTAAAAAAAAAAAAGCATACAGCAGGGTGGTGATGCAGTTTGTTTTTTTTTAGACAGAGTCTTGTTGCTAGGCTGCAGTGCAGTGGCGCGATCTTGGCCCACTGCAACCTCCGCCTCCCGAGTTCAAGCGATTCTCCTGCCTCAGCCTCCCAAGTAGCTGGGACTACAGGCACGTGCCACCATACCCGGCTAATTTTTGTATTTTTAGTAGAGACGGGGTTTCACCATGTTGGCCAGGATGGTATCGATCTCCTGACCTCATGATCCACCTGCCTCAGCCTCCCAAAGTGCTGGGATTACAGGCATGAGCCACCGCACCCGGCTGCATTTTTTTTTTTTTTTTTGAGACGAAGTTTTGCTCTTGTTGCCCAGGCTAGAGTGCAGTGGTGCGATCTCGGCTCACTGCAACCTCTGCCTCCCTGGTTCAGATGATTCTCCTGCCTCAGTCTCCTGAGTGGCTGGGATTACAGGTGCCCGCCACCATACCCAACTAGTTTTTTATATTTTTATTTTTTTATGTTTATTTTTATTTATTTATTTATTTATTTATTTATTTATTTATTTTTGAGACAGTCCTGCTCTGTCGCCCAGACTGGAGTGCGGTGGTGCGATCTTGGCTCACTGCAACCTCCGCCTCCTGGGTTCAAGCAATTCTCTGCCTTAGCCTCCCAAGTAGCTGGGACTACAGGTGCACGCCACCACGCCCAGCTAATTTTTGTATTTTTAGTAGAGACGGGGTTTCGCCATGTTGGCCAGGATGGTCTCAATCTCTTGACCTTGTGATCTGCCCACTTTGACCTCCCAAAGTGCTGGGATTACAGGCATGAGCCACCGCACCTGGCCAATTTTTTTTTATTTTTAGTAGAGATGGGGTTTTACCATGTTGGCCAGGCTGGCCTCAAACTCCTGACCTTCAGGTGGTCCACCTGCCTCAGCCTCCCAGAGTGCTGGGATTACAGGCATGAGCCACCACTCTTGGCTGGTGATGCAGTTTTAATAGTGTGGTCAGAGAAGGCTTTACTGAGGTGACAACTGAGCCAAGACCTGAAGGAGGCAAAGGAGTGGGCCATGCAGATAACTAGAGGAAGAGCTTTCTAAGTAGAGTGAACAGCCTGTGCAAAGGCCTTGAGGCAGATGTGGGTCCACATTAGAGACATAGCAAGGAAGTTATCATGGGTGGAGGAGAGTGAGCTGGGGGAGAATGGTAAGAGGCAAACTCAGAAAGGAGTGAGGGTCCCACCTTAGATCCTACTATGGACAGTTTGTAAGGACTTGGACACTGTTAGGAGTAACCATGAGCGATAACATTTTCATATGTATGCTCATTGTGTCCCAGACACTGCTCTGAGCACTTCGTATCATTTTTAATCTCATTTAATCTCCACAGCAACCCTAGGAGGTGGGAGATAGTGTTCGTCCCATGCTACAGATGAGAGAAGAGAGAGGTTTGGAGTGGTTAAAGTAGGACCAGGATTTGAACCCAGGACTATCTGACTCCAGAGTCCTCACTCTTTACCACCATAATTGGGGATGCAGGAGAAGAACTTAAGTACTTAGCACAGTGCCAGGGACCCAGTAGGTGCTCAATAAATACCATGATTGCTATGGCAAGTATTAATTTTTTTTTTTTTTTTTTGAGACGGAGTCTCACTCTATCGCCCAGAGTGGAGTGCAGTGGCGCAATCTCAGCTCACTGCAAGCTCCGCCTCCTGGGTTCATGCCATTCTCCTGCCTCAGCCTCCCGAGTAGCTGGAACTACAGGTGCCCGCCACCACGCCTGGCTAATTTTTTGTATTTTTAGTAGAGATGGGGTTTCACCGTGTTAGCCGGGATGGTCTCAATCTCCTGATCTCGTGATCCACCTGCCTCGGCCTCCCAAAGTGCTGGGATTACAGGCATGAGCCACGGCACCCGTCTGATAACTTTTGTTGTTGTTGTTGTTGAGACAGAGTCTCATTCCGTCACCCAGGCTGGAGTGCAGTGGTGCAATCTCAGCTCACTGCAACCTCTGCCTCCCGGGTTCAAGCAATTCTCCCGCCTCAGCTTCCTGAGTAGCTGGGATTACAGGCATGTGCCACCATGCCCAGCTAATTTTTTGTATTTAGTAGAGATGGGGTTTCATCATGTTGGACAGGCTGGTCTTGAACTCTTGACCTCAGATGATCCACTCACCTCAGCCTCCCAAAGTGCTGGGATTACAGGCATGAGCCACCGCATCCGGCCTAAGATAACTTTTTAAGAGCCTTCCATCTTCACCCTTGTCCACAGCCGCTCCAGCCTCAATGCCAAGCCCCATGACAGCCTTGACCTGAACTGCGACAGCCGGGACTTCGTTGCTGCCATTATCAGTATCCCTACCCCTCCTGCCAACACCCCAGATGAGAGCCAACCTTCCTCCCCTGGCGGCGGCGGCAGGGCTGGCAGCACCCTCAGGAACTCCAGCCTGGGTACCCCTTGCCTCTTCCCCGAGACTGTCAAGATCTCGTCCCTGTGACGGGTAGGCCTGCCGATTCAGAGGGTCCTCTTCATTTTTGGGAACTCCTTTCCAAAGCCATATTTTTGGGAGGCAGAGAGGGGCAGGCTTGGGCACCCCTTCTGCCCCCGCCACTGAGAACTATGCAATGGAGTTTCATGAAATGGTCCACATAGTGGGGAAGTAGCCAGGAAATGGGAAACTTCCTCCCACCCCAGACATTTTTCCTGGTGGGAGCTGAAGCACTGGGCTTCCACAGGCCACTGGCCTCCTTGCCCCAGCACACTGGGACTGGCCCCACTCTCCCAGCTGGACTCCTGCATGCTCCTCCCCTTGGGCTCTCAGATGAAGGTAAAGCTTTGATCCAACATCTGAGCTCTAGCCTAAGAAGGAGAGTTGAGATTTCCTCCTCCCTCTGGCTGGGATATGGAGCTTTGGAGGTTCAGAGAAGAGAACCCTCACCTCTGATCTGGCCTCTACGTGAGGTCCTCACCTCCATCTGGCCCAACAATTCCCAGATTCTGAAGCTTGGAATGCAAACACAGGCTTCATGGGCTGTGGCCTCTGCAGCGACCTGCCATCCCCAGGCCTTGCCTAAGAGGTCAGGCTGCCTCTCCCAACACACACTCAGATAGCACAAATTCTACCATCCCTTTCCCTGGCTGCTGGAAATGGACCCCGCAACCCTGTCCTCTGCTGGGCCCCCAGCAAACTCTAGCAATAGCAGCTGCTGCCGTGTCATTATGCAAAGCCTCTGACCAGTTTGCTGCAGCATTTACATCTGCCCTAATCAGAGGGGCCACCTCTAACTACTCTTCCTCCTCTCTTCTCCTCTGGTTTGCCTCCTTCCTGGGTTGGGCTGGAGTCTGGACTGGCTGAGATAAGAGCCTGGCAACCAGCAAGAGCTGGGCTGTATTTGGAGATCATGGGCTGATTCCATGTTCTTGGGCAAGAGTCCAGAAGCATCAGGGGCTCCGGCCTGGGATGTTTCTGAACTTTGGGAGTTATAGGGGACAGGAGGAACTTCTCCTCCTCCACTTCCCCTACAATTCCTTTTCACATATTCCTTTCTTCCCCCTCTTGGGTCACCTTCCAGAACTCTGCTCTCAGGCTGAAATCTGGCATCATCTCAGGTTCCCTGTCCCCAGCACTGTCCCCATGGAGCTGGCAGCTGACAAAGATGTAGTTTCCATCAGTCAATAAAACCTGAGAGGAGAGATGAGGACTGAGAGTATCTCCTGGCTCTGTGGGTTTGGGGGCTAGGTTGGGCTTGGGGGTTGAAAACACTCTGATTTCAATCCCTTTTGGCTAGGAGAAGGGCTGGTATGGGTCAAGGTATGGGAGATGGATGGTTGGTGATGTATTCTGGAAGATAGGGATCCAGGAGAAATGAAAGAGTGTGGTTTGAGGAGTTCATCTACAGCCACTGAGACAGGCCAGGGGGTCCTGAGACATTCCTCCTTGGATATCATCTGCGCCAGCTTCCTGATTCACAGATCAGGAAACTGAGACCCAGAGAAACACATAGTTAGTTAGAGGAGGCTTAAACCCAGGCTTCCTGACAGCAAACAACCCTGAATTTAACCCTAATAAGAGCATCACTTGGTTTGGTGAATTTCCCTTCCTTGTGGACGCCCCCTACATTCTCTCTTCTGGGCTACTGGCTACACTAGGCTAGTGTGTGGCTGAGTTCTATAGAGCACTGAGCAGACAGACCATGGATTCAGGTTGATCTGGGTTCCAATCCCTGGATGAGAGAATCATTTACCTTCTCTTGCCTCAGGTTGCTAGTCTGTGAAATAGGGATAATTCACTTAGTCACCAAATATTTATTAACTTCCATCATGTGCCAGCTGTAGGGATACAAAGGTGGGCAAAGTAGACATTGTCTCTGATGTATAGTTGAGCATGGAAGGCAGACAAGTAATTACAACATGGTGTGGCAGAATTAAGATCCATGGGTTATAGAAGCATGCCGATGGCAGGAGAACTTAACCTGGCCAACACACAGGGAATGAGTTGGAGTTAGCCAGGCAGCAAATGAAAGGATGCAATGTTCTGGGCAGAGGGAACAGCATGTGCAATGACCTGGAGGTTAGAGAGTGAGCTCAGGCCTTTGGGGAACTGAAAGTAGTTCAGTCCAGCTGGGGAGGAGAGTGTGAGGCTGTGAGGAGAGGAAGGATGGAGAGGTAGGCTAGACAACAAAACGCTTGGAAGCTGTGATGCGAATTTTGAACTTCATCCTAAAGATAGTGGGGACCTCTAAAGACTTTTAAACAGAAAAGTCATGATGAAGTTTGTGTTTCAGAATGATCATTCTGGCTGTGGAGAGTGGATGTAGAGAAACAGTACTGGAAGGAAGAAAAGTAGGGAGGAGGCTTTTATAATAGTCCAGGTGGTAGGGGACAGTGGCTTGGACCAGAGTAGTGGCAGTAGAATTGGAGAGTCTAGAAATTTGGGAGGCAGAATTGGCAGGACTTGGGATTGACAGGCATGTGGGAGTTGAGGAAGAGGGAGCAGTCAAGGTTGGACTCCCAGTTTCTGGCTTGGACAACGGCTGGATGGGAGTGCTATTCCCTGGTAAAGGGAACATCAAAGCTGTTAGCACTCAGTGCTAGGTACATAGTAAGTACTTGGTGAAGGGTAGCCATCATTGCTATCGTGAGTTCAGTTTTAGATGTGTAGTGAGTGAAATATATGGGGCTGGAGTGAGATGATCATGAGAAGATTCAATGTGATAATGTGTATAGGCATTTGGCACAGAGCCCTGAACACAACAGGCCCGGTAAATGTGAAAGTCCCCTCCCATTAAGTCTCATAAGCAGAAAACACTACTTAGAGCCCATTTATTACTTACACCTTTCAGGGAAGAATTTCAACTAGGGTTAGTATCTGAAGGGAGGCAAGGCTATACTCAAAACAGCTTTCCCATGGTCTCTTTCAGTCAACCTGTTGTATGGTTTGTCTCCTAAGACTGGAAGTGAACTCCAAATACCTTCTTGGTTCATCAGCTCATCTGAACCTCATAACCATTCCCTGAGGTAGTCTGGGCAGGCATTATCATTCCTGTTTTACACATGGGTAATCTCAAAAGCGACACAATGACTTGCTCAAGGTCATACAGTTGGTAATGGTCCATCTGTGCCTGGAACTGAGGTCTTTCTGGCTCCAAAGCCTGGGATCCTTCCACTGCACCACCATGCAGACTACTTTATTGAACACTTCCTATGTGCTGGGCACAGCACCAGGCCCTTCACAAGCATTAATCTCTGATCCTCAGATTGGAATTATCATTGCCAATTTATAGAATAGAAATTGAGGATGGGTGCTCACTTCGCACCACATTTACTAAAATTAGAACGATACAGAGAAGATTAGCATGGCACTATGCAAAAGGATGACACGCAAATACGTGAAGCGTTCTATAAAAAAGTAAACAACAACAAAAATTGAGGACGGGGTGGGTTTTAAATGACTGACAAAGATCACTCAGACAGGAAGGGCAGAGCTAGGATTAGCGTGTACCTCTCCAGCTACTCAATAGCAGGGATTCTGCCAACCCCATTTCGAGACGCTGACTGGTGACAGAGCTTTCATAAACCTCGATCGACCCAAGCAAACTCAGTTTTAGAAAAAGGCTGGGCTTGGCCAGGCGCGGTGACTAACGCCTGTAATCCCAGCACTCTGGGAAGCCGAGGCGGGAGGATCGCTTGAGCCCAGGAGCTGGAGATCAGCCTGGGCAACATAGTGAGACTTCGTCCCTACAAAAAAGTGAAAAAAAAAATTAGCCGGTCATAGTGGTGCGCGTCTGTGGTCCCAGCTATTCGGGAGGCTGAGGCGGGAGGATCGCTTGAACCTGGGAGTTGGAGTTTGCAGTGAGCTATGATCGCGCCACTGCATTCCAACCTGGGCGACAGAGTGAGACCCCTGTCTCAATTGGGGGGGGGGGGGGAAAGGCTGGGCCGCGCCTGCGCACTAGCCATAGGGGCCGGGAGGTCAACGCGAGGCCGAGAGTGCTGTGGTGCCAGAGAAGGCGTGTCTGTTTCCCAAACAACCACTGTCCCCACGGTGCCTGTCTGTCCCAACGTTGGTCGGTATGCCGCGAGTGACGGCGTGTCTTAACCAATCACAGCAGAACTCAGGCTGTTGCCGGGGCGAAGCGGTGTCCGCCTCCCCCGGAAGGGTATTTGCAGGTGGGTGGGACCGGAAGTGACGCTACAGGGGAATGCTATGCTCCGGGAGTGTTGATGTTTTCCAGTCATTCCGGCTGACAGCGTTTAAGTTGGAAGCCTGGAGGGGAGGTATTTTTCCTATCGTACGTGGGACAGGCCACGCTGTCCGTCCGCAGTACCGAGGCCTGCGAGTCAGAGCTTCGGGGAGAAAAGTGAAGAGCAAGACGGGACCGACGGGGAGAAAGGCTGGGAACCAGGGTGTCGACTTTGACTGAAATTTGAGACGGAGGGCACCGGAGGGCGATCACTCGCCTGTGATTGGCCCGTGGGCGTCGTCGAGGACCCACGCAGCTGCTCAATTGGTTGGTGTTTGCAATTGTTGTGGCGGCGGCGGCGATTTTGCCCACGTACTTCCGAGCAAGGGGCGGGGCTGTGCCCTGGCGCGCGTGCGCAGCGCTCCGGGGCCCCACCCGGTAGTGCAAGAACCTGCGAGGGGGCGGAGCGAAGAGGTGCTTGTTTTGGTTCTGTTTCCTTTGAAGCAGAAGGCCGGAACAAGCGTAGCAATAAACTTGCTGGACTTGGAGAGAAGGCTAAGACAAACTCGCCGCACTGCCTTCATCTTGGACTTTACATCCGGGTTCTCCTCCCGGCGTGACCCGCGCGCCGCCGCCGCCTCCGCCGCCGAGGGTTCTCGAACCGGTGCCGCGATCCCTTTATCCGGGTCTCGCCGTTCCCGTCGTGCCTCGCGCACTACACTAGCCCCCTCATCCGGGTTCTCTCCCGGCGTGCCCCGCGCCGGGTTTGTTGGGGGGTACTCGGCAGTGCAGCCATGACTATACTCCCCAAAAAGAAGCCGCCGCCTCCCGACGCCGACCCCGCCAACGAGCCGCCGCCGCCCGGGCCGCTGCCCCCGGCGCCGCGGCGCGGCGGGGGTGTGGGCGTGGGCGGCGGCGGCACGGGCGTGGGCGGCGGCGATCGCGACCGTGACTCCGGCGTCGTGGGGGCCCGTCCGCGAGCTTCGCCACCGCCTCAAGGCCCGCTACCAGGACCGCCGGGCGCTCTTCATCGCTGGGCGCTGGCCGTGCCGCCTGGTGCAGTGGCGGGTCCCCGGCCCCAACAGGCTTCTCCACCTCCTTGCGGGGGCCCAGGTGGTCCCGGCGGCGGTCCCGGCGACGCGCTGGGCGCAGCGGCGGCGGGTGTGGGTGCCGCGGGCGTGGTGGTGGGTGTGGGTGGTGCCGTAGGCGTGGGCGGCTGCTGCTCCGGGCCTGGGCACAGCAAGCGGCGACGTCAAGCTCCTGGGGTTGGCGCGGTTGGCGGGGGCAGTCCCGAGCGTGAGGAGGTCGGCGCAGGCTACAACAGTGAGGACGAGTATGAGGCGGCTGCAGCACGCATCGAGGCTATGGACCCTGCCACTGTCGAGCAGGTAAGAGCTGTGGGGTGAGGGGTGAGCGGCCACGGCAGATGGGACCCCCAGACTGTGAAGGGACTCAAGGAAGGCTGTTTGAGATCGCCCCAAGGGATCTAGGCGTTTTCACTGGGCCTGACAGTCTTCTCTGGCGGTAGGGGTGTGAGACACCTTCTTTCCTCCTTTCCAGGGATTTGGGGCTAGAAGCATACGATAAGGTGGCAGACTTAAAGATCCGAGGCCTCTTTTAGGGTCTATAGTCGTCATTCCAGTCCCTGGGACCTCATCTTATAGGGCCAATAGGTGGGAATTCTCTAAGAGACACAGGATCGCGCCCCTCTTGAGCAGGAGTCTCAGGTCTCCCAAGAGACCTAGGTATGTGTTCAGTGGCTTAAGAGCTCTTTTCCTCTGGGATAGAAGTTTGAGATTCCCCTTCCAGGAAAGTCAAATAAGGTGGAGACCTCGGAGATCGGTGCTGAACATCCCCAAGGAGCCTAAGCCCTTTCAAGAGTCTGAGACACTCTGCATATAGGACAGTCCTCTCCCGCTTCGCTGGGTAACACTGCACAGGACCACTGAATAGCCAGACCTGAGACCTCAAGTGTCCTAAGTCTGTCTTCAGGGGCCTGAGAGTCCTGCTTCTAGAATCAAGGTCCTGACACACACACACACACGCCCCCTTTAAGGATAGGGATCTTCTAAGCTTTTTCCAGGGATGTAAGACTTTTCACAGGGAGATATGATTCCCTTGCCCTTGGGGACAGGGACCAAAACCAACACCCAATGACCAGCAGCTTTACTTGAGTACAAGAGACTCATCTCCTTTCTGAGTGACAAAGGTCTGCATTTCCTATCAGTGGCCTGAGACCTACCTCTTGGGAGACAAGGGCCTGAACCTCTTCAGGATCTTAACCTTCTTGTAAGAAGAGATGGGCCCTCAGCACCCCCACCGGGGGCCTGAACCTTTCTTCAGGAAAATGAGACTCACAGCGTTGGATCCTAGGGCCGAAGATCCACCTGCTTATGGACTGAGGTTTTTAGAGACCGAGTCTGAGGACTCCTCAGGGGCCTAGTGTCCCGCTGCAAAGGTCTCAGACAAGGTGAAGTCTTTAGGAGATCCTTCTTCTCAAGACTGGTGTCTGAGTGGTTTTGGGGGTCTGAGACTCCCCACCCCACGAGCATATGTGACCCTTTTACCCCAATTATAAGGGACTGAAACATACCTTGGGGATACAGTATCCCATTTTCCCCTCTGTAACAGGGGTTTGAGGCCCTCCCACCTTGGGCCTAAGCTTTTTGTCAGGGACATACGACACATGCCTTGGGAACTTGAGCCTGAGGCTACTCCTCAGGGGACATGGGCAACATGGGATCCCAGAGATGATGTCTGGGGCCTCCCTACAGATCTTTGCCTACTTTTAAGGGCCTGAGACCCACTCTGCCAAGGACACTTGAGCTTTCTTTCAGGGACAGGAGACTCATACATACCTTGGTGACTTGTGTGTCTAGAGGTAAGGTCTGAGCTTCCTCCTCAAGGAACTTAAGGTGTACACCTGAGAAACAGGAGGACTCCTCCCCCCAGACCTGAGCCCTGAGACCCTTCCCTTGGGGCATGGATAAAGGATCCCTGTGGAACAGGGTCCTGAGTCTACCTCCAAGGGTTTGAATCCTACCTCAGGTGTGCGAAGGCCTGTTCCCCACCTTAGGACCTGATTTCTGAACCTGCCCTGAGGGTACTGTCACCTCACCTCAGACAACTTACATACACCCTAGTCTTAGGGGTCATTTAGGGACATAAGATTTCCTGCCTCGGGGACTTGGGCCTTAGACTCCCAACTCCTTTTGGGGACATGAATAGGGTAGGATTCTGAGGAAAAGAGTCTGGGCCCGAGCTTTCTCTCTGGGACAAGATACCATTTGCCTTAGGGACTGGGGACCTGGCTCCCACTTGGGCATGAGGGTCTCCTCCTACCATACCAGGCAATCCTTTCTGTCCAGGGAGAGGAACGTGAGGTCATCCTCTCCCGTTGGACAGAAGGACCTGGATGCTCTTCAGAGTCATATGAACCCCTTATCCTGAGCTCCCTCGTGGCCAGGGCCAAGAAGGTCCTCCTGCTTTCTATGAGAAGATTGTCAGGTCCTGGGGACATGGAGTCTGGAGCCTCCCTTCTGAAACCAGGAGCGATTCCGAGTCTCTCCCTGACCTAGCTATGCTTGCTTCTCACCTCTAGGTCATATAATAAGGTTTGAACTGCTTTTGACAAGCTTTTTTCTTCCCAGGGACAGGAAAGGGGTTTGGGACATCGCCACTCTGGGGAAATTCTCCTCCCACATTCCTTTTCCCCTTGGCTCAGGTAAATCTTTCTGTACTTCACAGGGGCCCCAAGCCTTGTCTTGAGCTCCTTGTTCTTGGTCCCTTCCTCCCATCATTAATTCTGGCACAATAAGCCATTTGTACTCAAGGGTCAGGATCAGTTATTTCTTCTCTCCCTGGTTGGGTAGTTTCTTTCCTCCTCTAGAAGCAGGGAGCCATACATCACTGGTCCTAGGGACAGAGGAAAAACATCCTATGCAGCCATGATAACTCAAAAACACCTCCTTACTTCCCTCCCTTGCGATACATCCCTGGTCCCAGGGACAGAGAGAAAGAACATCCTATGCTGCCATGGTAACTCAAAAACACCTCCTTATGCCCCTTGCAGTCCCTCCCTTATACTTGTCCCCATGGGACATGTCCCCAAGAGCATGGGAGTAAGCCGGGCATAGTGGTGCGTGCCTGTAGTCCCAGCTACTCGGGAGGCTGAGGTGGGAGGATCACTTGAGCCCTGCAGTTCAAGACCTGCTTAGCAACATAGCGAGACTTCATCTTTATTAATAAAAAAAAAAAAAGAATATGAAAATCAAGTTCTGTGGGTTCATGAAACCTGCCCTTCCCAATGACAGGAGAGGCTTTCTGTCCCCACACTTCTTAGGACAAAGAAGGTGATCCTCTTCTCCCTGCCTCACCTGGTCCAACTTGAGAGCTTTTGGGGATGAGAAGAGGGAAGATTCCTCCTGCCACCCCAGTCTTGGTCCTAAACTGTCAGTAGGGGTGGTTGTAGCCTGGAGGTCAGTTGGATCCTTTGGGAAGAGAGGTGGCGTTGAGAGGGAGTCTGGATGGCTATTCTGGGGTTCTGACTACTTGGGCTTCCTCTTTGTCCTGATTCTCTTGTATCCCTACTTCCTTTAGGAGTCTTTTTGGCACTCTGGGGTCCAGGTGCTGGGTGGGTGGTGATGTCAGGGGTTCCCAGGCGTGGCTGTCTTGCTGAGAGTCTGCTCTATGAAAAGGTTGGCCTGTAAGCATTCTGAGTTTGGAGACCCCACAGAGCTCTTTGAGAAGGGGCATGTGAACTGAGGTGGTGGAAAAAGCTGGGCGTGGCACCGTAGTTGGTGCCTGGGTTCCAACTCTGGGTCTTTCAGGGCTTTGCTGGATGAACCAGGGTAGGTTCTACCTATGCTCTCTGGGCCTCAGTTTCCTCACTAGCCAGGCAAAATGCTGGTGAGGTGTTGTTTAGCTTTTGGATTTTAGGGAACTCAGTCCAAAGCTCTCTGGACCTGGAGGTGGCAAAGAATGGTGGATGTCTTTTGAGGAGGAACTGGGTTTCTCCCCTCTCTTCCTGGCTCCTCTGTTGCCTCTCAGCCATCCAAGCTTGGTGGGCGGGACAAGCAGCCTGTTTTGTGTGAGGCTCAGGGTTGATGAACAGCCATTTTTTGTGGGCAGTCATGTTGTAATGAACAAGCTCAATGGGATTTCCTGTCAGGAGGCCTGTTGGATAGTGGTGTAGAGAGGTAGAGTTGTGTGTGGAGTTTGAGTTTTGGAGCAAGGCAAGCTTTGAGCCATCATCCCTCAATTCTCTCATCACCTTCCAGACCTCAGCATCTCCTCCTTACCTGCTTTATAGCTTTAGGCAAACTATTTCCCCCCTCAGCTGCCCATTTTGCAAAAGTTTGTCCATGCCCAGTTGTATCTGACCTTGCTCACCTTGGACCTTGGCTGGTTCTTCCTCTTGCCCAGAATGGGCAGTTTGCCCCAGGGTCATCTTGGTTCTTCCTAGGAGCCTTTGTCCACTCCTAGTAACCTATCTTTGGTAGCAAAGGCCCTTCATTTGGCATCTAGGAACCTGCTGATTTCTTGGGCTCTTCTTACCCCAACTGGAATTGGGTAGCTAGCTGGTGGGGAAGCAGGAAGGGATCTCTGCCCAGGCAACGTGGATTTGAGTCCTGTTTTTGCAGTAAGCTTTTGTGTGGTCTTCAGGCAGTTCCCTTTTCTGGTTCTTGGTTTCTCCCTCCATGAAATGGGTAGTGGTCAGGAGGGAGGTTGGACTTATTGCTCTGAAGCAAGTTATAGTCTCTTCCCTGCTCCCACTCCCCTCACCTTTCATGAAAGTTTTAAGTGGGAACCCTTGGCCTTTGGGGATTGTGCTAGGACATTTCAAGCAGTGTTCAACATCCTTCTTGGCTGGTGCTGAGCCCTTGGGTGTGTTTCTTTTGACAACTTTAATGAGATGTAATTCATGTACCATACTATTCACCTATTTGAAGTGTACAGTTCAGTGGCTTTTAGTATATTCACAGAGGTGTGCGTCCATCACATCACTACAGTCAATTTTAGAACATTTTCATCACCTTAAAGAGAAATCCAGCACTCTTTAGCTATGATCCCCCAATTTCCTCATCTCTTTCCAGCCTCTGGCAACCACTAATCTACTTTCTGGCTTGATTGATTTGTCTGTTCTGGATGTTTCATGTAAATGGAATAATAGAATATGCAGTTGTTTGTTACTTGGCTTTTTTCACTTAGCATAATATGTTCAAGGCTTATCCATGTTGTAGCATGTATCAGTACTTCATTCCTTTTTGTTACTGAATAACAGGACCTTGGGTTTTTTTGTTTTTTGTTTTTTGTTTTTGTTTTTGTTTTTTTTTAAGGTGGAGTCTCGCTCTGCTGCCCAGGCTGGAGTGCAGTGGTGCAATCTCGGGTCGCTGCAACCTCCGGCTTCCGGGTTCAAGTGATTCTCCTGCCTCAGCCTCCCGAGTAGCTGGGGCTACAGGCGTCTGCCACCACGCCCAGCTAATTTTTGTATATTTAATAGAGATGGGGTTTCACCATGTTGGCAAAGCTGATCTCCTGAACTCCTGACCTCAGGTGATCCGCCTGCCTTGGCCTCCCAAAGTGCTGGGATTACAGGTGTGAGTCACCGCACCCTGCCGATCTTAGAGGTTTTTAATCCCCCTGCCCTCAGTGGCCTAGCCAAATGTTGGGGCCTTGCTCTTCTCCCCTTCTGCCCTGGAGGGCTTGTATTGGTCCTTAGAGAGTAGTGTGTCTATGTTTCTCGTTGGATGGGTTGCCTTGCCTGTGTTTTTTTTGTTTTTTTTTTTTTTGTTTTTTTTTTGAGATGGAGTCTCACTCTGTCCCCCAGGCTGGAGTGTAGTGGCGCGATCTTGGCTCACTGCAAACCTCCGCCTCCCAGGTTCACACCATTCTCCTGCCTCAGCCTCCCGAGTAGCTGGAACTACAGGTGCCTACCACCTCGCTCGGCTAATATTTTTGTATTTTTAGTAGAGACGGGGATTCACCGTGTTAGCCAGGATGATCTCGATCTCCTGACTTCGTGATCCGCCCACCTCGGCCTCCCAAAGTGCTGGGATTACAGGTGTGAGCCACCGCGCCCGGCCCCCTGTGTTTTGTCCATGGAACCAGGCTAGTGTTCCTGGGTGCTTTGCTGGAGGGGGTGGTCTTGGCACCAGGGCTGCTGGGACAGAGCTGTGAGTCACAGAATGCTAAACACCTCTTGGCCATGGGCTCTGGGAAGACATCTGTCCATGAACTGCCACTGCTGCTGCCATCTTTTGCCCCCCCACCCCCCCGCCCCCCACTTCAGTGGCAGCTCATCCATCCATAGGCAGGGTCAGTAGTTTCCCAGGCTGAGAAGGGAGATTCCAGGCCCCTGCTGCCTTAATTCTAACCTCCCACCCTGGAGGATGGTAGGCAGGTGGACCTTGCAGAGTGGGATCCATGCCATATTGTCTCACACCTGTGAGGCACTAGGGAACAGACACCAAGGAGTGCTACCAAGGGGGGTGTGTTAGTTTCCTGTGGCTGTCGTGACAAATGTTACCACAGACTGGGTGGTTTAAAACAACAGAAATTGGCCGGGTGCAGTGGCTCACCCCTGTAATCCCAGCACTTTGGGAGGCCGAGGCGGGTGGATCACGAGGTCAGGAGTTCAAGACCAGCCTGGCCAAGATAGTGAAACCCCATCTCTACTAAAAATACAAAAATTAGCTGGGTGTGGTGGCGGGTGCCTGTAATCCCAGCTACTCGGGAGGCTGAGGCAGAGAATTGCTTGAACCCAGGAGACGGATTGGAGGTTGCAGTGAGGTGGAGGTTGCAGTAAGCTGAGATTGCGCCACTACTCCAGCCTGGGCAACAGAGCGAGACTCCATCTCAAAAAAAAAAAAAAAAAAGTTTATTCTCTCACAGTTCTGGAGGCCAGAAGTCCACAATCAGTTTCACTGCATCCAAATCAAAGTGTTGGCAGGGCCACACTCCTTCTGGAAGCTCTCAGGGAGAATTTAGACCTTTTCTAGCCTCTCATGGCTGCCAACATTCCTTGGTTTATGGCTGCATCATTCTAATCTCTGCCTCCATCTTCACCATCGCTTTCTCTGTATATGTGGTTTCCTTTTCTGTCTGTATCAAATTTCCCTCTGTCTCTCTTTTATAAGGACACTTGTGATTGCATTTAGGTCCTACCTGATACTCCAAGATAACCCCCCATCTCCAGATTTAATAATGTAAGTTAATTACATCTGCAAACACTTTTTTTCTTTTCTTTTTTTTTGAGATGGAATCTCGCTCTGTCACCCAGGCGCAGTCTCGGCTCACTGCAACCTCCGCCTCCCGGGTTCAAGCTATTCTCCTGCCTCACCCTCTTGAGTAGCTGGGATTACAGGCTCCCACTACCATGCCTGGCTAATTTTTGTATTTTTAGTAGAGATGGGGTTTTGCCATGTTGGCCAGGCTGGTTTCAAACTCCTGACCTCAGGTGATCCACCCGCCTCGGCCTCCCAAAGTGCTGGGATTACAGGCATGAGCCACTGTGCCCAGGCTTTCTTTTCGGATAGCGCTGGCCTCTGTCACCCAGGCTGGAGTGCAGTGGCGTAATCTTGGCTCATTGCACCCTCCACTTCCTGGACTCAAGTGATCCTCCAGCCTCAGCCTCCCTAGTAGCTGGGACCACAGGTGCAAGCCACCATGCTTGGTTAATTTTTGGTGTTTATTTGTTTGTTTTTGAGACGGAGTCTCGCTGTGTCACCCAGGCTGGAGTGCAGTGGTGCAATCTCGGCTCACTGCAACCTTCGCCTCACAGGTTCCAGCGATTCTCCTGCCTCGGCCTCCTGAGTAGTTGGGATTACAGGCGCCTGCTACCATGACCAGCTAATTTTTGTATTTTTAGTAGAGATAGGGTTTCACCATGTTGTCCAGGCTGGTCTCGAACTCCTGACCTCAGGTGATCCACCCGCCTCGGCCTCCCAGAGTGCTGCGATTACAGGCGTGAATCACCGTGCCTGGCCTGTATTTTTTGTAGAGTTGAGATTTTACCATGTTGCCCAGGCTAGTCTTGAACTCTTGAGCTCAAAGCGATCTGCCTGCCTTAGCCTCCCAAAGTGCTGGGATTGCAGGCATGAGCCACGACTCCTGGCCCTACCTTTTTCATTATAAGGTAACATTTACAAGTTCCAGGGGGGTTAGGGTTTGATATCTTTGCGTGGCTATTAATCAGCCTACTAGAGAGACTTTTTTCCCTCCTGGGGAAGGGAAGGGAATGGAACTCATTAAGTGGTCTCTTACTGGGCAAAGCCCTGTAATATTTGAGTCTGCCCAGCATCCCTATTATTGGGAAGCTTGGTATCCCCATTCACAGATTGGAAAACTGTGGCTCAGAGCAGTTCATCATCACATGGCTGCTAATTGGTGGAGCTAGATTGGAACCTAAGTCAGTTGGGTTCCACAGCCTGCTCCAACTTCACTTGGGCCTTTAGACCACTAGGTTACAGAATCTTGCCTCAGCTCCTGGGATCCTCTGGTGTTAGGGAGCTTTACTCAGCCTTTTTGTGGAGGCTCAAAGATACGGAGGGATTTTCCCACAGGCTCAGCAATGAGTTTGCAAGGTTCACAGCCTCCTCAGGCGAGGGCATTGTTGGAGCTTAAACTTATCTATGGCTGAGCTATCGCCTACCCCCCCCCCCCACTAGCCCTTCCTGAGCAACATTTTCTCCCCAAAAGGAGAAAGAGAAGGGCCAGAGCCCAAACTCTTCAGGCTGCTGATGACAAAGCTGGTAGGTGGCTAGCAGTCCAGCCTCTAGATCCAAGCCTGGATGCCAGTTTGACTGCCCCAGGACCCAAACCCTGCAGTGCAAGGGGCCTATTCAGGTCTCTTTCATGTTTAGAGACAAACCAGGATATTCTGTGGATGGGCTGCAAGGTATGTCCTCAATGCTGTGGCTCATGGGGGCCTTCCCCGTTGCCTCTACACTAGGCTTTGCTGGTATCCAAACTCCAGCTCCTTTCTCTTTCTGCCTTTGTTTTTTTGTTTTTTGTTTTGTTTTGTTTTGTTTTTTTTTGAGACATAGTCTTGCTCTGTTGCCCAGGCTGGCTGGGGTGCAATGGTGCCATCTCGGCTCACTGCAACCTCCACCTCCCGAGTTCAAGCGATTCTCCTGCCTCACCCTCCCAAGTAACTGGGATTGCAGGCACACGCCACCATGCCCTGCTAATTTTTTGTATTTTCAGTAGAGACAAGGCTTCGCCATGTCGGCCAGGCTGGTCTTAAACTCCTAACCTCAGGTGATCCTTCCGCCTTGGCCTCCCAAAGTGCTGGGATTACAGGCGTGAGCCACCGTGTCTGGCCTCCTTTCTGCCTTTGTAAAGTGAGGGTAATGTTTCCTGCCACCTGGGCTGTGGTCAGGACAATTAAATGAGGTCACCCTTCGCATCTGGCATGGGGCAGGTATTCAGTTAATATGAGTTCATCTTTCTTCCTGGCCCTCCCTGCTTACCTGCCTACTACTACCCAGAACTTTAGCTCTATTGAATTCATTGCTGGGCTCCAGGCATTCCTGGTACTTCGTGGCAGAAGTGACTTCATTTCTCATCCAGTTAACAAGCATTTTTGGAGGTCTTGGTGTTTTAATCCTTTGGTCAGGTGGCACCTCCTTTCAGGTGCTAGCCTTAATGACTGTGTTTTTTTTTTTTTTTCTTGAGACAGAGTTTTGCTCTTATTGCCCAGGCTGGAGTGCAATGGTGCGATCTCAGCTCACCGCAACCTCCACCTCCCGGGTTCAAGCGATTCTCCTGCCTCAGCCTCCTGAGTAGCTGGGATTACAGGCATGCACCACCACGCCCAGCTAATTTTGTATTTTTCAGTAGAGACGGGGTTTCTCCATGTTGGTCAGGCTGGTCTCAAACTCCCGACCTCAGGTGATCCGCCCACCTCAGCCTCCCAAAGTTCTGGGATTACAGGTGTGAACCACCGCGCCTGGCCCAATGACTGTGTTTCTTTTCTTTTCTTCTTTTTTTTGAGAGTCTCACTCTGTCGCCTAGGCTAGAGTGCAGTGGTGTGATCCCGGCTCACTGCAACCTCTGCCTCCCAGGTTCAAGCGATTCTTCTCCCTCAGCCTCTTGATTTAGCTGGGATTACAGGCGTGCACCACCATGCTCAGCTAATTTTGTTTGTATTTTTTAGTAGAAACGAGGTTTCACCATGTTGGCCAGGCTGGTCTTGAACTCTTGATCTCAAGTGATCCACCTGCCTCGGCCTCCCAAAGTGCTGGGATTACAGGCAAGAGCCACCGCGCCCAGCCTCTTTCTGTTTCATAACACCTGGCATTTACATTTTTCACAGCCTTGTTCATACCTTGTGGTGGTTACCTGTTTCCCTGCCCCTCTGCTAAGTAGTTTGTGAGCTTATCAAGAGTGGAGACTAAGTCTAATTCATTTCACTGTCCTCACTGCCCAGCCCAGTATCTTACTTAGTAACTACCTGGTAAGTCTTTCTTGAATGGATAAGTAGGAACCCCTCTCCTGTTTGATCTCCTTTTCTCCTCTCTTTTTCCCCTCTCTCCAAAGCCAGGAAGTCGCTGCGTTCCCTTCTTTTTAAGAACCCATTGTTGTGTCAGGTTTGGGACTATAGTTGTGGTTGCACCATCCCTGCTGGAGACCCCTGGCTGGGGCAGGCCCATGACTCTGGGAGATGGCTGACCCTGTGTGGCCAGGATGGGCTTGGGCGTAACTGGCTGGAGTGTGTTAATCCACAGGCTTGGGGGCAAGGAGGGGCACCTGGACCACTGGAATGTTGTTCACAAACAGGAGTCCTTGTGCTGCGCATGGAAGCTCATTAAGGGCTTCCAGGTGTCTTTGCCATCTCTAGAAATCCAGCCACATCTTCCTGCGGTGTGGGCCCTGATGATGGGGCTGGCTGGGTATTCCCTTGTCACCTCTTCCTCCCCTCCTGTCCTGCTACTCACCTAGGACTTTCTGGGGGTCTCTCAGTTGTACATAATCTCTGTGCTGATCTCTTCTCCTTCTGTGATTGGCGACAACTTCCCCCAGTATATGGTATGTTATTTACAAAGCTTCTTTAGGTCCTGAAACTCCTCTGAACCTCTGGACAGCTCTGTCCGGTAGATCAACATATCCCCCATTCCATGGGAAACTGAGACTGATACCGGACAGCAAGTGTGTGGCAAAGCTGGGGTTGGAACCCAGAGCTCTTGCCTTCCAAACCTTGTGCTTACAACTTGGTCAGAGATGCTTCTCCTCTGGCTTTCTTAGGGGATGGGTTCCACCCCTTGCCTGAGCTGGGGAAAAATGGCCTTACAGATAGGTGGGCCCCTATGTCTGGTCTCTAATACCCCAGATCCTATAAATCCCTGGGCAGGCCTGTGTCCACAAGGAGCAGGCTTGGGATCCTGTAGTTTGCAGCCCTGTTGCTGGGTCAGGCTGGCTGCTTCTGGTAGCCAGCAGAGGGCGTGAGGGGCCCAGGAAAGGTCTGCTGCTTCTGGTTGGTTTTGTTTTGAAATGAAAGTTATGTTTTAAGAGGTTATGTGGTCATTATTTTTTTTAGTAAAAAAATACGCATTTGTACAGGTTCATTTAAGTTGAACCTTCGTGGTGCCAGGTGTGCTTTGGAATTTAGGAAAAATACAGAATTTATAAAACTTAGTGTATACTTTGTATTACATAACACCTCCAGCAGGGTCTGAGGCAGCACCTCATAATCAAACACCTGAATGTTTTCTGCATTGAAATATTTGAATATTCACCCCAAGTGGGATAAATAGATTCTTGTCAGTTCTGGTCAGGTTATGATGCCAAATGAATTAGATAAAGACTTTTGGGCTGGGCGCAGTGGCTCATGCCTGTAATCCCAGCACTTTGTGAGGCCGAGGCAGGCAGATCACGAGGTCAGGAGATCGAGACCATCCTGGCTAACATGGTGAAACCCCGTCTCTACTAAAAATACAAAAAATTAACCAGGCATGATGGCGGGCACCTGTAGTCCCAGCTACTCGGGAGGCTGAGGCAGGAGAATGGCGTGAACTCGGGAGGCTGAGATTGCAGTGAGCCGAGATAGCGCCACTGCACTCTGGCCTGGGCGAAAGAGCGAGACTCTGTCTCAAAAAAAAAAAAAAAAAAAAAAAGACTTGATTTTCAAAGCTTTTTGGGTTTAGTATAACTTTATAAAAGGGAAAGTGCAATAAAATCACTGATAACACCAGGACTTAGGGATAATATTTTGCTGTCTAGCCTTCCCAATTTTGTGTACGTGTGTTTGTATACATACATATGTATATGTGTGTAGATATCTATCTGTTAAATGTGTTGAGTCACAGATGAGAGCATTGTTTGCACACTTTTGCCTTCTAGAGTATATCTCTTTTTTTTTTTTTTTTTTTTTGAGACGGTGTTTCGCTCTTGTTGCCCAGGCTGGAGCACAATGGCGTCATCTCAACTCACCGCAACCTCTTGCCTCCCGGGTTCAAACGATTCTCCTGCCTAAGCCTCCCGAGTAGCTGGGATTACAGGCATGCACCACCATGCCCGACTACTTTTGTATTTTTATTAGAGACGGGGTTTCTCCATGTTGGTCAGGCTGGTCTCGAACTCCCGACCTCAGGTGATCCACCCACCTTGGCCTCCCAAAGTGCTGGGATTACAGGCATGAGCCACCACGCCCGGCCTATAGCATATCTTGGAATCCTCTAGCCCTTTGTCAGGTTCAGGATCTAGGCTCTTGCTAGTTACCCCCTCTTCACCACCTTTCCTAGATGAAACTCCTTGAGGTAGAGCCACATTCTCCACCCACACACTTGCTGGGTCTGAGTCTCTGGCTGCCTAGGGCAGTGTGGCTCCCTGGGCCAGGCCCTGCAAGGTCAACAGAAGTCATAAGGCATATGGGGCCACTGTTCTCAGGGCACCTAGGACCCTTTTGGAAGTAAGTCTTAGTTTCACTCAGCAACTAATTCCCTAAAAGAGTCTCCTACTTCACATGCATGGAGTGGTCAAACAGGGCTGAGAACTTTACCTTGGCCAGCGTCCTCTCTGTCAATGATCTAGGTCTCTCGGGAGCTTGAGGTTGGGGCCCTGGGGAGGGAGTACAAGTTTTCCCTGTTGCTGACCCCCACCTCTTCCCTCCAGCAGGAGCATTGGTTTGAAAAGGCCCTACGAGACAAGAAGGGCTTCATCATCAAGCAGATGAAGGAGGATGGTGCCTGTCTCTTCCGGGCTGTAGGTGAGTCTCTGCCTTAGTCCTTAAGGGCCTAGGGCTGCCCCTAAGCTGTGTCCCAGTTATCAGGAATAGCCCCTGAGACAGGGTTGAGGCAGAGTTAGCTAATCTTTTAGGGACTCTAGGCTCCAGCCTCAAGTTGGTATCTGACCTCTAGCCGTGGGTCTTGAGACGTTGTAGTGGTGCAAGATTAATATGAATAATAACAGCAAGAAGAGTGATAAAGAAAATAATATCCTTTGGGACACATTGTTCTGTCAGGGGCTACAGGAAACCTCTTTGATTCCCCTCTAAGCTAGGTGAGTTTAGGGACTATTGTTGCTTCCATTTGTCAGATGAGAAAAGTGGCTCAGAGATGGTGGGTGACTTGTCTGGAGTAAAATAATAAGTGGTAGAGTTCTGGAGTAAAATAATAAGTGGTAGAGTTAGGATTCAGTGTCTGGGTTAGATTAGTCTGAGGCCCATGCTCTTAACCATAGCACACTGCTGCCACCCTGGGCTGTATGACCCCTAGGTTTATACCCAGATCCCATCTCTGGTGTGTTGCAGGTCTCTGTTCCTCAGTCTGTGTGTATGGGGGCTATCAGACTAGATCTTTACAAATTTCTTATATCATAGAATTTTTTTTTCAACTTATATAAAAGTAGAGAGAATGATGAACCCTCATGTACCCATCATCCAGCTTCAAAATAGTCAATATGTGGCCAGCCTTGTTTCATCACTATCCCGCCCACTCTTTCTCACTCCCCTGAAAGAAGAATATTTTTAAAGCAAAACCCCGACATTGGATCATTTCATTCGTAAATATTTCTGTATGTTTCTCTGACAGATACAGACTTTCTTCTTTTTAACATAATTAAAATGCCATTACTGCACCTAACAGAATTAATAATGCCTTAATACCATCTGTTATCCAGTCTGAGTTAGATCTTTGAGGCCATTTTGGCTCTGAGTCTGTGACCCAACAAGTAGTTGTGAGGTCCTGTGCTAGAGTGAAGGGGAAGCTGGGAATGTGACCTGATCCTCCCTCTGGTGCTCTGATATCTACCAAGGAAAAGTGCCCTCTGATAGGAGCTTTGAGCTGGGAGTCAGAAGACCTACCTTCTAGTTCTGGCCCTGACTCATAACTGCTGTGACACTTGGCCTTGGTCTTTCCGTCTGTGAAATGGTGTTGATTCTCAATGCCTCTTTGAGTTCTTTCTTGGTCTGCTATTCTCTCCGTCTGTGGGTACCCCCCATGTCTACTGGTGGGCTGGAGTGTTTTAGGCTCCATCCCTGGCTGCACAACTGATTCTTGGTATGACCTTAGGCAAGCAGCTCTTCTTTCCTGAGGCTGTTTCCTCATCTGTAAAATGGGGCTAAAAGATCCTAATGCTGTAACAATTTAATGAAGTTGCTTTGGCAAATGCCTTTAGTGCCTGACACATATAGTAGACCCTCATGGAACAGTAGCATTTGTAAAACCCAGATGCCATTTTCACTGGTGCCTCAGAGTCACATGTGTTTGTTGAAAGGGTGGAGTGAATGGTCTCCTCTCTATTCTGCCAAGCAGAAGAGGCTCAGGCAATGGGCTCTATTGGATGGGAAAAAAACTTACCCCTCCTACCCCTCTGGCTCAAGTTTGTGTTTTCCCTGGGATGTTTCCCAGAGGAAGAGCTGGGTTTCGGGGCATCTTGGACAAAAGAAAGGCAAAGAAAGAGTAGGTGGGGGCCTGTTAGGTGCTAGGCCCTGTGTTGAGACCTCAGGCTGGATGTGGGGTAAGCAGGGCTTCTGGTGGAGTTAGGATTAGAAAATGCAGCGGGCATCTGAGTCTTGGGCAGTCATTGAGGGTAAGCCTCGGGGCTGGCTAGTGAGGACCTGGCTTGTGTAGTAACTCATATCAAGAGCAGTGTGTGTGTGTGTATGTATGTATGTATCTAGCTAGCTGTTCTCCCCAAATACCCCCGACCCTTGGGGTTAGCTAGTGAGGACCTGGCTTGTTGTAGTAACTCGTATCAAGAGCAGTGTGTGTGCGTGCGTGCGTGCGTGCGTGCGTGCGTGTGTATCTAGCTGTTCTCCCCAAATACCCCCGACCCTTCCTCCCACTGGGGCTTTCAGTAAAGGGCCTCTACTTAGAGGAAGAGCTGACCAGGGCACGTTGAAGGCCTTTCCTTATCGGCACTATGGCTACACATTTCCCCTGACTGGGCTGCCTTTAGCTTTTCTCTGTAAAACCTCAGAAGTCCTGTGGCCTCTCCCCCGAAGTACATGGCCCTTGGTCTCTAGACCTTATCTGGAGGTTTCCTTGGTGCAAAGTGCATAATACATGTGCCTGCGAAGGGGACTTTGTCCCTGGGTTTCTTGCTGCCCCTCTGTCTCCAGCCTCGCCTTGATGGGGACAGATGGCAGTCAGCTTAGACTATAGTGTGAAGCCCTACAGGCTGACTTCCTGCCATGTGTTGAATAGTGGAAGGAACATGGAGCAGAGAGTTGGAGTTGGGGGGGGGGCGGGGTGCAAACATAGAGGTCACTGTTTCCTTGACGCCTGCTGTGTGCTAGGCATTCAGCTGGGTGCTTCAGGCTCACTGCAAAACTTGGATCGTTATCCCATGAGACAGGTGAAAAGATTGAAGCATAGAAAGGGAAATGACATGCTCAGGGCCATTAGCCAGAGCTGGCCTGGGAAGTTCCCAGAGGTGTCCAAAGGACACACATTCTTTTTTTTTTTTTTTTTTTGAGTTGGAGTCTCCCTCTGTCGCCCAGGCTGGAGTGTGCAGTGGCGTGATCTTGGCTCACTGCAACCTCTGCCTCCCGGGTTCAAGCGATTCTTCTGCCTCAGCCTCCTGAGTAGCTAGGATTACAGGCGTGCACCACCACACCTGGTTAATTTTTGTGTTTTTAGCAGAGACGGGGTTTCACCATGTTGGTCAGGCTGGTCTCAAACTCCTGACTTCGTGATCCACCCGCTTTGGCCTCCCAAAGTGTTGGGATTATAGGCATGAGCCACCACACCCGGCCAGGACACATTCTTTTTATGATCCTAGGATCCTTAGCTTCTTAGCTTGGTTGTCAACTGGCTGGATGACCTTGGCTGTGTTCCTTGACTTCTCGGGACCTTACCTCCTCCAAGTAGGAGCACGTGGACCTCTGTTGTTGGGAGTCTTGAGGCAGGTGGCTTTCTGCCTTCTGTTCCCCTGGATTATCTTCCTATAGGGTCCTACCATTTGCTTTAGAGACTTCTGAGAATTGCCTACTCTCCAGGTAGCTGCCTGCCTGCCATTGGTTCCCCTGAGTTAAGCAATATCCATTGCTTGCGCTCAGTTCTCTCCCACCTCCTCTTATTGGGGATTGATGAGCATCAGTGAAGGCTTGGGTGGAGTGGAGGTGGGAACCTGAGCCTCAGAGGTATCCTGTGGCCCACCCTGTCCCTGTTATGCTCAGATAACCTCCTCCTGGAAACATGACTCTGCATCTCTCCCTTGCTCCCTCCCTCCATGTGGCTTTGACTCAGCAGAAACCTCTAACCCTGACCAGGGTCCTGGTGCTAGCTTCTGTGGGCAGAGTGGAGGCCACATGGTTGTTTCTACATGGGCCATGGGGGAGTGGCAAGGGCTGTGCATGTTACCACGATGAGGCCCAGAAACATTAGCTAGGCCCACTCTTCTGGGCCTTTTGATCTTGGAACATGAACCATCAGCACTAGGAGGGATGGATCTGAGATCAATTTTGATTGTTTTATAAATGGGGAAACTGAGGCCTCAAGAGACAGCCAAGACCCTACCCTATCTAGGTCATACAACCAGTGTCAGAACATTGGTATTTGAGGTTGAACCAGGCCACAGAAAGAAGTTTCCCATGGGCCATTTCCTGTACACCAGCTTCCTTCAGCCTCTCTCTCCCCTGTATCCTTCAAGTTTCTCATCCTTGCAGTGGGAATCTTTGAGCAGAGGAGCACACATCTCAGGAACCAGACTATCCAGGGGGATGAGTTCTGTCTCTCCCACTGAGTGTATGCTAGTTGGGGTAGTTGGGACCACAGACCAGGTCACACCACAGCTGCTTGACAGGCAAGTGAGACCTTTGTCCTGGCTCATCTCCTCAGGAGATTGGTTCTCAGTGGGGCCAGGGTTCCCACTGGACCAGGAAGGTAGTGGGGAGCAGACCAAGTCCCTGTCTCCCTCTGCAGCTGTGTGTACGCACGTTTGTGTGGTTTGTTTTTAGGTTCCCTGTAGACACCTAGCTTCCTTTTTTGCCCTTAGTGGAACTTGCTATGGCTCTTCTGGGAGGCAGGCAGCTACCTGGGGAGTAAGTAGGCAGTTCTCAGATGTCTCTAAAGCAAATGGTAGAACCCTATAGGAAGATAATCCAGGCTCTCATGTCTTGCTTCTTAACATAAATCTGGGTATATTATTGGTTACATTACATTAGTTACATAAGGACTTCCCCCGGGCAACAGAGGAGAGAGGTTGAGGCTAGTCTGTTAGAGCTCTTGGTTATTTCCCCTGCCCTCCACCTACCCTGCCAGAGGCCAGGAAGGAGGTTGGAGGAGTAGGGGGTCCCTTAGTTTATACAGCCTCACATCTTCAGTCTTTTCTGAAGTGGCAAGGGCATCTACTCATTGAATGTGATAGTTCTCTGTTGTGGGATTTGTTGGGTGAGCATTTGGCCTCAGGGAGCATCTTTGGCAGGCTCTGCTGTATGTGTATACACATGTGCATTTCTATACTGGTGTCTCTGTGTGTCCAGAAAAAGGAAAGAAGTGGGGTGTGTATGGGGAAGGTAAGGTTCATATTGGCCTTTGTGGCCCTAGGGAGAGATACAGCCCCTGATATCTATAATCTCTGCCCTCTCCCATGCCTTTCCTGGGTTCTAGCTGATTCCTGCTTGTGCTGGTGTGGAAACTGAGGCACACAAGATCAGGTCCTGCCCCAGGGAGTAAGGTGACTAAGATGGTGGCTAGATTGGGGTGAGGGTGGTAATATCAGCTGGGGCCAGCAGTTACCCTTTGAGAGCCTGGCCTCCCCTTCACCCCCCTAAATCTGTGATCCCAGGCAAGCTTTGCCACATTTCTGTGTCTCCTGAGTAAGTAAGAGTGTTTTGGTAAGGATAGAATGAGTTGGAGTGTGAAAAGTCTTTGGTGTGGGACCAATTGTAGTATTGTACTGAAAATTTCTGAGCCCTGTTGGAGATGGGAACAGAGGTAGAATGGTGGGGGACCCCCTTCCAGCTGGCCTCTGGGAGGGGAGAACAGGTGCAGATTGCCCACAAGTGCAGCGTCAGCAAGAGGAGGAGTTTCAGTTTCTATCAAAACAAGTTCTCTGAATTCCCCTACCTCTGCAGGTCATCCCCCCAACCTCAGACCCCTCCACAGGGAAGTCAAGCCTGGCCCCCAGCCCTGTGTGCCAGCCTTCTGGGAAGAGGTGGGCTTTCTGGAGGACAGAGGTGGAGCTAGGAAAGTCAGAAAAACGAATTCTTTTTTTTTTTTTTTTTTTTTTGAGACAGAGTTTCACTCTTGTTGCCGGCTGTAGTGCAGTGGTGTGATCTTGGCTCATTGCAACCTCCACCTCCCGGGTTCAAGCGATTCTTCTGCCTCAACCTCCCAAATAGCTGGAATTACAGGCGTCCACCACCCCGCCTGGCTAATTTTTTGTATTTTTAGTAGAGATGGGGTTTCACCATGTTGGCTAGGCTGGTCTCGAACTCCTGACCTCAGGTGATCCACCTGCGTCGGCCTCCCAAATTGCTGGGATTACAGGCATGAGCCACCACACCTGGCTAAAAATGAATTCTTGTTGAGTACTTCCTATGTGTTTAGCTCTGTGCTTAGATGCTTTTTCTGCCTTATATTATTGAAGAAATCCTTCTATTCTCCCTTGTTGGGGTGGTACTATTGCTGTTTTCCTTGGTTTGGAGATGTATATTTTCTTCCACATTAATGATTCCAAACTTAGGGTATACCTTATAATCAGTGTGGTGTGTTTCCCTCCTCAAAAGCTGTGATTAGGTACATGTTAACCATATCACCTATCAGTGCCATCATAGGATTGAGGAGAGAAGGTGGTATTTTACGTTTTACAGATAAGTAAAGAAGTGTCATAACTCGTCCATACTTTAGGACCCTGTTTTATGAAGCCTGTATTGTTAATTTGATATTAATTTAACTGCTGAAGTTTTGTTAGAACTAAGGGCCTAGAGGTAGACTTCTGGACCTTTGGTTTCACTAAAGGTAGAGAGCCAGGAGAGGACATGCATCCTAGGTCTGCATTTGGGGCTCTCCTCTGGCTGAGGAATTGCAACAGAAATGAGGAAGGGCTTCATGAGTGGTTATGGCAACATTCTGGCTGACTCGTGGGTAACTAGCATATGAAGGAATGATTGTCGTCATGACAAATTGTGTTCCTGTTTCTTGACCACCTACTATGCCTTAGGTGCTTGGCAAACCTCCTGTGTAGTTTTGACAACACCCAGCAGATGGAAGAGGAGTTACTGTCTCCACCTTATGCATGAGGACATTTCAGCTTAGAGAGGTTAAAGGCCTTATCCATTGCTACACAGCTAGGAGGCAGCAGAGCCTTTTTGCCAGGCAAAGGGGTCAGTGGCAGAGAAATGGGACCCTCAGGGGGTTTTCCCCCAGATCCCTTCCCTGTTCCACAGTCTCCTCTCTTTCCGCCATTTTCCTGCATCTGGCATCTAGCTCTTGAAGATAGAACTCCCAGGCCTGGAAATGACAGTTGACCTTTCCATATGAGATGGGCTTTCTCCAGCACCTCAGCCTATCTCTCTGAGCCTGGCCAATCAACCCCTATTTAACCCCTTCACTCTCATCTTTGTTCCTGTTTACTGCAGCTGCCAACAGCACTGCCTCCCAGTACCCCAAGCTCTGCCTACAGAAATAGCTCTTCAAGTAGCTCACTGTGCGGACTCTGTGGTCCTGGCTTCTAAGAAAGGCAGCAGCAGGGGGCCCCCAGCCTGTGTGCAGGACATGTGACTTGCTGGAAATGCCGCTGGGGAGGGCGGGGGAGAGTGTGGCCGCAGAACCCACATCCTTGTTTACATTGGTGAAGGGGCTACCCCCTTCCCGCCTTCACAACCTCCGCACCCCCCACACCCCCTTACCCTTCAGGTCTCTTTACCTCCAAGAGGACTGGAGACAAACATGGGCCCTATTTTCTATCTCAGAGTAGCCTTTCTCACAGAACCCTCCAGGGTAGGAAGGGGAAGGCAGGGAAGGCTTTCTTCTGACAGTTCTTCAGAGAGGTAGACTGACAGGGAAGAACTCAGGAGTGTTCTGTGTGACCTGACCCATCCCTGTGCCCCAGGGAGATCCCATCAGAGCAGTGGTCCTCTGGGGAAACAAAGGGAAATTCCCAAAACCAGTGGAAATCAGACTTGCATGATCTTCAGGCCCACTTTAATTTCACAGGGAGAAGAGCTCCCTGGCTTACCCAGCCTATCCGTTTGCTCAGTAAACTTTTCCTGATTTCCTTTACCGTATTGGGCCCTGAGCTGGGGGTGGACTTTGGTGTGAACTGCCCTTTGCCTTCTGTGGGAGCCCAGTGTGGTCGGGCAGAAGTCTATGCACACCTTTGATAAATCTGGTGATAGAGGTGTCCTGGGTAGTGGGGAACTGTATTAAAGAACATGTTGGGCCAGGCGCGGTGGCTCACACCTGTAATCCAGGCACTTTGGGAGTCTGAGGCGAGAGGATCGCTTGAGCCCAGGAGGTCAAGGCTGCAGTGAACTATGATCGCGCCACTGCACTCCAGCCTGGGCAACAGAGCGAGACCTTGTCTCAAATAAATAAATAAATAAATAAATAAATAAAGAACACATTGGTGTTTGAGAAGTAGGCAGCTGACGAGGATGGAAGGAGCGTCCTGAAGAGAAGGAACGGCATGTGTGAAGATCCTCAAGCGAAGCAGAGGGAGTGTGTTTCCTTCTCGCCTTAGTTTGACCAAATCTCACGACGCCTGGACTATTCGGGCCACAGGCTGCCCATCCTGAGTTAAGCTAAAGTTAGTTGCATGTGTGTCTTATCTCTTTTACTAGACTGTGTGCTCCCCGAAGGTAGGGGCAGGATTTTACTCACCTCTGTCACCTTCACAGTACCCCACATTCAGGCCTCCCTATGGAGGAAGGAATTCTGATTTACTCTGTGGCTACTCTGTCCCAAGCCCAGTGGTAGTTATTTTATACCCATTATCTCATTTAATCCCCACAAAAGGCCTGCCATGTGGTTATCCCTCTCTTTTTTTTGTTGTTGTTTTTTTGTTTTTTTGAGACAGAGTCTCACTCTGTCGCCCAGGCTGGAGTGCAGTGGCATGATCTTGGCTCACTGCAACCTCTGCCTCCTGGGTTCAAGCGATTCTCCTGCTTCAGCCTCCTGAGTAGCCGAGATTACAGGCGCCCGCCACCATGCCCGGCTAATTTTTTATTTTTGGTAGAGACGGGGTTTCACCATGTTGGCCAGGCTGGTCTCGAACTCCTGACCTCAAGTGATCTGCCCGCCTTGGCCTCCCAAAGTGCTGGGATTACAGGTGTGAGCCTCCACCCCTGGCCTGTTATCCCTTTCTTTCCCATTTTACAGATGAGGTATATGAGGCTCAGAACACTTGGGTCACTTGCCTCTGGTCACTCAACTCTCCAGTATCTGGCAGAACTGGGCTTGGAGCCCATTTTTTTTTTCTTTCCTTTTTTTTGTCTTTGTTCCCTTTTTTTTTCAACCTACAAAGGCCATGTTGACTCGTGGGAGTCAGGAAAACTGAATTCAGAGTTGACTCTGTCACAAAGTGACTCTTTGTGACCTTGGACAAACCACAAACTCCCCCTGAACCTCTGTTTCCTCATGTGGAAAGTGAAGAGGGGGTGTGGGAATCAATAGGGTTTGAGGCCAACCTGTGGAACTTAGAATGTTGTTGATTTCTCTGAGTGGCCACGTGTACCCTAGACAAAGTCATCTGCCCAAGAGGCCTGTGGCTGTGTTCCTCTCACCTGCACTCTCTTGTTCTTCAAGTCTGGCCCTGCCTGCCTTATTTTTCCATGACCCCGTTCTAGCCTTACAAGGGCAAGAACTCTCCAGGCCTTGGGGTAGAAAAGGGAATTTCCCTGGTCCCCCAGTTCCTCCTCCCCAAAGGATGTTCTGTGATTCAGAGCTCTTCTCTGGCATCTCTGACCCTAGCTGCTGCTTTCTTCTGCCCCCACAGCTGACCAGGTGTATGGAGACCAGGACATGCATGAGGTTGTGCGAAAGCATTGCATGGACTATCTGGTGAGAAAATAGGGGAGGCCTTTGGGGGAGGGGCAGGGTGGGAGGATTTCTTCTCCACACAGACCTTAACCTTCCAATCTATTCTGCAGATGAAGAATGCCGACTACTTCTCCAACTATGTCACAGAGGACTTTACCACCTACATTAACAGGAAGCGGAAAAACAATTGCCATGGCAACCACATTGAGATGCAGGCCATGGCAGAGATGTACAACCGTCCTGTGGAGGTGTACCAGTACAGCACAGGTACTTCTGCAGTGGGTAGGTGAGGGAAAGATGGCGCCTCGTTCGAGCCTGCCCAACCTGGCCTGCTGTGGATGCTCCCTCCTTCTCTTTCTCTGCAGAACCCATCAACACATTCCATGGGATACATCAAAACGAGGATGAACCCATTCGTGTTAGCTACCATCGGAATATCCACTATAATTCAGTGGTGAATCCTAACAAGGCCACCATTGGTGTGGGGCTGGGCCTGCCATCATTCAAACCAGGGGTGAGTGAGTCCCTGTGCCCAGAATGGCTGCTGAATATAGAGGTCAGAAACCTCTGTTGGAGTCTGTTTTGCCCCTAACTCACAAAAATATCCTGTCGCCTCTCTCCCCTGAGGTCTCACCCTTATAAAAAAAAAAAAATAGGGAGTTACTTAAGGTGATCTATCACGGCTTGTTCTTTGGTCTTGGTTTGCCTGTCTGAGTTGGCTTACCTATCTTTTGTGCCCGTTGAGGGCTGGCATTTTAGGATGTGGAATCCTATTTGGGAGCAGTGAGCCAGGGCTTGCTCTGGGCATCTTGGCATGGATCTTTCTCCCGGGATCATAGTGGTTACAGACAGCCATGGTCACAGAGACATGGGGTACAGGCCTGGCCCCACCACTCACTGGCTGTGTGATCTAGGCAGATTCTGTAAGTATTCCAGGCTGGCAGCTTGGCTGATACAGAAAGCACCTCCCACTGGGCCTGGGTCCTAGTAGGTGTTCAGAAGGTGGCAGTGCATTTTCCCAGCACATACTGATAGATTCTCATTCATTTCTCTCTCTCTCTCTCATAGTCATCTGCTGAGGATTTTGGTATCTTCTATTCAGGTTTCACTTCTACAAACACAAAGTACTCCTGCTTCATTTTCGGAAACACATAGCCTAACACCAACACACCCTCCAACATAGGGTTCTTTTTTGTTTTGTTTTTAAATAAACTTAATTTTAGAGCAGCTTTAGATTTACAGAATTACTGCAAAGAGGCTGGGCACGGTGGCCCACACCTGTAATCCCAGCATTTTGGGAAGCCGAGGCTGGCAGATCACCTGAGGTCAGGGGTTCAAGACCAGCCTGGCTAACATGATGAAACCCTGTCTCTACTAAAAATACAAAAATTAGCTGGGCGTGGCAGTGGGTGCCTGTAATCTCAGCTACTCGGGAGGCTGAGGCAGGAGAATCACTTGAACCTGGGAGGCGGAGGTTGCAGTGAGCCAAGATTGTGCCACTGCACTCCAGCTTGGGCGACAGAATGAGACTCTGTCTCAAAAAAAAAAAGTTGCAAATATATTACAGAGTTCCCATATGCCTCACTATGATTAATGTATTAACATAGTACATTTGTCATAGTTATGAACCAATATCGACATATTATTAACTGAAGACCATACTTGACTCAGATTACCTCAGTTTTTCCCTCATGACCTTTATCTGTTCCAGGATCCCATCCAGGATGCCATATTATATTTAGTTGTTGTGTCCCCTTTATCTCCTCTTGGCTGTGACAGTTTCTCAGAATTTTCTTGTTTTTGTTTTCGATCTGTTTACTGACTCTCGTTTTGCCTTTTCTAGAATGTCATATAATTGGAAATGTACAGTATGTAGCTTTTTCAGACTGGCTTTTTTCACTTAACACTATGCATTTAAGATTCATCTGTGACTTGTCCTGGTTTAATGGCTCATTTTCTTTTTTGGTGGGCAGGTGGAGAGACAAGGTCTCGCTCTGTCACCCAGGCTGGAGTGCAGTGGGGCAATCTAGGCTCATTGTAGCTAGCCTCACTTCCCAGGCTCAAGCAAGCCTCTCACCTCAGCCTTCCCGAGTAGCTGGGAGACTGCAGGTGCTCGCCATCATGCCTGGCCAGTGTTTTTAAAAAATTTTTTGTAAAAAAATGAAAAAATTTTTTTTTTTGTAGAGACAAGGTCTCACTATATTGCCGAGGCTGACCTTGAACTCTTGGGCTCAAGTGATCCTTGCACCTTGGCCTCCCAAAGTGCTAGAATTACAGGCATGAGCCACTGCACCTAGCTTCCTCTTTTTCTTTCTTCAAAAATATGAATGTTCTGGCCAGGTGCGGTGGCTCACGCCTGTAATCCCAACACTGGGAAGCTGAGGTGGGAGGATCTGAGGTCAGGAGTTCGAGACCAGCCTGGCCAACATGGTGAAACCCTGTTTCTACTAAAAATACAAAAAAAATTAGCCGGGTGTGGTGGCACACACCTGTAATCCAAGCTACTTGGGAGGCTGAGGCAGGAGAATTGCTTGAACCTAGGAGGCGGAGGTTGCAGTGAGCTGAGATTTCACCCCTGCACTCCAGCCTGGATGACGGAGCGAGACTCTGTCTGAAAGAAAAAATAAAAATGAATGTTTTAAGTTTTTGTATTTAATAGACTTAATTGTTTAGAGCAGTTTTAGATTTACAGAACAACTGAGGAGATAATACAGAATTCCCACATATCCTTCTTTTCCCAAACACAGTTCTGCTATTATTATTATTATTATTATTTTATTATTATCTTTTTTTTGAGACGAAGTTTCTCTCTCGTCACCTAGGCTGGAGTGCAATGGTGCAATCTTGGCTCACTGCAACCTCTGCCTCCCGGGTTCAAGCAATTCTCTTGCCTCAGCCTCCCGAGTAGCTGGGATTACAGGCACCCGCCACCACGCCCAGCTAATTTTTGTGTTTTTAGTAGAGATGGGGTTTCACCATGTTGAAGGCTGGTCTCGATCTCCTGACCTCAGGTGATCGCCCATCTCGGCCTCCCAAAATGCTGGGATTACAGGCGTGGGCCAACGCGCCTGGCCCAGTTCTGCTATTATTAACAGCTCAGATGATTATGGTACATTTGTTACAATGTGCGAACCAATATTAAAACTTTTTTTTTTTTTTTTTTTTTAAGACAGAGTTTCTCTCTGTTGCCCAGGCTGGAGTGCCATGAGGTGATCTCGGCTCACTGCAACCTCCGCCTTCTGGGTTCAAGTGATTTTTCTGCCTCAGCCTCCCGAGTAGCTGGGATTACAGGTGCCCACCACTACACCTGGCTAATTTTTCTATTTTTGGTAGAGACGAGGTTTCACCACATTGGCCAGGCTGGTCTCAAACTCCTGACCTCAGGTGATCCACCCGCCTCGGCCTCCCAAAGTGCTGGGATTACAGGCGTGAGCCACCATGCCTGGCCTAATACGTTACTATTAAATGATGTCTGCATGTCTCCTTAGGCCCCTTTATCTTTGATAGTTTCTTAGTTTTGTTTTGATGACCTTGACAGTTTTAAGGAGTACTGATCAAATATTTTGTAGGAAATGTCTCTTTTGGACTTTTTCTCATGTTTAAACTAGGGTTGTGGGTCTTAGGGAGGAAGATCACAGAGGTAAAGCGCCATTCTCATTACATCATTTCAAGAGTTTATACTATGAGTGTCATTTATGCCTGTTGGTGTTACCCTTGATCAACTGGCAGAAGTAGTGTTTGTTAGGTTTCTCCACCCAAGGTTACTCTTTCCCACCTTTTCCATACTGTACTGTGTGGAAGGAAGTCACTATGTGCAGCCCACACCTAAGAAATCGTTATGCCCCATCCCCTTGAGAGTAGAGTATCTACATAGATTATTTGGAATTGTTCAAGGAGGATCTGTGTCTCGTCCTTAACTCATCCTTAATTTATTAATTTTTCCAGTTATTTATTTACATCAATATGGTCTTTTTTTTTTTTTTTTTGAGAGGGAGTTTCACTCTTGTTGCCCAGGCTGGAGTGCAAGGGCGCCATCTCAGCTCACTGCAACCTCTGCCTCCCAGGTTCAAGCGATTCTCCTGCCTCAGCCTCCCGAGTAGCTGGGATTACAGGCATGCGCCACCACACCCGGCTAATTTTTGTGTTGTTTAGTAGAGATGGGGTTTCACCATGTTGGGCAGGCTGAAGTCTCGAACTCCTGACCTCAGGTGATCCACCCTCCTCGGTCTCCCAAAGTGCGGGGATTACAGGTGTGAGCTACCACGCCCAGCTGAATCAGCCATTTCTTTAGAGAGTCCTGGAATGTATTGGAGACTGTTAACAGAAATCAAGACCTAGGTGTTGAATGTGCTCTTCAGTATCAGGTTGTCCATGCTTCTAGGCCCTCTCAGCTGATAGAGCAAGGAGCTACATGTATGTATAGTGGCCTTTGTACACATATCTATAAATATTTCTACCTGTAACCATCTGTATTTATATTAAACATGAATCCTTACTGATGTCTCCAACTCAGATCCATGATCACATGCTTCATTCTAGCCTTCTCCCCTTGTTCATCTGCAAATTTCCACTCCAACAGTAGATATGCCATCAGATGTATATGCACTGGTTCCTACTGTCCATTTATGTAACTGCTCACTTCCATATACACAGGTAGCAGAATCACACTTGTTCACCCGTACTCCCGTGGGAAACAACTTTATCACTATAGCACAATGCTACATATAGTTCTTTTTTGCCTTTGGTGTTACAGACTCCATTCATTTTGAAAGTGACTTACTTGTACCGCCACCCCCTTCAAATGAGGGTGTTTATTTTATTTTATTTTTTTTTTATTATTTTTTTTGGAGACAGAGTCTTGCTCTGTCTCCCAGGCTGGAGTGCAGTGGCGTGATCTCGGCTCACAGCAAGCTCCGCCTCCCGGGTTCATGCCATTCTCCTGCCTCAGCCTCCCGAGAAGCTGGGAGTACAGGCGCCTGCCACCACACCCTGCTAATTTTTTGTATTTTTAGTAGAGACGGGGTTTCACCGTGTTAGCCAGGATGGTCTCAATCTCCTGACCTCATGATCCGCCTGCCTCGGCCTCCCAAAGTGCTGGGATTACAGGCGTGAGCCACCGCACCCGGCCAAGGTTGTTTCATATGTTTGTAATACATTTGTATTATTTTGTCACATTTTTGCATTCTATGCTGGGATCTCAGATCTCCTAATTTTTTATTTATTTATTTTTGAGACAGAGTCTCACTGTCGCCTAGGCTGGAGTGCAGTGGTGCGATGATCTCAGCTCACCGCAACCTCTGCCTCCTGAGTTCAAGCAATTCTCGTGCCTCAGCCTCCCGAGTAGCTGGAATTACAGGCATGCACTACCACACCTGGCTAATTTTTGTATTTTTAGTGGAGACGGGGTTTCACCATGTTGCCCAGGCTGGTCTCGAACCCTGACTTCAGGTGATTTGCCCGCCTCGGCCTCCCAAAGTACTGGGATTACAGGCGTGAGCCACCGCGCTGGCCATAGATCTCCTAATTTTTATTTTATTTTATTTTTTATTTTTGAGACAGTGTCTTGCTCTGTCACCCAGGCTGGAGTACAGTGGTGCGATCTCGGCTCACTGCAACATCAGCCTCCGTTGTTCAAGTGCTTCTCTTGCCTCTGCCTCCTGAGTAGCTGGGATTACAGGCACGCGCCACCATGCCCAGCTAATTTTTTGTATTTTTAGTAGAGACAGGTTTCATCATATCGGCCAGGCTGGTCTCGAACTCCTGACCTCAGGAGATCCACCCGCCTTGGCCTCCCAAAGTGCTGGGATTACAGGCATGAGCCACCGTGCCCAGCCTTCCTGATTTTTTTTTAAATAGCATATATTAAGGTCCACTCTTTGTGTTGTACATTCTATGGGTTTTGACAAATGTATAATGTCATGTATCTACTATTACAGTATTATTCAGAATAGTTTGAGCACCCTTAAAATTCCTCATACTCCATATGCTTACCCCTCTCTTCCTCCCTCTTCCTGCAAACACTAATCTATTGTCTTTGTGGTTTGCCTTTTTCAGAATGTCATATAATTGTAATCATACAGTATGTAGCCTTTTCATACTGCTTTTTTTTTTCTTTTTTTTTTGAGACAGTGTATCACTGTTGCCCAGGCTGGAGTGCAGTGGCACAATATCACTGCAGCCTTGACCTCCTGGGTTTAAGCAATCCTCCCACCTCAGCCTCCCAAGTAGCTGGGACCAAAGGCACACACCACCATGCCTGGCTAACTTTTAAAATATTTTTATTTTGTAGAGACAGGGTCTCACTGTGTTGCTCAGGCCGATCTCAAATTCCTGGGGACAAGTGATCCTCCCGCCTTGGCCTCTCAAAGTGCTGGTATTGCAGGGGTGAGCCACCTGCAGGCAATTTGCTTTTTTTCCCCCTGAATTTAAAATGGTCAACGTGACAGACTGCTTCTTTTCACTTAGCAGTATGCATTAAGGTTTCTCCATGTTTTTTCATGGCTTGTTAGCTGGTTTCTTTCTTATCACTTAATGTTCCTTTTATGGAGGTACCAGTTTAATTATTCACCTATTAAAAGACATTCTTGGTTGCTTCCAGTTTTTGATTATTATGAATAAAGCTTCTGTAATGTGCATGCAGGTTTTTTTGTGGACCTAAGTTTTTAGATCAGTTGTATACATACCTGGGAGCAAGATTGCTGGATTGCGTTGTAAGATTATGTTTTGATTTATGAGGAACTGAGAAACTGTCTTCCAAAGTGGCTGTATTATTTGCATGCCCACCATAATGATTTGGAAGTTCCTGTTGCTCAGCATTACCAGCAATTGATACTGTCATTGTGTTGGATTTTAGCCATTCTCTTAGGTGTGTAGTGGTATCTCATTATTTTAACTTGGAATTGCCTATTGGCAAATGCTGTTGAGCATCTTTTCATATGCTTATTTGCCATCTGTATAGCTTCTTTGGTGAATTGTGTTTGTGACTTCCTGACATACAATTCCTAAAATCCTTAGAATCTCCAAAGTGATGCCTTTTTGTATGCTAATGAGGTGACTGATGGCTGGCAGCCTCTAGGTAGCTTCAGGATGGGGGCTGGTGACCTGAAAGACCAAGGCAGGATTAGAGGTTTGCAACTTTAAGCCCATCCCCCAGCCTTTGGGGAGGGGAGAGAGGCTGAAGATTAGCTTGATCACCAGTGTCCAATGGCATAATCAATAATGCCTGCAGAAAGAAGCTTCCAAA
Organism: Pongo pygmaeus; assembly: GCF_028885625.2. Lineage (NCBI taxonomy): Eukaryota > Metazoa > Chordata > Mammalia > Primates > Hominidae > Pongo > Pongo pygmaeus. Next base: position 49,806,431 of record NC_072396.2, on the reverse strand, counting down.
GAATCCCAAAAGGATTGGGTTCTGGGAGCTTCTGGGTAGTTGAATACATGGAATTTTCTAGAGGGTGGCACCCCAGGGAGGGCATGGAAGCTCCACATCCCTTCCCCCATATCTCACTCTGTGCATCTCATCTGTATCCTTTGTAATTTTCTCTATAATAAACTGGCAGACGTGTTTCCTGGGTTTTGTGAGCTGCTCTAGCAAGTTAGTTGAACCCCCAAAAAAGTATTGTGGGAATCCCAATTTATAGCTGGTCAGTCAGAAATTCTGGAGGCCCAGACTTTCGACTGGTGTTCGAAGGGGGTTGGGGGGAGTCTTGTGGGACTGAGCCCTCAACCTGTGGGATCCCAGGCTGTCTCTGGGTATTGAATTGCATTGGAGGACGGACACCAGGTGTCCGCTGCTTGCTGTGTGGGAAAACACCCTCCCCCTAGCCCGCACACTTGGTCACAGAAGTCTCCTGTGTTGATTGTTGTTGAGTGAGTGAGTAGAAAAAACACTTGGAGTGTGTTTAACACTGCCAGAGTGGTTAGATTTTTTGACTATTTTTTTAATTGGCTTGTTCTAACATAGTTTTACGAATTGTGTTAAACTATTCACAGTAAAAAATTACATTTTATCTGAATGCAAGGTCTGCAGGAAAAAGAAAAGAATACATTTTACATGATTACTTAGCATATATGCATTTGTGTGTGATGTGTATATGTGCATTAAAATAATGTTAACTAAAGCTTCATGAAACAACATTTGCACTTATTCCCTGGGATATATTCTGATATTTTCTATTTTTAAAAAATGCTGTTGGATCTCAGCCTGAAAAACAGTACTCTTATGTAGTGTCCTGTAACTCATAGCACCCCACACCATGTTGATACTGCCCCCTTATTCCCTCACACACCCACTACTTCCCCCAACCCCTCACATGCTTGAATACTCCCTCCACCCTGTGCACACAGAGCTAATTTTTGTATGTGTCTCATCTGCTCACATGTGTGAGAAAGTCCTCAGCATTATGAAACAGTCATCACTGGATGGGGCTTCTTTAAATTAAGGCCCAGGGCCAGGCGCAGTGGCTCACGCCTATAATCCCAGCACTTTGGGAGGCCGAGTCAGGTGGATCACCTGAGGTCAGGAGTTCAAGACCAGCCTGGCCAACATGGTAAAACCCCATTTCTACTACAAATACAAAAAAATTAGCCGGGGGTGGTGGCGCTCACCTGTAATCCCAGCTACTTGGGAGGCTGAGGTTGGAGAATCACTTGAACCTGGGAGGCGGAGGTTGCAGTGAGCCGAGATTACGCCACCGCACTCCAGCCTGGGCGACAGAGCGATACTTCGTCTCAGAAAAAAAAAAAAAAAAAAAGTCCCAGGTTGGAAGGCACCTGACTGCTCCAGTCTCAGTGCCTCAGTTGAGGTGGTTTGGGGGTTGGAATCAGGTCTTACAAGCATAGAAGTTTGGAATGACAGGTCCCACATCCCAAGCCTGCTTTCCCCTGGTCCCCAATCAAGAGGTAGTCTGCGGAGTGTTGTTCTGTGGGAGTGCCTGCTTTCCTGTCTCCTTTTTTTTTCTGGGGCCTGTGGGCCTACCTCGCTGAGCCTGTTCTGGCTCTTGGGCAGGTTCAGTGTGTTATTGCACATCCCTGTTCCTCTCCCTCCTTGCAGTTTGCAGAGCAGTCTCTGATGAAGAATGCCATAAAAACATCGGAGGAGTCATGGATCGAACAGCAGATGCTAGAAGACAAGAAACGGGCCACGGACTGGGAGGCCACAAATGAGGCCATCGAGGAGCAGGTGGCTCGGGAATCCTACCTGCAGTGGTTGCGGGATCAGGAGAAACAAGCTCGCCAGGTCCGAGGCCCCAGCCAGGTGGGTCATGGACTCTGTCACAGGCTTGGCCAAAAACTCATTACTTCTCATGCTTTGCCCTCAAGCGAGCAGAAAAAAAATAAGCAGTTTTGACATCTGGGAGGGAAGGAAGCATCCAGCACCATCTGTAACTCATCTTGGTCTTAGTTTTGGCATTGTACCTTGGAACTTTAAATACTTGTGCAGAACAGGCACTTAAGGAGTGAGAGGAGGGCAGCTATGCCGCTGGTGACACAAGGGAATAATGGATAGCTTCAGAGACACAAGCTTTTGTTGACTGCCCTTGTGTGCCAGGTCTCTACTGAGAATGTAACATCAGATCTGGACTACTCTGCCCTCAACGATCTCGTCTGTTGGCGGAGACAACTCATTGGTGGGGTCCTTGACCCTGGCTGGGAAATCAGTGGAGGTGGGGGCTCCGGTTAGTCTTCACAGAGGAAGGTTGAATTGTTAGGGGAGTGGGGCGGGGCGGGGCAGACAAGCATCTGAGGAATTGTAAAATCACAAGGAGTTTGGAGTGATTGTAGATGTTGGCTGGCAGGAGCTGAGTTGTGTTTTTTTGGAGACAGAGTCTTGCTCTGTCGCCCAGGCTGGAGTGCAGTGGCGCAGTCTCGGCTCACTGCAAGCTCCGCCTCCCAGGTTGACGCCATTCTCCTGCCTCAGCCTCCCGAGTAGCTGGGACTACAGGCGCCCGCCACCACACTCGGCTAATTTTTTGTATTTTTAGTAGAGACAGGGTTTCACCGTGTTAGCCAGGATGGTCTCCATCTTCTGACCTCGTGATCCGACCACCTTGGCCTCCCAAAGTGCTGGGATTACAGGCGTGAGCCACCGCACCCGGCTGAAGGAGCTGAGTTTTATTCCACAAATACCTACTACCAGTCTGTGGCAGGCCCTGTTTTCAGTATATGGGGATACATAGGTGAGCCCAGCAGATCAAGATCCCCGTCCTTGTGATGCTCACAGTTTTGCAGAGTGAAATAAAATAATAAATATAATGAATAAATTAGTTGGGAAGTGCTGTGGATGGAAAGTGTAGAGCCAGGATAAAGGGGCTGAGCAGGAATGTGCGTTCACAGTATGAAATAGCGCAGTCAGGGTAGGCCTCAGAGCAGGTGAGATTTGAGCCTTGCAGAAGGTGAGAGTTAGCTGAGCGCACATGGAGGGGAGGACAGCAGGCCCACACACCTGGTACAACTCAGGCACAGCCCAGAGGGAGGCCGGTGTATCCGAACAGAATGTAGTAGTAGATGAAGTCAGAGAGGTTGTGAGTCCGATTGGGTAGGGCTTGTGGGCTGTGGCGAGGATTTTGGCATTTGCTCTGAGAGAGGCAGAAACCATGGGAGGATTGTGAGCAGAGGACGGACAGCATGTGGTTGGGGATTTAATAAGATTGCCTTGCCTGCTAGTCATCCAGTGGAGTCTGGTGAGTGAGGGCAGAAGCAGGGGCCAGTGAGGAGGAGGCTACTGCAGTAGGCCAGGTGACTGGTGGCCTGTGCTGGCAGTGGAGGTGGTGAGAAGGGGTTTGATTTGGGATCTATTTTCAAGATAGAGGTAATGACTTCCTGTCAGATTGGCTGTAGGGGTGTGAGAGAAAGGGTAAGGAGCTCCACCTCTGTCCTGTGAGGAGCCTTGTGGTCCACCGTGTGGGGATGATGTTGACCTATGTAGAAGCTGTATCATAGCCAAAGTCCTGGGAAGGGAGCCAGCATTCAGAGATGGGTCACAGGAAGGTCATGGCTGCTGGTGGTCCTTAACGCATTTTCCTTCCCCACTGCAGCCCCGGAAAGCCAGCGCCACATGCAGTTCGGCCACAGCAGCAGCCTCCAGTGGCCTGGAGGAGTGGACTAGCCGGTCTCCGCGGCAGCGGAGTTCAGCCTCGTCACCTGAGCACCCTGAGCTGCATGCTGAATTGGGCATGAAGCCCCCTTCCCCAGGCACTGTTTTAGCTCTTGCCAAACCTCCTTCGCCCTGTGCGCCAGGTCAGTGACTTGCCCACAGGGAATGTGCTGGGAATTAGCAGGCACTGCCTGGGTCTTGGGTCCTGGATCCTGGGTCCCTACCTTTGACTGTCCGTCTGCTTCAGGTACAAGCAGTCAGTTCTCGGCAGGGGCCGACCGGGCAACTTCCCCCCTTGTGTCCCTCTACCCTGCTTTGGAGTGCCGGGCCCTCATTCAGCAGATGTCCCCCTCTGCCTTTGGTAAGCCTCCTTTGTCTGGGGGGATGGAGGCTGCTAGGAGCTGGGAGAGACTGGAAGAAGTGGCAAGTCCTGAGAGGGGGTTTCTGGAGCCTCTGGCCATCTCCCCAAGAAAAGGGAGAGGCACTGGAGGGGATTTTTCAGATCCAAGGAATTTGCCCCAGAAGGGTCTGGGGTCTAAGTGGGGTTTCACAGGCCTTAGCAGATCCTTCTGTTTTGAGAAAGGAGTGAGGAGGGGCCCTATGGGATTTCTCCAGAGCCCCAGATGTCGGCACAGGGTGGGGAGAAGGCAGGCTGAGAGCACTCCATCATCCTTTTCCTCTTCCTCTCGCCCAGCAGGTCTGAATGACTGGGATGATGATGAGATCCTAGCGTCGGTGCTGGCAGTGTCCCAACAGGAATACCTAGACAGTATGAAGAAAAACAAAGTGCACAGAGACCCGCCCCCAGACAAGAGTTGATGGAGACCCAGGGATTGGACACCATCTCCCAACCCCAGTACTCCTGCTCTCCGGTGCCACCTCACCTTCTTTGGCTTCTTCCCTCTTGCCTCCTTCTGTTCTTTCTGCTCTCCCCTCTTTTCCCTCCTCCTCACTTCCCTCTGGCTAGCCCACCCCTGCGCTCTCTCTCATTGCCGCTGCCACTATCACCTGTCTCTCTGCCAGCTGACGTGCCCTGTTGCCCCCCCACCCCCACCCCGCACAGAACCATCCCTGCATTCCACAGGGGACTCGGGCAAGGGTGCCGAAGATAGACAAGAGGCACACAGAGACAGACCAACTGGCAGCCAGGCAGCCCCAGAGGAGAGAGACATTCAGACAGAGGAAAGTCTCCCTGCCCCCATTCCTTCCAAGATGAGAAAAACTTGCCACCCTCCCCCCCCGACACTGATGCCAGGGAGGTGGGAGGAAGAAGTGGGAAATTTCCCTTCCCAGTACCCCAAGAACGTCTGAGCCTTCAATGTTGAATTTTTTCTTTATTAAAATGTACTTTTATCTTATAAAATCAACTAATCAAAAATGATATAGACGACAGCACTGGCTCTGTGAAGGTGGCATCTTTCTGGGCAGGCAGGCCATGGGGCATGGAGGAGGGCGCAAAGATATGGGTTGCTGTCTTCTGGCCTCCAGCTGCATGGAGGCCGGCCCAGGGTCTAGGGTGTGCACTGGGCAAGGGCAGGGCGGCAGGTGTCAGGCCGGCTTGGACAATGAAACCCTGACCTTGCTGCATTCCTTTTGCTTCCACCACCACTAGCCTCTTTGGAATCTTGGGGTGGGGGTCATCTTTGGGGATTATGGCTGCCACCCGGGATTTAAGTGTAGGGAGTGTGGGAGCAGCCTTGGCAGATGGGGCACCCGTGCCCTGCAGGTGTTGACAAGATCCGCCATCTGTAATGTCCTTGGCACAATAAAACCAAATGTCAGTTTCCCTGAGCGGCTCTGTTCTTTGTGGGGCAGGGGTTGGGTGGGCCTCTGGGCAGAGGATGCAATGGCACGGACCTTGGCTTGACCTCAGAGGTGTGAATGCTCTCCGGCAGGGTCTGTCTGGGGGCCTGGAGTTTGTATTTGATTTGCTGCTTATTAAACCTCCTTCTGGACCTATTACCACTGGAAAAGCTGCGTCTTTGCCTGCTGACCCCACCCCTGCCTACCCTGTTTCCTGGGGGGGGTGATGGTAGCAGAGGACTGTGAGCTTGAACTTCTTGCCTCAATTCCAGCTTCTCCGCCTGCCTCTCACCATGAATGCTGCTATTTCCTTATCATGATCTGATGAAGAAAAGCCTTGGAAAAGTGCAACTGATACTTTGTAGCAACATGAGTTTAGTGGAAGTAACCAGAGGGGCCTCACCCACTAGGTTTTAGAAGATGAAGGATGGCTAAACCCTTTTCTGTTCTTGTCCCCCAGGCTGACACCTCTTTCCCTGCCCTCCCTAGGGGTAAATCCAAGGTAAAGAAGGCTGGCTGGCCCCCAGGTTTTCTCAAGTAGCATTTTCACAATGCCATGATAATGGAGACCCCCTGACAGGATGTGTGTCTGGTTCTGCAGTTGAGGGCATGGCTAGCTGAGTGGCTGTCTGCGTAGTGTGTCTGGAACCCAATGGCCAAGCATCTATTTGTTGTAGAGTTGCTTTGAAACCTTCCTGGCCCTGGTCAATTGCTTCTCTGTTTCAAGTGTCTCATCTGTACAAGAGGTGATTAGGCTGGGTGCAGTGACTCACACCTATAAACGCAGCACTTTGGGAGGCTGAGGTGGGTGAATCACCTGAGATCAGAAGTTCGAGACCAGCCTGGCCAACATGGAGAAACCCCATCTCTACTAAAAATACAAAAATTAGCCGTGCATGGTTGTACGTGCCTGAAATCCCAGCTACTTGGGAGGCTGAGGCATGAGAATCGCTTGAACCCAGGAGGTGGAGGTTGCGGTGAGCTGAGATTGCGCCACCACACTCCAGCCTGGGCGACAGAGCGAGACTCCGTCTTAAAAAAAAAAAAAAAAAGTGATATCTACTCCCTCATGCTTCTGCTGTGATCATCTAGAGGGAATATGTATGATCAAAGTAACGTACTACTGGGCACAGTGCCTGGCACATTGAGAGAGCACAAATGTTAGTAGTAGTCTTTGTAGAAGTTTCTGCACCATTTGGCCCCTGCCAATCTCTTGCTGCTCTGTCCAGTGTTCTTGGCCTTTGCCTGCAATTTGCCCTCCCCTGTCCTGAGCCACCAACCTTCTTTGTCTTTCAAGACAGAGGGTCACCTGCTGAGAAGCCCATTCACATTCTCACTTCTATCTAAAAGTCTCCCCAGTAACTGTACTACAGATAAACTTCATGGCACAGGTTTGATGCCTGACTTAACCTGTACATCTCTGATACCAACATCCCCACCAAGGCCTGGCAGGCTTATAGCAAACCACCCCCTAATAATGTTGGGTAAACAAAGGAGAGTACATGTGTGCTTTTTTGGTGTTGTCTGTGTGTGTGTGACTGTGGTGAGTCCAAGTCTTCATGTGTAGCTCACAGTGTCCCCAGTTGTGTGTGTGATGAAGGGCTTGTTTCCAGGTGTGTCAGATGGTGACTGAGTGTGGGACTCTTATCTCTGACAGTTTGTGTCTAAATCCAAGATGCGTGCATGCCTGCGTGGGTCTGTCTGTGACAGTGCATCTGTGGTTTCTGTCTGATGGGGTGGATGTCCGTTTGTGTTCCTGCAACAGATTCTGGGTAGCTATTTCTGGACAGTTTGTTCCATTGATAAACTGCATGTGTCATGGTGTATGTGTGTCTGTGTCTGAACAGGTCTATCCATGTCTGTTTTTGTGACACTGCCACAAAATGTGACTCTATCACATCAGTACATGTCTGCCTTCAGAGCAGTGCATGTGTGTCCCTGGAGCATCTGTGCATCTTCCTGTGACAGACTCTGCGGCTCTCATTTCTGGGACAGTACAAGTCTTGCTGTGACAGTGCATGTCTGATGGTGACAGTGTGTTTGTGACAAGTTCTGCCAGTGTGTTTGACGGGACATTTCTGTGTCATCACATGGCAAATGTAGGTCTGCGTGAGTGCCTTTCTGTAACAGTGTATCTCTGGGTGTCATTCTAGGACATAACTATTTTTCTGACAGTGTGCCTGCCTGCCTGAAAGTGTATGTCAGTCTCTGGCTGCGTGTGTATCTAGGTCGTTTCTGTGAATGTGTCTGACAGTATGTGTTTGTGTATATGTTGGCATTCATGTGTCTTTGGAGTACATTTTTCTTCCTGGGGTGTGGCGCCTTTTCTGGCTGTTTTTCACAAATTTGTGTCAGAGTTGCCACTTCTCTAGCCGCCTCTATCAAGTCTCTCAGTCCTTGCCTCTCTCAACTCCAAGTGCAGCCTCATGCCACCACCACTCTGGGCTCACCCCCATCCCCCAAGAACCACCCCCTGCTGTTCTAGATTCTCGACCTGCTGACTGGGCCCAGGGCTCAAGGTTAAAAGCTCCAATAAACACCAGGCAATGCTGCCTTTGACCAATGCACACCCGTGGCGTTGATGGTAGGGGTTCCCCCTCCCTGGCTACCACATATTTCCAGGGCCCTGGCCTCAGCTTTCCAGTGAAGGCCGCCAGTCGCCTGGAGGACTCCGGTGAAGGAGTCCGACAAGCACCTTTCGAGACGGGGTCTCGGATAGCTACAGGCACGAATTCTTAGAAGCCCGGCCTGGCGCTATCTCTGCTAATATCCAGGCAGCTGCGGCAAACCAACTTCCCAGGAAAGGATACTGCGCAGTTATTTTTTAAGTGTAAATACACACACACACACACCGCCACCACTACCAACAACAACCCCGCGCAACAACCAAAACAAGCGCGGTGCTGCAAAGGGATTCCCAGAACCGGTTTCCTCTTGGTGTGAGCCCCACCTCAAGCCCCCTCATTTACATGCAGGCCCCGCCTCCTCGGAAGAACCGAGCGTGTATTTGCATAAGGGGGCCCTTGAAACGATGAGGGTGGTATGCAAATAAGAACTGGCTCCGATTGGCTGTGGTACAGCAGGTGCCGCGTCCGGATTGATCAAAGCCAGGTGGGCGGGGCTGTCGCCCAGGGTGACTCTCCCGGGAGGCGCGTGCCCAGGCTCAGTAGCATTGGGGCTGGCGCGCGCGGCTAATCTTAACGCTGCGCCTTCTGCGGGCGCTTCCGGGCCACCAGTTTCTCTGCCTTCCACCCTGGCGCCCCCCAGCCCTGGCTCCCCAGCTGCGCTGCCCCGGGCGTCCACGCCCTGCGGGCTTAGCGGGTTCAGTGGGCTCAACCTGCGCAGCGCCACCTCCATGTTGACCAAGCCTCTACAGGGGCCTCCTGTGCCCGCCGTGACCCCCACGCCGCCGCCAGGTGAGTACATCCTCCCCTACTGCAACCAGACGGGGTGGGCTGGAATGATGGGTTGCAGCGCGGGGGGAGGGAGTCGTGGCTGGGCTCAGCACGCCGCCACCCTGACTTCCTCGCCTCCGCCTGCGTAGGAGGCAAGGATCGGGAAGCGTTCGAGGCCGAGTATCGACTCGGCCCCCTCCTGGGTAAGGGGGGCTTTGGCACCGTCTTCGCAGGACACCGCCTCACAGATCGACTCCAGGTATCCGTCACAATGGTCTTGGGAGGGTCAGGTGCGTGTGGCGGGGGCGGGGGTCCTGGCCCTGGAATGCTGGTTGACCGAGGAGTGAGCCTGCAGAGTGTGTAGAGGACCAGGTGTGTGTGTGTGTGTCCGAGGAGTGAGCCTGCAGTGTGTGTAGAGGGCCAGGTGTGTGTGCGTGCGCGTGTGTGTGTCGGTCTAGGAGGTTATGGGGGGGGCAGGGGGCTTCAGATTCCAGAGGTCCTCAACCCCGGGGTCCAGGCTGTGTATGTGTGGGAAAGCGGGGACCTAGATGTGAGATTTGTGCGACTTTTGGAGGTAGGTGTCCAGTGTGGAGTCATGCGGACCAGGACCCTGGTACAGAGTTGGGGTGTCGTAGAGCTCAATAGGAAGATTGTGGGCCTGGGGTATCAGGAAATCTAGAACTCAGGACTTGGAGTGATGAGTCCTGATGCCTGAGAACGGAGAGCCCAGGGCTAAGGAAGATGGGAGAGATAAACTTGGTTCCGAGGACCTGGAGGGCAGGGGAGACGCCCTGGTATGCGTTCTGTGGGGTGCTGTGGTTGGGGACCAGAAAGACTAGAGTGCTGGTAGATGGAGGAATACTGGAGGTAGGCAGAAGGTCTAGACTGGGAGGGGCCTGGGGATCACCTGCTGGCCTCCTTATCACGGCCCTCCTCTCTAGGTGGCCATCAAAGTGATTCCCCGTAATCGTGTGCTGGGCTGGTCCCCCTTGGTGAGTACCTTCGGAGCCCTTCCTGACCTACCTACTCCATCACTGATGAATTCACCTCCTTGCTTTTCCAGGGGATGTATGACTCCCTGGGCCCTGTAACAGTGAGAATACTGCCAGCCCATTTATACTCCCTTGGGGTGACATACAGTTCTGATTCACCCCAATTCCCCTAGAGCCCTGGATTCTCCCCTCCAACAAACCTTTCCCATCCTCCCTCCAAACACTGCTGGGGGACTGCCCGCAGGGCATGCTGGTGGTGAACAAGGGGCAGAGGTCACTGGTTGCCATGGTGACGGTGGCTGCTTCTGTCTTGCCGTTATAACGCTAACGGACATCAGGGCGGGTCTGGGCAAGTTGTAGAGTTGGGAGCGCCCCCTGGCGGGCTCTAGGGGAAACTGCGCCTGCGCAGTCCGTGGGACTCAAAGGGAGAGGGTGCGCCTGCGCAATGTCGGAATTTTTGCATCTCGGTGAGAAAACGTCTGCTGCTGTGCAAGTCAGCAGCCTGGCCAGGAGAGGGCTCTACCTCAGCCCAGAAGGTTGCTGCTCGAAGTGTACCTGCGCAGGGCTTGGGGAGGCAGTGGGGGGCGGATTTTGTGGCTAGTAGCGTTTATACTTTTTTTTTTTTGGAGACACAGTCTCCCTCTGTTGCCCAGGCTGGAGTGAGGTGACGCGATCTCGGCTCACTGCAACCTCTGTCTCCTCGGTTCAAGCGATTCTCCTGCCTCAGGCTCCTGAGTAGCTGGAATTACAGGCACCCACTGCCACACCTGGCTAATTTTTATATTTTTAGTAGAGACTGTGTTTCACCATGTTGGCCAGGCTGGTCTCGAACTCCTGACCTAGTGATCTGCCCGCCTTGGGCCTCCCAAAGTGCTGGGATTACAGGCGTGAGCCACCGCGCCCGGCCTCTAATTTTGTATTTTTAGTAGAGACGGGGTTTCTCCATGTTGGTCAGGCTGGTCTCGAACTCCCGACCTCAGGTGATCTGCCCGTCTCGGCTTCCCAAAGTGCTGGGATTACGGGCATGAGCCACTGCGCAGGGCCACATTTAGGCTTTTTATTGGCTGGTTCTAGGTGCTTGGTGATGCCGACAAAACACATGATAATACTAAGTCCTTTTGTGCTAGGTCCTTTGCAATAAATCACTCAGCTGTTTAACAAATTAGGTATATTGACCATCTACTATATGACAGACATAATTCTACACACTCAGCAAAGTATTACATAAGTATTGAGAGCTCATTTTGTGCTAGGTCCGTTTTTACTAATTGTTTTCACCTGTTTAACAAATATTTATTCAGCCCTACTCTGTTAGCAGCCACTGTTTTAGTGCTTCATATACGTCTGTGAACAAAACAAACCATTACACAATAACAGTGTTTATCGAGTGCTAACTGCTTGTCAGAGCCCATGCTATTAAGTGCTGTCATCTGTTTAACATTATTGATCACCTACTGTGTAAGGTACTATTCTAATCTGGGATATGTCAGGGAACAAAACAAAACACCACATAATGGTGGTGCTGCTTCTGCTGAAAGCCTTCAGTTAATAACCAGATTTTTCTTTCTATTTTTGCTTGTTTGTTTTGAGACAGCTGGAGTGCAGTGGTGTGATCTCCACTGCAACCTCTGCCTTCTTGGCTCAAGCGACCCTCCCACCTCAGCCTCCCAAGTAGCTGGGACTACAGGTGCATGCCACCAAGCCTGGCTAATTTTTGTGTTTTTGTAGAGACGGGGTCTTGCCATTTTGCCCAGGCTGATCTTGAACTCTTGGGCTCAAGCAATCCACCCACATCAGCCTCCTAAAGTGCTGGGATAACAGGGATGAGCCACTGTGCCCGGCCGAACTTCTTTCGTTTATTCAAATGTTTATTGATCTACTACATGTGAGATTTGTGCAGGCTCTTTGCTGGTTTCACCCTCTCAATCGCTGTGTGAGTTTGTGTCTTTAGGGAAAGTGAGGCCCAGGAAGGGAAGTGAGTTGCTCAACGACACACTGTCAGGAAAAGGGGCCCTGAGTTGAGCTTATGTAAAAAGCCTCAGAGCTGTTGCCTTGACATCTGTCTTTTTTCTCTCCCTGCTTCCTACCCCACCTGTGCCCCCAGTCGGACTCAGTCACATGCCCACTCGAAGTGGCACTGCTATGGAAAGTGGGTGCAGGCGGTGGGCACCCTGGCGTGATCCGCCTGCTTGACTGGTTTGAGACACAGGAGGGCTTCATGCTGGTCCTCGAGCGGCCTTTGCCCGCCCAGGATCTCTTTGACTATATCACAGAGAAGGGCCCGCTGGGTGAAGGCCCAAGCCGCTGCTTCTTTGGCCAAGTAGTGGCAGCCATCCAGCACTGCCATTCCCGTGGAGTTGTCCATCGTGACATCAAGGATGAGAACATCCTGATAGACCTACGCCGTGGCTGTGCCAAACTCATTGATTTTGGTTCTGGTGCCCTGCTTCATGATGAACCTTACACTGACTTTGATGGTAAGGCTTCTCTAAATCTCCCTAGAGGTATTGTTTTTACTTGATGGCCTTGTGACCTTTGGCCACCAGTGGTGGGGTGTCCTGTAATCCTTGACCCATACTGCATTATATAAGATTATCGATTGCTAATACTGGGGATTCTCAGCCTTGCCCTCTGATAAAGTCCATCTTTTAACGGTGTGCTAACCTTATTCTGGGCTCCTATTCTGGTGAGGGGATCCTGTTACCATCCTGAGTATTCTTTCTCTGGTAAGGGGATCCTGTTACTTCTCAGTGCTTTTATTCTGTTGAGGGGACTCTGTTATTTTAGCTGCTCTTTATCTAGTGATGGGACTCTGCTTTTATCTTGAGTGTCCTTAATTGTGGTGAGGCCATCCTTCCTGGGGAGTTTGGGGTTGGAGAAGCGCATCATGAGATTGAGTGGTCTAACCCCTGGCTTGTGTGCAGGGACAAGGGTGTACAGCCCCCCGGAGTGGATCTCTCGACACCAGTACCATGCACTCCCTGCCACTGTCTGGTCACTGGGCATCCTCCTCTATGACATGGTGTGTGGGGACATTCCGTTCGAGAGGGACCAGGAGATTCTGGAAGCTGAGCTCCACTTCCCTGCCCATGTCTCCCCAGGTGAGGCCTCACTGACCCCAGCCCAGAAAAAGGACTCCATCCCTCTCAGGGACCAGTACCCCCTACTGACTGCTAATCTTCCCTCTCTGCTTCTTGGCCCACAGACTGCTGTGCCCTAATCCGCCGGTGCCTGGCCCCCAAACCTTCTTCCCGACCCTCACTGGAAGAGATCCTGCTGGACCCCTGGATGCAAACACCAGCCGAGGATGCACCCCTCAACCCCTCCAAAGGAGGCCCCGCCCCTTTGGCCTGGTCCTTGCTACCCTAAGCCTGGCCTGGCCCCCAATGGTCGGAAGAGCCATCCCATGGCCATGTAACAGGGATAGATGGACATTTGTTGACTTGGTTTTACAGGTCATTACCGGTCATTAAAGTCCAGTATTACTAAGGTAAGGGATTGAGGATCAGGGGTTAGAAGACATAAACCAAGTCTGCCCAGTTCCCTTCCCAATCCTACAAAGGAGCCTTCCTCCCAGAACCTGTGGTCCCTGATTCTGGAGGGGGAGCTTCTTGCTTCTCATTTTGCTAAGGAAGTTTATTTTGGTGAAGTTGTTCCCATTCTGAGCCCCGGGACTCTTATTCTGATGATGTGTCACCCCTACATTGGCAACTCCTACTACCACCACACAAACTTAGTTCATATGCTCTTACTTGGGCAAGGGTGCTTTCCTTCCAATAATACCCCAGTAGCTTTTATTTTAGTAAAGGGACCCTTTCCCCTAGCCTAGGGTCCCATATTGGGTCAAGCTGCTTACCTGCCTCAGCCCAGGATTCTTTATTCTGGGGGAGGTAATGCCCTGTTGTTACCCCAAGGCTTTTTTTTTTTTTTTTTTTTTTTTTTTTTGGGTGAGGGGACCCTACTCTGTTATCCCAAGTGCTCTTATTCTGGTGAGAAGAACCTTACTTCCATAATTTGGGAAGGAATGGAAGATGGACACCACCGGACACCACCAGACACTAGGATGGGATGGATGGTTTTTTGGGGGATGGGCTAGGGGAAATAAGGCTTGCTGTTTGTTCTCCGGGGGCGCCCCCTCCAACTTTTGCAGATTCTTGCAACCTCCTCCTGAGCCGGGATTGTCCAATTGCTAAAATGTAAATAATCACGTATTGTGGGGAGGGGAGTTCCAAGTGTGCCCTCCTCTCTTCTCCTCCTGCCTGGATTATTTAAAAAGCCATGTGTGGAAACCCACTATTTAATAAAAGTAATAGAATCAGAAGTGGCTGGCCATTTGTAGGTGTGAGGCTTTTATGGAGCATCTACTGTACACTGAGACAGTCAGTCCCTCTGCTTTGTCCTCAGGAAGCCACAGTCTTACGTTGCATCCTGAAGAGCTTTAAGGATTCTTGAAGCTCCACCACAAAAAAAAAAATCTTGATTCCCCCTGCCCCTGATCTTATGCAGTGCCCAGTATGTGCAGAAGGGTTCTCTGTTGGAGATACTGTGCATATTGAAGGTGTTTAGGGCACATCCCCAATCAAGATGGCCATCTCAGAAGCAGAAAAACTACCTTCCCTGGCACCCCAGGGGAATGAAGAAGCCCCTTCCCTGTTGGAGAAGAAAAGCCCTATCAGGGTACTGGCCAGGGCGGGGCTGGGGTTGGGGGCTGACTGGAATCTGTCCAGGGTGTAGTCATCTGCTTTGCTCTTAACTTTAGCCTCTCCCCTATCTTTACCCTTACATACCCATCCCTCTAATTTCTCCTTCAACACTTGACTTACTTGGTCTGCCCTATTCCATGTTGGTTCCGACCTCAGCTGTCCCCTCTCTTGCCCTGCTTATTTGTCTCGGTTCAGTGCAACCTCCGCCTTCCGGGTTCCAGCGGTTCTCCTGCCTCAGCCTCCAGAGTAGCTGGGTACAGGTGCATACCACTAAGCCTGGGTAATTTTTTTTTTTTTTTTTTCAATTTGAGACGGGGTTTTGTCATTTTGCCTAGGCTGGAACTCCTGAGTTCAGGTGATCCGCCCGGCTCAGCCTTCCAAAGTGCTGGGATTACAGGCGTGAGCCACCGTCTCTGGCCCGGACTCTTGCCCTGCTTCCAAATGCTGGCTAACCTGTGAGCCTTTCGCCTGTCCCCTTTGCCATCCTCAGTGGTGACTCACTTGTCTTCCCTTCTGTGCGTCAACTTTCCTTTGCATTTTCACTTGTTTATCCTCAGCTGCTCTGCTTTTATCTGCTAGCTCACATTCCTGACTCGCACCTGATGCCAGTACGCCCTCAACCGACCCCGCCAGGTCAGTTTATTCGTCCCCAGATACCCGTGTGCTCTCCAGGGGGCGGGGCCTCGCTGGAAGACGGGAAAGCGGAACTTCAGTCCAACCATGAAGCACCTGGTAGTTTTCTGATACGGAAAGGGCGGTGCCTTATGGAGAAGCTGCCAATAAAGAGCCGAGATGAAAGGGGTGGCTGAACCAACGAGGCTAGGAGACTGGATCGGGGGGTGATCTGGAAGCGCGATCGGTGAAGCGGACAAACGGCAGGACAAGGCGGGTCTAGTGACAGGAATGGGCCGATGAAGCTCTGTAGGGACGGTGGGTAGGCCGATCGGGCCGTGTCCCCGGCCTCCCGATCTAACGGAATTTGGAAATCCCGGAGCTATTCATACATTGAGCTTTTAGGAGCGGAGGAGAAAAGCCACCACCCTGACGATCCCGGCTCTCGCCCCACCTTCACCCAAGTGGCCCGGCAGCGGAAGTGACGAACACGGAAGTGGTTTTCTGTTGCCGAGGGGACGGGCCGGGCAGATGCCAACATGGCAGCGGTTGGGGCTGGTGGTTCCACCGCGGCGCCCGGGCCAGGGGCGGTTTCCGCGGGTGCATTGGAGCCGGGGACCGCCAGTGCGGGTGAGACAGTCTGTGCCCGAGCAGTCGCATGGGAGGCGGAGTCGGGATCGCTGGGAGTCGGGAATGTTCCTCACTAAAGTGAGAGGGAGCATCCCGTGTGGACCGACGTGTGTGTGTGTGTGTGTGTCTGTGTGTGCACATTGTCAGTGTGTTGGGGGCGGTGAAGAGAACATTCAGAGAGTGACTGTGGGATCCTTCCGCATATGGAGAGTAGAGACCATTGTAAGTGTGGTGGGTAATTCTTTTTGGGAAAGCTAAGGCCACCGAAACCATTCTGAATATGTGGAGTCCTTCCGTGTGGAAGAGACCATTCTGCGGGTGTGGGAGTTCCTCACTGAAGACTATTCTGAGGATGGTGGTTCCTTCCTTATAAAGGGAGAGAGACTATTGTGAGTTAGGGTGGGGCGAGTCCTTTATGTGACTAGAGAGGGTCCATTTTGAGGATGGGGGTGTCCTTCATTATGTTCGGAGGAGACCGTTCTGGGGGCTCCCTTCCTAATGGAGGTAGAGTTCATTGTACATTCGGGTGGGAGGGCTCATCGTTATATGGTGGAGAAAGAACGTTCTGAGAGTGCCGGGTCCTTCCTTATAACAGAGAGAGCTCATTGTGAGTGTGGGTAGAGCAAGGAAAAATTCATTAGCTAGAGGGTCGGTGTGCAGTGGTGGGAGGGCAGACCATGTGGAATGCAGGGAAATATTTCCTCATCTGGTTGAGGGAGCCAGACCTTTCTTGGTGGGATAACCATTCCTGATACAGGATTCAGTCCCTGGGAGCATGTGGGAATCATTTCTTGTATTTAGTAGACTATTCTGGTTCGAGAAGAACCAGTTGTCACAGGCGTGAGGGGTTGGAGAGACCATTCTGGGTATGAGGAGGATCATTCCATATGGGATGTAGGCCATTCTCAGTGTGACGGAATCGAATCATTTCTTAGATGGGAGAAAGACCGTTCTTAGGGGGTGAACATACCTCATACAGTGGCCTCATTCCCTGCATTGATGTATTATTCTTTACATGAGACAGTCCCTCATTAAACAGGAGCATCATTTCATATAAATTCTCAGTTTGCTCATCCATAAATGGGAATCCTCGCAGTTCTTTTGGAGATGACAGTGATATGAGTCTATTGAGGTAATCCATAGAAATCCCTTAACCCAGTGATAGGCATACAGTAAACATTCAATAAACGTGGAGAATGTAGTTGTCGGTATTCTGTCTGGGGAAGAGTTGTTTCTCACTTGGGAGGAAGCCGAGGCACGTGGCCAGGGTTTGCCTCAGCCATTACCTGACACCTCGGTAAGGATTCCAGGTATGGACTGGACAGGGTGGGGCCCATTTCTCCCTTCTGGCTCTTCCTGCTCGTGGCTGAGGCAGTAAGCCAGTAGGAGTCAGCCCCTTATTGGGTGAGGGCAGGCAGGCTGAGGGAGCAAGTAGCCGTGGCTAGGAGGCTCCTGGGTGAGAAAGAAAGGGGGTGGGTGGTGGTGTGGCTATGCCCCAGCGGCTTCTGACCCCGTCCTTCCCCCTTGCCCCTTCCGTTCCCCACAGCTCACAGGCGCCTGAAGTACATATCCCTAGCTGTGCTGGTGGTCCAGAATGCCTCCCTCATCCTCAGCATCCGCTACGCCCGCACGTTGCCAGGGGACCGCTTCTTTGCCACCACTGCTGTGGTCATGGCGGAAGTGCTCAAAGGTCTCACCTGCCTGCTGCTGCTCTTCGCACAGAAGAGGGGTACGAGCCAGGGACGGGGCTGCACTGGGGTCGGTGGGTGAGACTCCACATGTATGTGTGTGTGTTCACACAGACGGTTTGCTTCAGGAGTGTCTCCAAATCTCAACCTACCTGGGGCGCCACTCCAGCTATGCGTAGCGGCATCTTACACTTTTCTAGCCCTAACAGCCGGGGAGCCGGCCTGTGTGGGCTGTAGGAGTGAGATTGTCTATGCTTATAAAGTAGCAGGGGTCTCTCACATGTGATTTAGCTTCATATTATGGAGAATTCCGAATACATGCAAAATCAGAGAGAATAATCAAATAGTAAAATATCCATGTACCCATCCCCCAGAGTCAGCAATTAGCAACTCATGGCCGCTTTAAACAACATCAGTGATTGTTCACTCACTGCCAATCTATATGTCTACCTACGTCCTTATCCCCTTATTATTTTTAAGTAAATCCCACACAAAGTAATATTGTATGGAAGTAAATTCCCCCGAATTATCTTGAATAAATGTAGCTGGGATTACAGGCACATGCCACCACGCCCGGCTAATTTTTTTTGTATTTTTAGTAGAGATGGGGTTTCACCATGTTAGCCAGGATGGTCTTGATCTCCTGACCTCGTGATCCGCCCACCTTGGCCTCCCAAAGTGCTGGGATTACAGGCGTGAGCCGCCACGCTGGCCTTGTTTGGTATCTTCTAAATCTGTTAATCTGTAGGGGTTTTTTGGTCTTTGCAATTAATTTGTTGGAGAAAACAGGTCATTTGTCTTGTAGACTTTGGGTAGTCTGGATTTTGCTGACTGCCTCCCTGAGGCAAATATTCTCAAAAATTTAACAAGTATTCTGTCTTCTACATCTCTTGTAAATTAGGAGTTGGGTTTATCTACTAATTTCAACATCTCCCTGAAGGCCTTCTACTTTGAAGTGTTGCCCAATTGTTTCTCTAAAAAGGTCTTGCATAAGTTAAAGGGATGGAGATGAATTATGCACCTTTGCCCTTTGTTTACATTGAAGAGAACATTCTCACCCACCTGTTAACTCCAGGTTAACAAGAGACCTGCTCTTACCTTTGTTAACTCTGTGAACAGTGTAGGTGTGAACACTGCCTCAGGCCGTGGGGGTAGATGGGTTAGCAATGCAGAGGAGCAGCTTGTCCTCATTGCTGATGGAAGATGGAAATAACAGATAGCCACAGACTTAATCACAGGCCTTCATCTCTTAGCCACAATTTCAGCACCCCTCCCTCCCCCGCCCGGAATTTTTTTCCCCTGAATTCGAGTTTGGAGACCAGGAGTGGACAGGGTTTGGTGAATGAACATCAGTAGGAGTTCCTGGGACAACCTTGTTCAGTGTTTGAAGAAGTTTTGCCTGTGGAGTGACACCCAGCTGTGACTTAAAAGATGAACTGCTGGCTGGGCGTGGTTGCTCACGTCTGTAATTCCAGCACTTTGGGAGGCCGAGAGGCAGGTGGATCACGAGGTCAGGAGTTAGAGACCAGCCTGGCCAAGAAGTGAAACCCCGTCTCTACTAAAAATACAAAAATTATCCAGGCGCGGTGGCGGGTGCCTGTAATCCCAGCTACTTGGGAGGCTGAGGCAGGAGAATTGCTTGAACCTGGGAGGCAGAGGTTGCAGTGAGCCAAGATCACGCCACTGCACTCCAGCCTGGGTGACAGAGCAAGACTCCTCACCCACCCACCCCGCCCCGCCAAAAAAAAAGATGAACTGCCAAAAAGTGGGGCGAGCTTTGCAAAGGCCTTGTTACATAGGAAATGATTCTCATGTTTTTTGTTTGTTTGTTTTGAAACGGAGTTTTGCCCTTGTTGCCTAAGCTGGAGTGCAATGGCACGATCTTGGCTCACTACAACCTCCGCCTCCTGGGTTCAAAAGATTCTCCTGCCTCAGCCTCCTGAGTAGCTGGGATTATAGGCACCCGCCACCACACCCGGCTAATTTTTGTATTTTTAGTAGAGACGGGGTTTCACCACGTTGGCCAGCCTGGTCTCGAACTCCTGACCTCAGGTGATCCACCTGCCTTAACCTCCCAAAGTGTTGGGATTACAGGCATGAGCCACTGTGCCCAGCCCGATTATCATGTTTTCACTGGAGCAGATCCCAAGCGGACTTCTGCTTAATGGTCAAGCCTGCATTCATCCATGTGGCAGAGGCAACTCTGTGTCTAGGGCTGACAGAAAGATGCAACAAGGGGGAGATGGTCCCTGCCCTCAGACGGCACATGGGTCAGTGAGGAGCTAGGATAAGTCTAAAAGTCTAGACTATGCCTGGTGTGGTGGCTCACATCTGTAATCCCAGAACTTTGGGAGGCCGAGGTAGGCGGATCACGAGGTCAGGAGATCAAGACCATTGTGGCTAACACGGTGAAGCCCCGTCTCTACTAAAGATACAAAAAATTAGCTGGGAGTGGTGGCACGCGCCTGTAGTCCCAGCTACTTGGGAGGCTGAGGCAGGAGAATCGCTTGAACCTGGGAGGTGGAGGTTGCAGTGAGCCGAGATGGTGCCGCTGTGCTAAAAAAAAAAAAAAAAAAAGTCTAGACTAAACTCTTCTGTGTGGGAGACAGCCCTCCACCCCAGCTCCTAGGGCTTCTATTTCATAAGCTCCAAGTTAATGATGGTTATTTCTTTTTTTTTCTTTTTTTTTTTTTTTTTTTTTGAGATGGAGTCTCACTCTGTTGCCCAGGCTGGAGTGCAATGGCATGGTCTCAGCTTACTGCAACCTCCGCCTCCCAGGTTCAAGCAATTCTCCTGCCTCAGCCTCCCAAGTAGCTGGGATTACAGTCGCGTGCCACCACACCTGGCTAATTTTTGTATTTTTAGTAGAGATGGGGTTTCAGTGTTGTTGGCCCAGCTGGTCTTGAACTCCTGACCTCGTGAGCCACCTTGGCCTCCCAAAGTGCTGGGATTACAGGCGTGAGCCATGGCACCTGGCCTGATGATGGTTATTTCACTGTACACAAATGTATTGAGTATTGAGTGCTTTCCCTGAATGGGGCTCTCTGCCGGGGAGGTAGGCTCTAACATGAGTGACATGCTCTGTGATTAGCAGACACGGATGGCTGATTCTTTTGCTGCCATTAAACTGAGTCTTAGAAAAGCTTGCTGGAAACATGGTTGTACTCTAGGGAAAACCGAGATCACATACTTCATTCCAGCCCCCCGGGATTGGACAGCAGGGTGGATGGGGGAGTCACAGGAGCAAGGCCTGTTCCCAGCCTTCAGGGGTTCCCCATGTATGGCTGTCAGTGCTAAGAAGGGCTCTCCTCCTCCCACCTAGGTAACGTGAAGCACCTGGTTCTCTTCCTCCATGAGGCCGTCCTGGTGCAGTATGTGGACACACTCAAGCTCGCAGTGCCCTCTCTCATCTACACCTTGCAGAATAACCTCCAGTATGTTGCCATCTCTAACCTACCAGCTGCCACTTTCCAGGTGAGCCCCAAGCCCAGCATGGCCCCAGAGGAACTAACTGGGTTGGGGACTGGAGTATGGGAATAGCGTGTTGGGGGGTTGTTGCAGAGGACAGGGTCTATGTCACCTTCAGAATGTCCTTGGAACTCCTTCAACCTCCCTTTTCTCGTCTGTGAAAATTGGGGGTGGAAATAGTAATGCCTGTTCACTGAGATGCTAGGATACTTAAAAGAAATAATACCTGTGAAGAGCCCTTGATTGGCGACAGATAAGCTTTAGGCTATTTGTGGGCAGCTTTGTGAAATGGTTAAAGAGCCTGGATCCTGGGGCCAGGCTGTCTGTCTGGGTTCAAATCTCAGCTCTGCTACCTTCCAACTGTGTGATTTTGGGGCATGTCACCTAACCTCTCTGTGCCTTAGTTTTCTCACCTTTAAATTGGGGCTTAGAGTGGTGCTCACTTCAGAATGGTGTTGTGAGAATTAAATGAATGAATTCACGTGCAGTGCCTAGAACCACACTAATACATTGTAAGCACTATGTAAGTATTTGCTGACATTGTTGTGGCTATTGATTCATTTGTATCAAGTCCCTCATCACAAAGATATTTCCATACCTCAGCCATCTTTTATAGATGATGATGCCAGGGCTCAGACAGGGCAAGTGCTTTGTCCCCAGTCACACAGCCAGGAAATGGGATTGGGATGTGGACTTCTTGGCACAGCCATCCTTTTGTGCACTTGCTGGGAGAGACCTCAGAACTGTTTTGCTGCAGCTCAGCCAGTGGCCAGTGGCTGGCTCCTTTTGCTGTTTTTGTTGTCATAACCCCCACCCTGTCCCTCCGTTGTGCCTGGGGGCCCACAGTGGGTGCTGCCCCCCAGGTGCACCTGTTGGGGGCCAGGGTCAGCCCTCAGTGCCTTCCACGTGCCACTCGCAGGTGACATACCAGCTGAAGATCCTGACCACAGCGCTGTTCTCCGTGCTCATGCTGAATCGCAGCCTTTCCCGGCTGCAGTGGGCCTCCCTGCTGCTCCTCTTCACTGGCGTCGCCATTGTCCAGGCACAGCAAGCTGGTGGGGGAGGCCCACGGCCACTGGATCAGAACCCTGGGGCAGGCCTGGCAGCCGTCGTGGCTTCCTGTCTCTCCTCCGGCTTCGCAGGTGTCTACTTTGAGAAGATCCTCAAAGGCAGCTCAGGCTCCGTGTGGCTGCGCAACCTACAACTGGGCCTCTTTGGCACAGCACTGGGCCTGGTGGGGCTCTGGTGGGCTGAGGGTACCGCCGTGGCCACCCGTGGTTTCTTTTTTGGGTACACACCTGCTGTCTGGGGCGTGGTGCTCAACCAGGCCTTCGGCGGGCTACTGGTGGCTGTGGTTGTCAAGTACGCTGACAATATCCTCAAGGGCTTTGCCACCTCCCTGTCCATTGTGCTGTCCACTGTTGCCTCCATTCGCCTCTTTGGCTTCCACGTGGACCCATTATTTGCCCTTGGCGCTGGACTCGTCATTGGTGCTGTCTACCTCTACAGCCTTCCCCGAGGTGCAGCCAAAGCCATAGCCTCTGCCTCTGCCTCCGCCTCCGGGCCCTGCGTTCACCAGCAGCCTCCCGGGCAGCCACCGCCACCGCAGCTGTCTTCCCACCGTGGAGACCTCATCACGGAGCCCTTTCTGCCAAAGTCAGTGCTGGTGAAGTGAGGGCTGGTAGCAATGGGGGGACACAAGGGAGGGGGACTGGGGTGGAGGGTGTTGGGCATCTGCAGGACCCAAGTCGCCGCCCTCCGGGGCCTGGCTCCTCTGGGTTTGGGAGATGGTCTTTTCTCCCAGGTCACTGAGACTTCTGGAGGGGTGTGGGACTAGAGCTGGGTGTCACGTGAACCCTTCCTGGTAGGCTGACCCCCTTCCCCTGGAGGGGGTTTTAGAGCTGCCGCCTCTGCTCCCTCTAACCTCTTTGGAGGCAGGGTTGGGGGTATTGTCATTCAAGGCCTTTTTTTTGTCTGCCCCCTCCCCGACCCTGTGCCCTCTTCTGGAGGTGTCTCGTCTGGGAGAGTCCCTCCCAGCAGTCCCTCCACCTCCATAAGGACACACTGGACAAAACTCCCGCAGCTCTTCAGGAATGACCGATGCCTACCTGTGGGGTTCAGTTGCCTATAGTTTGAGGCCTTCTCTCCTCCCTTACCACCGCTCTGGATCATGTTACCAGTTCCGTCTTTTGTGTGGCCTTGGGCCAGCTTCCTTGACACCTTGAAGATGGGCTTCTTGTGAGTCCCCAGGGAGAAAGGGACAAAAGCTAAGATTTTTGCATCAGCCCTTCTGGCAGAAAGTGTGGTAGGGGCCATTTGTTTTTTTTAGTGGACTTGGGATTTGTGGTGTAATCATATCATTAATGATCCAGGGTGTGGGAAAAATGGAGGTCCTTGAAGTGGCTGAATCTCATTGTATTTAAGACACTGTCAGTTGCCAGATGTAGGGTTATTTTTGGAGACGTCTAGGAGAGGAAAAATAAAGCTGCCAATCATACTCTTGATATCCGTCTGGCTGTGTGAGGCACCCCTACCTCATGGGGGTGTCTTGGGATTGATGAACTGTGGAACCTGCCTCCTGCGCTCCCCAAAGCTTATTAACCCCTTAACTGTATTGGGGCGGGGTGTGTGTGTGCATGGAAGATGCCTGGGCTGTCTTTGCTATATGTAAATAGAGCCATTGGATCTTTATTTTTGATTAATTTGTTCTGATTTTTTGGTTTGTTTTTTAAGGAACTGTAATGAACAAATGTCAGGATATCCAATGCCAAATAAAGATGTTGTATTTATTTAGTCCACGTGTAGCTTTCTGACCAGGTGGGCACCATTACTAACCCCAGGACTACCAGCTTCACCACTGCCGCCCTCACTTGCTCAGGAAACCCGCCTGCCGGCCTAGCCCAGCTTTGTGTTTTTCTTTCCTCCCCATTCCTACCACAGGTTGCTCACCAAGGTGAAGGGTTCCTAGCCGCTGGGATTGAAGACATTGGCCTGGCCTCGTTCTCTCTTCTTGCCCTGGCCCAGCTGGGACCAAACTCTGATCAGTATTAGGGGTAGGGTGAGGTAGACACTGGACTCCCTGTCCCCACTACCCCCACCCCACACAGGGCCGACATGACTAAGCTCTCTCATGACCCACCTCAGCTCAGCCCTCCAGCCTCTGCCAGCTCCACACTATCTCTTAGCTGAGTTTTTGCAAATAAAATGTGTTGTGCATCTTGCTGACTTGGGTTGGGCAGCCTCAAAGGAAGCACTCAGGTATGGTGGGCAGGATCACCAGAAAGCTTTTATTTTAACCCAGGGCCAGGGAGGCCGAAGCTTCAATCCTGCTGCTTGGTTCGGGAGGCCTCTGCATTGGCCCGGAGCACAGCCCCTGGGGATGGATACGGCCGCTGCTGGAAGAGGGGCCCAGCTGCTGTGGTGTCAGCGCCAGTCTTGGCCTCATTCCGCTTGGGGAGTCCTGTTGACCACGTGCCCCTGCCGGTGAAAGAGTCAGGGGATGGAGATGGGTGATGTGGCGGACACAGCCCACCTGGTCCCAATGAGGAATGGAGGAAAGAGGCTGGAGGATGGTGTCCACGTACTGAGTCAAGAGGAGTTGTCACTTACCGGGGGGCGTCTGAGTATGAGCTAGGGTCCATGGGGTCTAACTCTTCATCCTTTCGGCTTACTGCTGTGGAAGTGGCAGGGCAAAGTCTTCAATAGAGGCACCAGGAGCCCCTGATCACTGAGCCCCACCCCACAAGAAGAAATGAAGCCCCTGGCTGCCATGTACCATAGCACCCTCCTCTAGGCCCCAGGTCCAGGCATCTTTTTGAGGGAAGGCTTCCTCACGCAGTGCGCCCTGCACCTTGCTGGTCTCACAGAGCCCCATTCTGCCCAGCTTACCCTTCTTGCTCTTGGGGTAGGGAGCCAGCTCCTCCCGGCGATGGTGGCGCCGTTCTTTGCCCTCTTCCCGGTCTGCCTTGTCATACCCGCGGTCCCGATCCCGTTCCCTGTCTCGCTCTCTCTCTCTGTCTACCTTGTCATAGCCACGCTCTCGATCCCTGTCAGACTTGTCGTGGCCCCGGTCTGACTTGTCGTGGCCCCTGTCTGGTTTCTCATGGCTGCGGTCCGACTTGTCATGGCCCCTGTCCGACTTGTCATGGCTCCGGTCCAACTTTTCTTCAGCATCTGGGGACACAAGTCTTGAAGTGACCCCTTGCCACCCCAGGACCCAGCAGCCTCTGCCTTCAACAATCTCCCTTGCCTGAGGCGGGGCCCGCCTGGTCTCACCTGTCCCTCTGATCCACTATCATTCTACTTGGCCTCTCTGTGAGAACTGCTAAGATCACTCAAGGCACCTTGTACCTGCCAACTCACCTGCATTACTGCTTCTGAGCTTCTTGGCCGATTTGGTAACCACAGAGTTGGGGTCATGTGGGGAGAGCCAGGATACGAGGTCTGTGTCTGCATTCCAGTAGTAAGGGAGCCCGCTGTGGGGCCGCAGGAAAGAAGTGTCAGCACAGATGTCCTTGCCTTGGATCCTCAACTCTTGTCTCCCCATTCTCTGCCTATACTTGCCCCATGTCAGGACCCCACAGGCAGGATCCCCAGAATCTCTTCTCCTGAAGAGAAAACACTGTCAGCTGGGCGTGGTGGCTCATGCCTATAATCCCAGCACTTTGAGAGGCCGAGGCAGGTGGATCACCTGAGGTCAGAAGTTCGGGACCAGCCTGACCAATATGATGAAACCCCATCTCTACAAAAAATACAAAAATTAGCCGGGTGTGGTGGTGTGCACCTGTAATCCCAGCTACTTGGGAGGCTGAGACAGGACAATCACCTGAACCCGGGAGGCGGAGGTTGCAGTGAGCCGAGATCACACCATTACACTCCAGCCTAGGCAACAAGAGTGAAACTCCGTCTCAAAAGAGAGAAAAGACAGTCTTCCAACCCCAGAGGAGCCAGGCCCCAGTGGGCAGCAACTTGAGTCCTGCAGATACCTAACACCAACACCCTCCACCCCAGGCTCCCTCCCTTGTGTCCCCCTAAACCTCACAACCAAGGTCAGCACAGGAAGGGTGAAGTCAGAAGTTAGCCCCCCCTCACCCAGGCTCACCAGGAAGGGTCGAACACCTTGTACCAGCTTGGTGGTAGGCCCTCCAACCTGGTGGCCTCGTAGTCCACAGGATCATCGTCATAGTCCTCGGCAATGATCTCTTCCTCTGGTTCTGGCAGAACAAGGTGGGGACGAGGAGAGCAGATAAGGACCAGGGGACCTCATCCTACATGTAGAGCCTAGAGACACGCACTCACATTCACACAAGCCACACGTAAAAGACACGTGTGTGTGTGTGCCAGGGAGCATATGAAGTATCTTTCACATTCCAAATCCAACTCTCTGTATTAGGAGATTTACAAAAAAAGGTCACCTAAATCCATTTCTGGGTTCAGATGATGAGTTCTACTGTTAGCCAAAGCTATCTGGTTTCAGAGTTGATAGGGATTCATCAAAAAATTTACTCATCTTGGCCAGGTGTGGTGGCTCATGCCTGTAATCCCAGCACTTTAGGAGGCCAAGGTGGGTGGATCACGAGGTCAGGAGTTCAAGACCAGCCTGGCCAAGATGGTGAAAACCCGTCTATGAGACTAGCCCGGTCAACATAGTGAGACCCCCTGTCTCTACAAAAAAATACAAAAAAAAAAAAAAAAAATTAGCTGGGCACAGTGGCACACGTCTGTCGTCCCAACTACTCAGGAGGCTGAGGCAGGAGGCTCATTTGAGCCCAGGACTTTGAGCTTGCAGTGAGCTATTATCATGCCACTGCACTCCAGCCTGGGCAAGAGTGAGACCCTATTTCTAAACAAATAATAAATAATATATATACCATAGGCACAGGTCACTCAATAGGCTTAAAAGAAAATCTAGCCTGGCCAACATGGTGAAACCCCATCTCTACTAAAAAATGCAAAAATTAGCCAGGCACAGTGGAGCACGCCTGTGGTCCTAGCTACTCGGGAGGCTGAGGCAGAAGAATCGCTTGAACCCGGGAGGCGGAGGTTGCAGTGGGCCAAGATCGCGCCACTGCACTCCAGCCTAGGTGACGGAGCGAGACTGTCTCAAAAAAAAAAAAAAAAAAAAAAAGTAAATCAATGATCATTGCCAGTTTTATTTTATTTTATTTTTTTGAGATGGAGTCTCGCTCTTTCGCCCAGGCTGGAGTGCAGTGGCGTGATCTCAGCTCGCTGCAAGCTCTGCCTTCCGGGTTCACACCATTCTCCTGCCTCAGCCTCCCGAGTAGCTGGGACTATAGGCACCTGGCACCATGCCCAGCTAATTTTTTTGTATTTTTATTAGAGATGGGGTTTCACCCTGTTAGCCAGGATGGTCTCGGATCTCCTGACCTTGTGATCCATCCACCTCCGCCTCCCAAAGCGCTGAAATTACAGGCGTGAGCCACCCTGCCAGGCCTGGGATCATTGACAATTTTATTAACCACAAGGTCTATACCTTGCACACACAGTAGGCTTGTAATAGATGTCAGTTATCAATAAGGAGAAGATGTATTTTCCAGTGCCTGGCACACTATAGCCCCAAATAGATGCCAGTTTTTAGTATTACTGACAATAAGGTGTGATTTGCAGCCAGAGCACAGTAGGCCTAAATGATAGATCCTCACTGCAACTACACTTGGCACACAGGAGACAGCAGTAGAGGTTAGCAGTACTTCCTATTAGATACTATGTCATCACCCCCATAGAGTAATCCATGGATTTAACCTGGCATACAGTAGGCCCCAAATAGGCATTAGGTGGTCAGTATTATTTTCTGTTTTTTTTTGGATTTTTTTGAGACAGGGTCTCCATGTGTCGGCCAGGCTGGAGTGCAGTGGCACAATCTCGGCTCACTGCACCCTCGACATCCCAGGCTCAAGCGATCCTCTCACCTCAGCCTCCCAAGTAGCTGGGACTACAGGCATGCACCACAACACACGGCTAATTTTTGTATTTTTTGTAGAGACGGAGTTTCGCCATGTTGCTCAGGCTAATCTCTTAATCCCTAAACTCAAGCAATCTACCTGCCTCAGCCTCCTAAAGTGCTGGGAATACCGGCTTGAGCCGCCACGCCCAGCCAGTCAGTATTGTTAAGAATGAAATATCAGCCGGGCACAGTGGCTTATGCCTGTAATCCCAACCCTTTGGAAAGCCAAGGGTGGGGGGGTGGATCACCTGAGGTCAGGAGTTAGAGGCCAGCCTAGCCAACATGGTGAAACCCGTCTCTACTAAAAATACAAAAATCAGCCAGGTGTGGTAGCACGTGCCTGTAATCCCAGCTACTTGGGAGGCTGAGGCAGGAAAATCGCTTGAACCCGGGAGGCAGAGGTTGCAGTGAGACGAGATCACGCCACAGCACTCCAGCCTGGGCGACAGAGCGAGACTCTGTCTCAAAAAAAAAAAAAAAAAAAAAAAAATCGCCGGGTGTGGTGGGGCGGGGCGTGCCTGTAGTCCCAACTACTCGGGAGACTAAGGCAGGAGAATCGCTTCAACCCAGAAGGAGGAGGTTTTAGTGAGCCGAGATCGCGCCACTGCACTCCAGCCTGGGTGCACAATGAGACTCTGCCTCAAAAAAAAAAAAGAAAGAATGAAATATCTATTCCCCCAAACCCCTCCACTTGACACGCGGTAGGGATGGATGTCAGGAATCCATACTATTAACAACGAAAAATGCCTGCCACCCCATTGCTTGGTGCACAGTTGGCCCATGCTAGGTATCAAGCGTCAGTATCAACAACAAAAGTGCCTGTCGAGGCTGGCACGTGTTAGGACCATCTGCTTTTAGCCGTCTCACCAGGCTCCAGATGTTTGAGGATGCCTCTCTTGGCCAAGCGGGTCTGCAGCGCAACGGGCAGCGGCATAGCTGATAGCAGACAGACCTAGGGACAGATGAACAAACTGACAAGCAGCTCAGATAAAGATTCATATCTGGATCCCGTAACCAAGCGCCTCCCGTAAACATGTACTCATCTGACTCCCATCTACTCAAATGAACCAGTAGCTGGGTGGACAG
The DNA here is from genome assembly GCF_028885625.2 of Pongo pygmaeus. Lineage (NCBI taxonomy): Eukaryota > Metazoa > Chordata > Mammalia > Primates > Hominidae > Pongo > Pongo pygmaeus. Next base: position 49,777,385 of record NC_072396.2, on the reverse strand, counting down.
AACATACGCACTAAAAGATGTAAGAGGTAGGTGGCAATATCATCGTAACTCCCACCAACCCTACTGTCCCCGAAACCAGGTGCTCCAGGGCCCTGTTCCTCTCCCAGGCCCAGGCTCCGCCCACCGCCTAAAAAGCCCGGCCCCTCCGCACTTCAGAAATGGGCTCATCCAGCGTCCCCCAATGACTGCCGGGTGGGAGAAACCAAAGCGCTGGGATGGGGGAGCAGAGGGCAGCACTTCCTCCAGCTCCGAAAGAGTGCACCCACCCCAACGTTACCAATACACTCGTGCAGGTAGTGGAAGGCTGTCACACCGGCCGTCTCTCTCGTGTCGCCGCTACGATACCTGGGCCCACACGACTCTCTTCCCAAAACACAGAATGAGACCTTCTCTCAATGAGGCCTTCACTCCCCGAGCCTGAAAGTAACTGGACTACGCTCAGGAGGCAATGAACAAATGGCAGAAACTCGATTAGCCAATGAGAGTGCGTCCTTGGCGTGACATGCGGTATAGCGACCCAATCGCTGCCCGGTAATAGGCGGAAAGCTCCGACGCCGGTGTGCGTCTACGCTGGGGGCGTGGCCTGACTGCGCGGCCAGACGCCAGCGCCATGGAGGAGTACGCTCGGGAGCCTTGGTACGGCGATGGGCACTGGCATCCGGACTGTTGCTGCGACGCCAAGGCTAGCCGTGGGGGTCGGGCGGGGGAGGCATCGGCCGCACAGAGCCATGTACCAGACTCGGGGGACTCTTAACGTATCTCCCGCTACCCCCACTCGGTTCCTGTCACTCGGGCTCCATTATGAGGGGCCACAACCGTCTCCCCTCAGAAGGTGCGGCGAAGGCCGAACCACGCCATGTTTCACCTGACTTCGTAATCTCCTAGTCCCTGTTAACGAAAAAAGACACGCTGGACGATCCATCCCGGCTAGGGGTGGTACGGTGTTGACCGGAAATCCCCAGAGTTGCCGCGGGTGGTTTTTCCCAGGTCGCCTTTGTCAGTGGGGGCGGGGCACGGATGAGCCTGTTGAGGGCCGGCGGGGACGGTGGATGCTTCCCGCGGTCGCTCTTGGTTTTTCCCAGTTGTGCCTGATTGAAAAGGGGCGGGGCATGGTTGGACGGGCTCACCGTCGGAGAAGGGGTGCGACGCGGTCCTGCTTTGCTGACAGTCTGTCTTGGCTAGTTAACACGCCTATGTCGCTTATTGAAACGTCAACTGCGTGTGCCAATTCATTTAATCTTTGATCACAGTAAAACGGCTGATTCTTTGGTTGGTAGACAGGGCGAAGACTAATATTTCTCCCCCTTTGCCCCATTTCTCGCTTTAATGGGGGGGTGTGTGGAAAAAGCGTGACAGAACTAGCTCCTTATTATCTGAAGTGTTTGTTCCTACTTAGGAACTTCCCATTCTGGTGACTTGGTTTCTCCCAGTTAGAAAAGAGTTCGTGTGACAGGACCTGGGGGAGGGCTCACATTAACCCCGTCCTTCCCTTCCTGCTTGCAGCCCATGGCGAATTGTGGATGATTGCGGTGGAGCCTTCACTATGGGTGTCATCGGTGGCGGAGTCTTCCAGGCCATCAAGGGTTTCCGCAATGCCCCTGTTGTGAGTCCAGGCCTTCCCTGGGTTGGTGTGGGGTCAGCTGTCTTGCCCACAAGGGAGGCTGCTCTGAAAACTGCTTGGAGCTGCCAGTCACGTGCACTTATTCATTCTGGTGCCCACTCACCTACTATGTGCCGAGCCTGGCTCCTGTATCTGGGATTTTGTAGGGATTGCAAACACGGCCTCTGTCTTCCACCCTCCACCCCACTCAGCTGGAGCTCCTCTGTGGAAATGCTGTGTCGTTCAAAGAGTCATCACCAAATTTTAAATGTATGTGCAAAGCCAGACAGATTTTTTTTTTTTTGAGACAGAGTCTTGCTCTGTTGCCCAGGCTAGAGTGCAGTGGCACGATCTCGGCTCAGTGCAACCTCTGCCTCCTGGGTTCAGGCAATTCTCCTGTCTCAGCCTCCCAAGTAGCTGGGACTACAGGCATGTGTCACCAGACCTGGCGAATTTTTGTATTTTTAGTAGAAATGGGGTTTCACTATGTTGGCCAGGCTGGCCTCGAACTCTGGACCTCAGGTGATCCACCTACCTCGGCCTCCCAAAGTGCTGGGATTACAGGCGTGTGCCATTGTGCCTGGCCAGGTTTTTTTTGTTGTTGTGTTTTTTTGTTTTTTGTTTTTTTTTGAGACAGCATCTTGCCCTGTCACCCAGGCTGGCGTGCAGTGGCCTGATCATAGGTCACTACAGCCTCCGCCTCCCAGGCTCAAGTGATCCTCCCACCTCAGCCTCCCAAGTAGCTGGGACCACAGGACTGCGCCACTATGCCCAGCTAATTATTTATGTATTTATTTATTTATTTATTTGTAGAGACGTGTTTCAACGTGTTGCTTAGGCTGGTCTCTAATTCCTGAACTCAAGTGATCCACCCACCTCAGCTTCCCAAAGTGCTGGGATTACAGGTGTGAGCCACTGCGCCAGGACCAGACACATTTTACCTAGAGGCAGATTCTGGCTCAGAAACCTGGATAGAGGAAAATGACGGGAATTTAATTGGCAGAGGGAAGACAGCCTTAAAGTTGAGAGAATTCTTTTAACATAATTCTTTTTCTCTGACCACCTCCCCTCCCAGAAGATCGCAAATGCCGTGACTTTAAATGCCATCTATTAGCCAAGGTCCCTGCAATTTATATATGTAGCCCCGTCCCTCCCCTAGACTCCTGGAACTCTCCTCCCTGGATCTTTGCCCAAGTTTGTCATCATCAAGGTCTCAGCACAGATTCCCCCTCCTTCAAGAGGCCTTTCCTGACCCCTCAGCCCCAGTCATATTTCTTCATGGCATTTCCTCTACAGTGGAGATTGCTGTCTGAAGCTCCGTTGTTTATCTACCCTTGCTCAAGATCTGTGTCTCCCATCGTTAATGTGAGCTCTGAGAGGGCAGGGAGCAGATCTACCTTGTTCATGGCTGTATCCCTGCATATGGCATGGTGCTTGGCACATATAGTAGGTACTTGTTAATCATTCACTGAATGAATGAATGAACAAATGTATGAATGAATTAGCACTTCTCAACCTAGCTCTGAGAACACCCATGTTGGGGCGCTCTCCAAGCCACTAGTTCTTGGCCACTTCTCCACATCTCTACCGCTGATACCTCTAACAGGTCTCCCATCTTCTTCCCTCTCTTAAAAGTTGGAAACCTGTCTGCCAGTGGCTTCAGCCCTGCCCTAACGCCCTTCCTTCCTTTCCCCAGGGAATTCGGCACCGGTTGAGAGGTAGTGCCAACGCTGTGAGGATCCGAGCCCCCCAGATTGGAGGTGAGGGGCTTGGGGAGATAGATATAGGAGATGTCTTGGCAAAGGTGGGAGTGGTTGATCCTTTGGGTCTAGGCTGCAAGTTGGGGGTTCAGATTCTAGCCCCTGCTGGAGACTTTCCAGGGGGGTGATATTTCCCAACAATTGAATATGGAGGGGAAGAAAGTGGGTTCTGGAGTTTAAATCTAGGTCCTGACTGTTCCCTGCCATGTGACCTTGGGCTAGTGGCTTAACCTCTCTGAACCTCACTTGTACCGTGGGGGTGGTGATAACAGTAACCACTTCATCGGTAGTTTTGTAGTTTATGTAATTTACATACTACTAAGTGCTGGTTGCTATGCTAAACACTTTAATAACATTAACTAATTTAAAATTGCAGAAGTCAAATAACACAGTACCTCGAACAGGTCCTGGCACACAGTAAGCCCTCAGTAAACATTTTAACTATCATATTAACTGGGTTTCCTAACCTATTTCCTTCTCACTGAAACCCAAATCAGAATTCCAACTCTGTGTGGTGATTATGAAGCTCAAAGTTGCTCTGTTAAAAGCCATATGAAGATAAATCTGCTTGTAAACATTTGTCAGCTCCCCATAAAGGTGAAGGGAATGTTGATGGTGATTACAGATGGCTTGAAGTGGGAGCTACCACAGGATGGGGACAGATAGGAAATACTCTGCCCCACAGGATGGGGACAGATAGGCTATCTGCCTTTGTGTCTGGGTTTTTCTCCCTGTTCTTGGCCAAAGCATTCAGGCCTTGGAAGTTCCCTGAGATGTGAATTCTCAGGATTTCCCAGGAACTAATTAGGCCTCGGTTCCACTACAGGTAGCTTCGCAGTGTGGGGGGGCCTGTTCTCCACCATCGACTGTGGCCTGGTGCGGCTTCGGGGCAAGGAGGATCCCTGGAACTCTATCACCAGTGGAGCATTGACCGGGGCTGTGCTGGCTGCCCGCAGTGAGTGACCCCTGGCCCTGGCCCTGGCCCCAGCCCCTTCCACCCTGTTCTGCCTGCCCTCACCTCTGTTTCTCTGCCTCCAACTCCCCCAGGTGGCCCACTGGCCATGGTGGGCTCAGCGATGATGGGGGGCATCCTGTTGGCCCTCATTGAGGGCGTTGGCATCCTCCTCACTCGCTACACGGCCCAGCAGTTCCGAAATGGTGAGTAACTGGTGGTCGGGGGAGTGGGAGATGCTCCACCTGGCCTCTTCTACTCATCCTTACCCAAGTCTCCCTTCTCCAGCACCCCCATTCCTGGAGGACCCCAGCCAGCTGCCCCCTAAGGACGGCACCCCGGCCCCAGGCTACCCCAGCTATCAGCAGTACCACTGAGGAAGCCACTGCCACCATGGGAGCTACTTCTCGGTTCCCTCCCCGATGATCTACCTCGAAGGGAGGGCTGGCTCCCAGTTAGCCCTGGGACCCTCCAGAGAGGGCTTCTACTCTGCTCCCTAGTCCCAGGGTGGGGGTGGGGCACCCCAGCTGCCCTGACAGATGGGTCCCCTTTTTCTCTCTCAGGGCACCCCAGCCCCACACTCACATGTACGAAGTTCTCACCCCAGCTCCTTTGTGTGGCACCCTGATGAGTATTTAAAGCCTGTTTTGAAATGCCTATGTGTGGACTCCTTGAACTGCCTATGGGACCCCTCCTTAGGACAAGGGGCAGAGCCTGCTTCAGGGACTCGGAAGCCCTAGGACTTGGAGGCCCACAGCAAGTGGGCTCTAGTAAATGTCTGTGGGATGGATGAGCAGGAAGGGAGAATGAAGGTGAATTAGGGACATGAATTCATGTCCCTAATTCACATCTTAAGGTTGTCTGGGGCCTGGTGATGGGTCCTAGCTGTCAGAGGAACAAGCTTGAGAAAGAAGTGAATAAACACCAGGATTGCTGGGGGCGGGGGTGGTTCTGGACGTTGCACCCCTGACCCCATCCCCCCACACACACCCCAATACCCCTGACTCCTGGTCCACAAGCCCCCGTCACCGAGGCTGGGAAATGTGGCCTCACAGGAGTCCCTTCTTTCTGGACACTCAGCACGGCATTTGTGAAGGTGATTCCCCTCCCTCCATGTGGCCTCGGTGGATCTGGGATGGAAGAAGGGGGCCAGGAGACCTAGCTCCCTCAAAGAAGGTGCCCTGGATCAGCCTCCCCTTCTGTCACAGAGCTGCTTTTCTGCTCTCCTCTGCTCAGTGTGGTCAAGTGTTTTTATTTGTTGTTTTGAGACGGAGTCTTGCTCTGTTGCCCAGGCTGGAGTGCAGTGGTGTGATCTCGGCTCACCGCAACCTCCACCTCCCAGGTTCAAGTGATCTCCTGCTTCAGCCTCCCAAGTAGCTGAGATTATAGGCGCCCACCACCATGTCCGGCTAATTTTTGTATTTTTAGTAGAGATGAGGTTTCACCATGTTGGCCAGGCTGGTTTCGAACTCCTGACCTCAAGTGATCCGCCCACCTTGGCCTCTCAAAATGCTAGGATTACAGGCGTGAGCCACCACGCCCGGCCAGGTCAAGTGTTTTTAAAGGGTAACCACAAAATAACCAGAAATGAGTTTTCATTTTGGGATGGGGGAGCTAGGAGATTTTTCTGGGTGGACATGCCCCCGCCCCCAAGCTGTGACTTCTGCGAAAACCTCTACCTGGGTGGGGCAAACATTGCCTACACTGGGGTGCAGAAGCCACGGGGAGGCTCAAAAGCTTCCTGAGGAGTTAAGGGTGTCCTCTGCACAAACTGCTCCAGTGGCGAATGACCTCGAGAGACATGAAAACCGTCCCTTTCTTGCAAGCCAGTCGCTTATAAAACTGGTCCTTGGGAATGTAAAGAGTCCTCAGCGGTAACAGCTGTGACACCTGTTTGAGCGACTCAGTGCCGGCCAGGGCGCAGCCACGCCACTGAGGGACCAGGGAGGGCAGCGCGGGGCCCGGGCTTCGGCCTCGAACCTGCATCTCCACAAGTACCGCGGCGGCAGCACAAGGCATGCATCTTTGAGACCGGAGCGCCAGTCAGACCCAGGGTGTTTCTTGTGTCCTGGGGCCAATACCTCCTTTAGTCCCGCCCCTTCTGGATCTTTGGGCCGGCCCTGCCCCCTGCAGGCCTTCACCTGCGTGGATCTAGCGTCGCCCCCTGGAGAGTAGCTCCTGGAGGCCCTTCCCTTCCGAGAGTCCTGGAGGCTCCACGCTCCCGGGGTCTCCGGCCCTGCCCCTCGGCCCCGCCTTGGTCGTTTCGCTCAGCACCGTCCCCTGAGGCCGCGGCGGGCCCCACCTCCTTCCTACAACCACCCGGCTCCTCCGAGGCTGCGCCCCTCCATGCTCCCCGAGACCCGCAGGCTCCCGCCCTCGGCAGCCTCTGGACCCACCTCCTCCCACCGCCAGGCCCCGCCCCTCTCCCGCGCGCGGGTCCAGCTGCGCAGTCTCCAGGCTGGGGACGGCCGGACCCACCCGCGGGGCCTAGGAGCGGTCCTTCTGCGCGCCCTCGTCCCGGGTGGCTTGACCGCTTGCGGCGACGTTCGGGGCCTCCTCCAGCCGCTGGCTGGGGCGGGGCTGGGGGGCCGGAGTCACCTGGAGTGGGGCGGGACCAGCACCACGTTTAGAAGCGAGGGAGCGGGCTGGGAAACCGAGGCTAGGGGCCTCGCGCGAGAGTTGTAGGGAGGCTGGGGACGGTGCTAGGGGAGGGGGGACTCCGTGGAGGCCTCGCGTCAACGGCATCACCCGGGCTCACCAGGCCCCGAGCTGGGGCTGGGGCGCCCTGGGTCGTCCGCGGCTCGCGAGCTGGGGCGCGGCTGGAGCGAGCCCTGAGGCCCCGCCCACTGACTGACCTAGGCCCGGGGCCGGCAGCCTCTGTTCTTAAAAGAAGGAAATACGGGGTGAGACCCTCGGTTGTTTCGACGAGAAGAGACTACAGAGACCAAGAGAAGACGGGGGGTGGAGAGATGAAGAGAGAGAGAGAAATAGAAACAGACATGCACGTAGGGAGGTACAGACCGACAGAGAGGTGGAAAGAGATGGAGGCAGAGAGACACGCAAGAGATCAATGAAAAGAGAAAGAGACAAAGAGAAGGGGAGAGACGCTAAGAAATAGAAGAAGCTGCATGAGGGTCAGAAACGCAGGCAGGTAGAGGGGAATACCACATCAGATGCAGGCAAACACAAGAGACATAGTGAGGAGCGGTTGAGCTGTGTGAGCTGGCTTCAGGCCGGGCCTCCTCTGGCTGCCGCCCACCCACACCCTAGCTGCGGGGCCTCAGGGGACAGATGCCTTACCTGCATCCTCTTGGTGTCTCTGGCACTCTCCCAGTCTCCTCTCATTTAATCCCATCTGCTTCCAGCAAGGACTTCAGCGGCTCTGTCTCAGGTTCCTCCTCCTGTTTCTTCCTGCTTCCTCCCTGCCTAAGCCCTTAGTCTCTGCTTCTGTCTGTCTTGATCTCTCAGCTCCGCATCCTCATTTTTCTGCTTTGGTCTCCCTGGCTGGTGCTTTCACAGTGTGACCCCGGTGGCCCTTGAGTTTGCCACCCACCTGTCTGCATGGGGAGAAGGGAAATAGTCGGTGGGCGAGAGGGATTAAGGAGGTGAGTGGGATCAGAGAAGAGCAAGGGGGTCCAGCCCTAACAGCTGTGGGATCACTTTACTCACTTCCTCAGGGACAGACCTTGACAGATCAGGGAGAAAGAGACAGACATGGGGGAGTCAAAGGGACAGAAAGAGAAGAATAGGGAGAAAGACATAGAAAGAGAAGCCAGAGTTTACGGAGAGATCAAAGGAGAGAAAGATGCAGAGAAAGATACCAAGAGGCGGGGCGTGGTGGCTCATGCCTGTAATCCCAGCACTTTGGGAGGCCGAGGTGGGTGGATCACCTGAGGTCAGGAGTTCGAGACCAGCCTGACCAACAAGGTGAAATCCTGTCTCTACTAAAAATACAAAAATTAGCTGGGCATGGTGGCACATGCCTGTAGTCCCAGGTACTCGTGAGGCTGAGACAGGAGAATTGCTTGAACCCGGGAGACAGAGGTTGCAGATAACTGCACTCCAGCCTGGGTGACTGAACGAGACCCTGTCTTAAAAAGAAAAAAAAAAAGTGAAAAGGAGGGGCCAAGTGCAGTGGCTTATGCCTGTAATCCCAGAACTTGTGGAGGCCGAAGTGGGTGGGTCACTTGAGGTCAGGAGTTTGAGACCAGCCTGGCCAACATGGTGAAACCCCATCTCTACTAAAAATACAAAAATTAGCCAAGCGCGGTGACAGGCGCCTGTAATCCCAGCTACTTGCATGGTTGAGGCAGGAGAATTGCTTGAACCTGGGAGGCGGAGGTTGTAGTGAGCCGAGATCGTGCCACTGCACTTCAGCCTGGAAGCCAGAGTGAGACTCTGTCCAAAAAAAAAAAAAAGTGAGAAGGAGAAAGACACATTGGCAAAGACACAAGACAGAGACAACAGGGAAAAAAGAAAAACAGGAGCAGAGAGAGAACGAGATTGAGAAGGTAAGACAGATACAGAGGAGCAAGAGATGGAGTCAATGCAGCGGGAGGAGGAGCAAAAGGGAGATGGAAGAGAGGTGCATGCACTTCACCTTGAGTCTGGGGCTGCTGGTCTCAGTGTTCCTATTTCCGCTGCTCTCTTGGTGGCAGTTGGAGAACAGGGCTTGACAGGCAGGGCAGCTCTGACACCCCTGACCCCAACCTAGGGGCAGACCTTTAGAGATTGATGCTCTGACGTTAAGAAATGCGAACCATCCCGGTGGGCCCATTTAGGACCACGTCTGAGGTGACACAAAACTGCCTTTTGTTGTCCTCATTTGCACTTGAGGAAACTGAAACACAAAAAGGCGAAGCAACTTCCCAGGACTACACTGCCTCAGAGGGGCAAGGCTGGGACTGAAATCCACGGCTGGGCGCAGTGGCTCACACCTGTAATCCCAGCACTTTGGGAGGCCAAGATGGGAGGATCGTTTGAGGCCAGGAGTTCAAAATCCTTATTTACAGCACTTAGAGTTTCAGAGATGTCATTTACAACATAGACAACATATTCTCAATTATAACTACAGGTGTCATTTGAAGGTTTTATGAGCCTTCTTTGCTAAAGTAATAATTTCAAGGACAAACATTCCTCTTTTTGCTTTTATTATTTTATTTATTTATGACAGGTTTTCTCTCTGTTCCCTGGGCTGGAGTGCAGTGGCACAATCTCGGCTCACTGCAACCTCTGCCTCCTGGGTTCAAGCGATTCTCATGCCTCAGCCTCACGAGTAGCTGAGATTACAGGCACATCCCACCATGCCCAGCTACTTTTTGTATTTTTGGTAGAGATGGGGTTTCACCATGTTGGCCAGGCTGGTCTCGAACTCATGACCTCAAGTGATCTGCCCGCCTTGGTCTCCCAAAGTGCTGGGATTACAAGTGTGAGCCACTACACCCAGCCTATTATTATTATTATTATTTTCGAGACAGAGTCTTGCTCTGTCACCCAGGAGTGCAGTGGCATGATCTCAGCTCACTGCAAACTCCACCTCCTGGGTTCAAGCAATTCTCCTGCCTCAGCCTCCTGAGTAGCTGGGATTACAGGCACACACCACCATGCCCAGCTAATTTTTGTATTTTTTTTTTTTTTTTTTAGTAGAGATGGGGCTTCACCATGTTGGCCAGGCTGGTCTAAAACTCCTGACCTCAGGTGATCCACCTGCCTCGGCCTCCCAAAGTGATGGGATTACAGATGTGAGCCACTGTGCCCGGCCCCAGCCTATTATTTTAAATAGACACATAATAATTGTAAATATTTATGGGGTACAGTGTGACTTTTTCTTTTTGAGGCAGGATCTCTGTCGCCTGGGCTGGAGTGCAGTGGCACCATCATAGCTCACTGCATCCTCAACCTCCTGGGTTCAAGCGATCCTCCTGCCTCAGCCTCCCAAGTAGGTGGTACTACAGGCGTGCACCACCATGCCTGGATAATTTTTTATTTATTTTATTTTATTTTATGTTATTTTATTTTATTTGAGACGGAGTCTTGCTCTGTCACCCAGGCTGGAGTGCAGTGGCACAATCGCGGCTCACTGCAAGCTCCGCCTCCCGGCTTCATGCCTTTCTCCTGCCTCAGCCTCCCGAGTAGCTGGTACTACAGGCGCCCGGCACCACGCCCAGCTAATTTTTTTGTATTTTTATTAGAGACGGGGTTTCACCGTGTTACCCAGGGTGGTCTCGATCTCCTGACCTCGTGATCTGCCCGCCTCAGCGTCCCAAAGTACTGGGATTACAGGCGTGAGCCACCACGCCCGAATTTAGTTTTTATTGAAGACAAGATCTCACCATGTTTCATGGGCTGCTCTTGAACTCCTGGGCTCAAGTGATCCTCCCAAAGTGCTGGGATTACAGGCAGGAGCAGCCTTGCCTGACCTATAGCTATACTTTTGTATTTGTTAACCAACCTTTTGCTCTCCCCACTGTGGACAGACTTGACTTAATGGAGATGGCGTTGGCAACGATCCTGGGCATTTCACAGGGTTCTGTAGTTGTACAGGGACTCAAGACAGACATTCTTGTCAAAGTTTCTCAATTCAGCACTTCACCAAATCAGATGGTGTAAACTAACTTTATTTATTTTTTATTTTCTTATAATTATACCTTAAGTTTTAGGGTACATGTGCACAATGTGCAGGTTAGTTACATATGTATACATGTGCCATGCTGGTGTGCTGCACCCATTAACTCGTCATTTAGCATTAGGTATATCTCCTAATGCTATCCCTCCCCCTTCCCCCCACCCCACAACAGTCCCCAGAGTGTGATGTTCCCCTTCCTGTGTCCATGTGTTCTCATTGTTCAGTTCCAATCTATGAGTGAGAATATGTGGTGTTTGGTTTTTTGTTCTTGCGATAGTTTACTGAGAATGATGATTTCCAATTTCATCCATGTCCCTACAAAGGACATGAACTCATCATTTTTTATGGCTGCATAGTATTCCATGGTGTATATGTGCCACATTTTCTTAATCCAGTCTATCATTGTTGGACATTTGGGTTGGTTCCAAGTCTTTGCTATTGTGAATAGTGCCGCAATAAACATACGTGTGCATGTGTCTTTATAGCAGCATGATTTATAGTCCTTTGGGTATATACCCAGTAATGGGATGGCTGAGTCAAATGGAATTTCTAGTACTAGATCCCTGAGGAATCGCCACACTGACTTCCACAAGGGTTGAACTAGTTTACAGTCCCACCAACAGTGTAAAAGTGTTCCTATTTCTCCACATCCTCTCCAGCACCTGTTGTTTCCTGACTTTTTAATGATTGCCATTCTAATTGGTGCGAGATGGTATCTCACTGTGGTTTTGATTTGCATTTCTCTGATGGCCAGTGATGATGAGCATTTTTTCATCTGTTTTTTGGCTCCATAAATGTCTTCTTTTGAGAAGTGTCTGTTCATGTCCTTCACCCACTTTTTGATGGGGTTGTTTGTTTTTTTCTTGTAAATTTGTTTGAGTTCATTGTAGATTCTGGATATTAGCCCTTTGTCAGATCAGTAGGTTGCGAAAATTTTCTCCCATTCTGTAGGTTGCCTGTTCACTGTGATGGTAGTTTCTTTTGCTGTGCAGAAGCTCTTTAGTTTAATTAGATCCCATTTGTCAATTTTGGCTTTTGTTGCCATTGCTTTTGGTGTTTTAGACATGAAGTCCTTGCCCATGCCTCTGTCCTGAATGGTATTGCCTAGGTTTTCTTCTAGAGTTTTTATGGTTTTAGGTCTAACGTTTAAGTCTTTAATCCATCTTGAATTAATTTTTGTATAAGGTGTAAGGAAGGGATCCAGTTTCAGCTTTCTACATATGGCTAGCCAGTTTTCCCAGCACCATTTATTAAATAGGGAATCCTTTCCCCGTTGCTTGTTTTTCTCAGGTTTGTCAAAGATCAGATAGTTGTAGATATGCGGCATTATTTCTGAGGGCTCTGTTCTGTTCCATTGATCTATATCTCTGTTTTGGTACCAGTACCATGCTGTTTTGGTTACTGTAGCCTTGTAGTATAGTTTGAAGTCAGGTAGTGTGATGCCTCCAGCTTTGTTCTTTTGGCTTAGGATTGACTTGGCGATGTGGGCTCTTTTTCGGTTCCATATGAACTTTAAAGTAGTTTTGTCCAATTCTGTGAAGAAAGTCATTGGTAGCTTGATGGGGATGGCACTGAATCTATAAATGACCTTGGACAGTATGGCCATTTTCATGATATTGATTCTTCTTACCCATGAGCATGGAATGTTCTTCCATTTGTTTGTATCCTCTTTTATTTCATTGAGCAGTGGTTTGTAGTTCTCCTTGAAGAGGTCCTTCACGTCTCTTGTAAGTTGGATTCCTAGATATTTTATTCTCTTTGAAGCAATTGTGAATGGGAGCTCACTGATGATTTGGCTGTTTGTCTGTTATTGGTGTATAAGAATGCTTGTGATTTTTGCACATTGATTTTGTATCCTGAGACTTTGCTGAAGTTGCCTATCAGCTTAAGGAGATTTTGGGCTGAGATGATGGGGTTTTCTAGATTCATAATCATGTCATCTGCAAACAGGGACAATTTGACTTCCTCTTTTCCTAATTGAATACCCTTTATTTCCTTCTCCTGCCTAATTGCCCTGGCCAGAACTTCCAACACTATGTTGAATAGGAGTGGTGAGAGAGGGCATCCTTGTCTTGTGCCAGTTTTCAAGGGGGATGCTTCCAGTTTTTGCCCATTCAGTATGATATTGGCTGTGGGTTTGTCATAGATAGCTCTTATTATTTTGAGATACATCCCATCAATACCTAATTTATTGAGAGTTTTTAGTTGTTGAATTTTGTCAAAGGCCTTTTCTATGTCTATTGAGATAATCATATGGTTTTTGTCGTTGGTTCTGTTTATATGCTGGATTATGTTTATTGATTTGTGTATGTTGAACCAGCCTTGCATCCCAGGGATGAAGCTCTCTTGATCATGGTGGATAAGCTTTTTGATATGCTGCTGGATTCGGTTTGCCAGTATTTTATTGAGGATTTTTGCATTGATGTTCATCAGGGATATTGGTCTAAAATTCTCTTTTTTTGTTGTGTCTCTGCCAGGCTTTGGTATCAGGATGATGCTGGCCTGCTAAAATGAGTTAGGGAGGATTCCCTCTTTTTCTATTGATTGGAATAGTTTCAGAAGGAATGGTACCAGCTCCTCCTTGTACCTCTGGTAGAATTCGGCTGTGAATCCATCTGGTTCTGGACTTTTTTTGGTTGGTAAGCTATTAATTATTGCCTCAATTTCAGAGCCTGTTATTGGTCTATTCAGAGATTCAGCTTCTTCCTGGTTTAGTCTTGGGAGGGTGTATGTGTTGAGGAATTTATCCATTTCTTCTAGATTTTCTAGTTTATTTGCGTAGAGCTGTTTATAGTATTCTCTGATGGTAGTTTGTATTTCTGTGGGTTCGGTGGTGATAACCCCTTTGTCATTTTTTATTGCGTCTATTTGATTCTTCTCTCTTTTCTTCTTTATTAGTCTTGCTAGCGGTCTATCTATTTTGTTGATCTTTTCAAAAAACCAGCTCCTGGATTCATTGATTTTTTGAAGGGTTTTTTGTGTCTCTATTTCCTTCAGTTCTGCTCTGATCTTAGTTATTTCTTGCCTTCTGCTAGCTTTTGAATATGTTTGCTCTTGCTTTTCTAGTTCTTTTAATTGTGATGTTAGGGTGTCAATTTTAGATCTTTCCTGCTTTCTCTTGTGGGCATTTAGTGCTATAAATTTCCCTCTACACACTGCTTTGAATGTGTCCCAGAGATTCTGGTATGTTGTGTCTTTGTTCTTGTTGGTTTCAAAGAACATCTTTATTTCTGCCTTCATTTTGTTATGTACCCAGTAGTCATTCAGGAGCAGGTTGTTCATTTTCCATGTAGTTGAGCAGTTTTGAGTGAGTTTCTTAATCCTGAGTTCTAGTTTGATTGCACTGTGGTCTGAGAGACAGTTTGTTATAATTTCTGTTCTTTTACACTTGCTGAGGAGTGCTTTACTTCCAACTATGTGGTCAATTTCGGAATAAGTGTGGTGTGGTGCTGCGAAGAATATATATTCTGTTGATTTGGGGTGGAGAGTTCTGTAGATGTCTATTAGGTCCGCTTAGTGCAGAGCTGAGTTCAATTCCTGGATATCCTTATTAACTTTCTGTCTCGTCGATCTGTCTAATGTTGACAGTGGGGTGTTGAAGTCTCCCATTATTATTGTGTGGGAGTCTAAGTCTCTTTGTAGGTCACTAAGGACTTGCTTTATGAATCTGGGTGCTCCTGTATTGGGTGCATATATATTTAGGATAGTTAGCTCTTCTTGTTGAATTGATCTCTTTACCATTATGTAATGGCCTTCTTTGTCTCTTTTGATCTTTGTTGGTTTAAAGTCTGTTTTATCAGAGACTAGGATTGCAACCCCTGCCTTTTTTTGTTTTCCATTTTCTTGGTAGATCTTCCTCCATCCCTTTATTTTGAGCCTATGTGTGTCTCTGCACGTGAGATGGGTCTCCTGAATATAGCACACTGATAGGTCTTGACTCTTTATCCAATTTGCCAGTCTGTGTCTTTTAATTGGAGCATTTAGTCCATTTTCATTTAAGGTTAATATTGTTATGTGTAAATTTGATCCTGTCATTATGATGTTAGCTGGTTATTTTGCTCATTAGTTGATGCAGTTTCTTCCTAGCCTCAATGGTCTTTATAATTTGGCATGTTTTTGCAGTGGCTAGTACCGGTTGTTCCTTTCCATGTTTAGTGCTTCCTTCAGGAGCTCTTTTAGGGCAGGTCTGTTGGTGACAAAATCGCTCAGCATTTGCTTGTCTGTAAAGTATTTTATTTCTCCTTCACTTATGAAGCTTAGTTTGGCTGGATATGAAATTCTGGGTTGAAAATTCTTTTCTTTTTTTTTTTGAGACAGAGTTTCGCTCTTGTTGCCCAGGCTGGAGTGCAGTGGTGTGTTCTGGGCTCACTGCAACCTCCGCCTTCTGGTTTCAAGCGATTCTCCTGTCTCAGCCTCCTGAGTAGCTGGGATTACAGGTGTCTGCCACTGCGCCTGGCTAATTTTTTTTGTATTTTTAATAGAGACAGGGTTTCACCATGTTGGCCAAGCTGGTCTCAAACTCCTGACCTCATGATTCTGCCTCCTTGGCCTCCCAAAGTGCTGGGATTACAGGCATGAGCCACCACACCTAGCCGAAAATTCTTTTCTTTAAGAATGTTGAATATTGGCCCCCACTCTCTTCTGGCTTGTAGGGTTTCCGCCGAGAGATCAGCTGTTAGTCTGATGGGCTTCCCTTTGTGGGTAACCTGACCTTTCTCTCTGGCTTCCCTTAACATTTTTTCCTTCATTTCAACTTTGGTGAATCTGACAATTATGTGTCTTGGAGTTGCTCTTCTCGAGGAGTATCTTTGTGGCGTTCTCTGTATTTCCTGAATTTGAATGTTGGCCTGCCTTGCTAGATTGAGGAAGTTCTTCTGTATAATGTCCTGCAGAGTGTTTTCCAACTTGGTTCCATTCTCCCCGTCACTTTCAGGTACACCAATCAGACGTAGATTTGGTCTTTTCACATAGTCCCATATTTCTTGGAGGCTTTGTTCGTTTCTTTTTATTCTTTTTTTTCAGACTGACACCTCGGCCGGGTACTCCTCTGAGACAAAACTTTCAGAGGAACGATGAGGCAGCAACATTTGCTGTTCACCAGGATCCGCTGTTCTGCAGCCTCCGCTGCTGATACCCGGGCAAACAGGGTCTGGAGTGGACTCCAGCAAACTCCAACAGACCTGCAGCTGAGGGTCCTGACTGTTAGAAGGAAAACTAACAAACAGAAAGGACATCCACACCAAAACCCTATCTGTACGTCACCATCATCAAAGACCAAAGGTAGATAAAACCACAAAGATGGGGAAAAAACAGAGCAGAAAAACTGGAAACTCTAAAAATCAGAGTGCCTCTCCTCCAAAGGAACACAGCTCCTCACCAGCAACGGAACAAAGCTGGACAGAGAATGACTTTGATGAGTTGAGAGAAGAAGGCTTCAGACGATCAAACTACTCTGAGCTAAAGGAGGAAGTTCGAACCCATGGCAAAGAAGTTAAAAACCTTGAAAAAAAATTAGACAAATGGCTAACTAGAATAACCAATGCAGAGAAGTCCTTAAAGGACCTGATGGAGCTGAAAACCAAGGCACGAGAACTATGTGAATGCACAAGCCTCAGTAGCCAATTCGATCAACTGGAAGAAAGGGTATCAGTGATGGAAGATCAAATGAATGAAATGAAGCGAGAACAGAATGTGTATAAATGTTAACCAAAGACATAAAATAATGTTTATAGCAACTTTATTCATAATAGCCCCAAACTAAAAACTACCCAAATGCACATCAGCCAAAGAATGGATACAAAAATGATGGTATATTCACGCAAGGAAATACTGTACAGCAATGTGTTGGGAGGCAGATCTGCACAGATCACTCATGTTCCTGCATGGGCTAGGCCTTCTGAACAATGTTTGAACAGCAGCCTTGGATATTGAGATAGTGCATCCCTCTGGAGAGATTTAGAGACAGTTCAGCATGAGAAACCTAGAAATGCCCCACCTCTCCCCACAACCAGGAGATTGCTGACATTCCAGGGTAATTAATAATCTCTGGCTATGGAGGGGAGGACAGGCAGGTGTGTCAGCAGGTTCACAACAGCTTAGTCTCCTAATTTTAGTTTCTTCCCCCATGATGCAACCCACTGAATGCACAGGAAACATCTGTGGAAGCATTTGGCTTCGTGTGAGCTGGGGCATGAGGAATCGATGCAAGGTATAGCTCTGGCTTCTGATTGTTGTGGTAATCAGTGATCCATTTTTCTGATTCATGATCATCTCTGTGTGTGTGTGTGTGTGTGTGAGTGTGTGTGTGTGTGTGTGTGTTTTGAGACAAAATTTCATTCTGTCACCCAGGCTGGAGTGCAGTGTCGTGTTCATAGCTGACTGCAGCCTCGACCTCCAGGACTCAAGCAATCCTCCCACCTCAGCCACCCAAGTAGCTGAGACTACAAGCATGTGCCATCAAGCCCCTAATTTTTTTTTAATTTGTTTGTAGCAACAGAGTCTAGCTATGTTGCCCAGGCTGGGGTCTTGTGTTTTATATATCTGTGTGTGTGCACATGTGCATGTATGTGTGTACATGTGCATGTATGTGTGTCTGTGCAAAATTTGGCAGGCTAACTTTTTAGCTTGCAAGTAGGATAAACTCAAACCCTTCACAGTTCTGACTTACAATGAAAATGAAGAAAGGATAATTCCATGTGCATAACAGGGATGGACCTCACAAACAATGTTGGGCAAAAGAAGCTGCAGGACACAGAAGGATAATACTATATGATTCCCTTTATACAAAGTTCAAAAACCTGGCTTCATGGCCAGGCATGGTGGCTCATACCTGTAATCCCAGCACTTTGGGAGGCCGAGGTGGGTGGATCACTTGAGGTCAGAAGTTCAAGACTAGCCTGACCAACATGGTGAAACCCCATCTCTACTAAAAAAAAGTACAAAATTAGCCGGGTATGATGGTGCACATCTGTAATCCCAGCTACCTGGGAGGCTGAGGCAGGAGAATCTCTTGAATCCTGGAGGTGGAGGTCACAGTGAGCCGAGATCACACCGTTGCACTCCAGCCTGGGCAACAAGAGCAAAAGTCTTCCTCAAGAAAAAAAAAAAGCCAAAAAACAAAAAACCTGGCAACATGAAATCATGCTGTTCAAGTCACAGGGAGGTGCCTGAGGTACTACGGGACATGGTTTTTTTGTTTCTTTCTTTCTTTTATTTTTATTTATTTATTTTGAGATAGACTCTCACTCTGTCACCCAGGCTGGAGTGCAGTGGTGCCATCTTAGCTCACTGAAACCTCGACCTCCTGGGCTCAAGCAATCCCCCTTCCTCAGCCTCCCAGGTAGCTGAGACTACAGGTGCACTCGGCCTCCAGTGTTGATTCTTTTCGCCTGAAACACAGATATATCTTTCCATTTATTCTGGTCATTTTTTCTTTTGTCAAAATGTATAGAGCTCATATTTTCTTTTCTTTCTTTTTCTTTTTTTTTTGAAACGGAGTCTCGCTGTGTCACCGGGCTGGAGTGCAGTGGCGCCATCTCGGCTCACTGCAATCTCCGCCTCCCGGGTTCAAGCGATTCCCCTGCTGCAGCCTCCCAAGTAGCTGGGACTATAGGTGTGCACCACCACACCCAGCTAATTTTTTGTATTTAGTAGAGACGAGGTTTCACCATGTTGGCCAGGATGGTCTCGATCTCCTGACCTCGTGATCTGCCCACCTTGGCCTCCCAAAGTGCTGGGATTACAGGCACTAGTCACCACGCCCGGCCGAGCTCATGCTTTTCTTGCTTACAAGAGGTTGATGGATTTTGTTACTGTGATCAACGGTACCCTGCCCTGTTACATTTTCTGATTTCAGGTGTCTGTCAAGGAAGGCTATACCCATCTTTGTATTTTTTTTCTTGTTTTTTTTTTTTGAGATGGAGTCTCGCTCTGTCGCCCAGGCTGGAGTCCAGTGGCGCGATCTCGGCTCACTGCAAGCTCCGCCTCCCGGGTTCACGCCATTCTCCTGCCTCAGCCTCCCGAGTAGCTGGGACTACAGGCGCCGACCACCACGCCCGGCTAATTTTTGTACTTTTTTAGTAGAGACGGGGTTTCACCATGTTAGCCAGGATGGTCTCGATCTCCTGACCTCGTGATCCACCCGCCTCGGCCTTCCAAAGTGCTGGGATTACAGGCATGAGCCACCGCGCCCGGCCCCATCTTTGTATTTTGTATTCATTTTTGGTTTTGGTCACCTTGCTAACTTCTCTTATTAAGTCTAAGAGTTTTTTTTTTTATGATTCTCTTGGATTTTCTAAGTGAATAACACCAATGCCCTCCAGCCAAAGACCACCAGGAGCATAGTGGTAGTTTACCAAAATTAGATTTTTTTTTTTTTTTTTTTTTGGAGACAGAGTCTTTCTCTGTCATCCAGGCTGGAGTGCAGTGGTGTGATCTTGGCTCACTGCAACCTCCACCTCCCGGGTTTAAGCGATTCTCCTACCTCAGCCTCCTGAATAGGTGGGACTACAGGCATGGGCCACCAAGCCCGGCTAATTTTTTTTTTTTTTTTTTTTTTTTTGAGATGGAGTATCGCTCTTGTTGCCTAGGCTGGAGTGCAGCTGTGCAATCTTGGCTCACTGTGACCTCCATCTCCCAGGTTCAAGCAATTCTCCTGCCTCAGCCTCCTGAGTAGCTGGGATTACAGGAGCCTGCCACCATGCCTGGCTAATTTTTTGTATTTTTAGTAGAGACAGGGTTTTGCCATGTTGGCCAGGCTGGTCTTGAACTCCTGACCTCAGGTGATCCGCCCACCTTGGCCTCCCCAAGTGCTGGGATTACAGGCGTGAGCCACCGTGCCTGGCCCAGAAGTTGGATTTATTAACTCATTGCAATGATGAAGCATCCACATTGTGGGAAACCATGGAGCATCTCATTAAAAGGGTGTTAGAAAAGGCAGCCGGACACGGTGGCTCACACCTGTAATCGCAGCGTTTTGGAAGGCTGAGGTGGGAGATTCACTTGAGCCCAGGAGTTCGAGACCAACCTGGGCAACCTAGTGAGACCCTCATCTCTACAAAAAATTTAAAAAGTAGATAGGCATGGTGGCATGCACCTGTAGACTCAGCTACTCAGGAGACTGAGGAGGGAGGATTGCTTGACCCCAAGAGTTCGAGGCTGCAGTGAGCTGTGATCGTCTCAAAAAAACAACAAAAAAAAAAAGAAAAAGAGAAAAAGAGGCTGGGCACAGTGGCTATGCCTGTAATCCTAGCACTTTGGGAGGCGAATGCAGGCAGATCACGAGGTCAGGAGTTTGAGACCAGCCTGGCCAACATGGTGAAATCTCGTCTCTACTAAAAATACAAAAAAATTAGCCAGGCATGGTGGCGTCCACCTGTAATCCCAGCTACTCGGGAGGCTGAGGCAGGAGAATTGTTTGAACCCGGGAGGCAGAGGTTGCAGTGAGCTGAGATCACACCACTGCACTCCAGTTCTAGGCAACAGAGCAAGACTCCGTCTCGGTAAAAAAAAAAAAAAAAGAAGAAGAAGAAGAAAAGAAAAGAAAAGAAAAGGTATTACTGGGTTGGAGTTTATGTTAGGTGATTTCAGAGAGGGTTAAAGAAGCAGGACTTTGCTCCGGATTGCCTCCTGTCAGAAAGTAGGAGTAATTCTAGGATGTAATATCTTGATTTATATCTACAAGGCAAAAGGAATGAAGTGGATGAAAGCTATAACTGATAAGGAAGCAGGAACCACTCACATCAGCCAGGATGGAGAGATGTTTGGCCATTTTGTGGTTTGGACAACGTCCATGTTTTTTTCTGTGTCTCAGACTTGATTCCAGACTGGTCTTGTATTTGTCTTGATCTACCATGACCGCAGAGCAGCTTCTTCTGATGTTAATATTTTGTGGAATTGTTCATGATCAACAGGAGACACCAATGGGAGTGTCAGGTCAGCTGCTCACAACACCAAGCCTTAGGTGATGAACCAGGCCAGTTCTTGGATGTCAGGGACTGCATTTCTTTTTGTCAGTACCCCTTTTGTCAAGGTCATTACTGTATCACCCTGCAGAGGTGGGGTGGATCAATGAATCCACACACACAGCAAATTTGGTTCAAATGTCAAGCCTGCTGATGCCATGCATGCACCAAGAAGGTATGAAAAGTTTATTACTCACACAATGAGGCTTTTGAGAGAGAGTAGGGCTGGCTCCCAAGCTGGTCTGAAAATGATGTTTGTTTTGTTTTGTTTTGAGACGGAGTGTTGCTCTGTCACCCACTGGAGTGCAGTGGTTTAATCACAGCTCAGCAACCTCGACTTCCTGGGATTGAGTGATCCTCCCGCCTCACCCT
Organism: Pongo pygmaeus; assembly: GCF_028885625.2. Taxonomy (NCBI): domain Eukaryota; kingdom Metazoa; phylum Chordata; class Mammalia; order Primates; family Hominidae; genus Pongo; species Pongo pygmaeus. Next base: position 49,756,114 of record NC_072396.2, on the reverse strand, counting down.
TCCAAGTAGCTGGGACTACAGGCATGCACCACCACAAACTGGCTAATTTTTGTATGTGTTTATGGAGGCGGGGTTTCACCATGTTGCGCAGGCTGGTCTCGAACTCCTAGCCTCATGCAATCTTCCTGCCTTGGCCTCTCAAAGTGATAAGATTACAGATGTGAGCCACCGCACCCTGCCCCTGGTGGCATTTGTATGTCTTCTTTGGAGAAGTCTTTTGTCCACTTTTTAATCAAATTATTTGTTTTTTGGTCAGGCATGGTGGTTCACACTTGTAATCCCAGCACTTTGGGAGGCCAAGGCGGGCAGATCACTTGAGGTCAGGAGTTTGAGACCAGCTTGGCCAACATGTCAAAACTCCATCTCTACTAAAAATACAAAAAATTAGCCAGGTATGGTGGCAGGTGCCTGTAATCCCAGTTACTTGCGGGGCTGAGGCAGGAGAATCGCTTGAACCCAGGAGGCAGAGGTTGCAGTGAGCCGAGATTGTGCCACTGCACTCCAGCCTGGGAAACAGAGCAAGACTCTGTTTCCAAAAAAAAAAAAAAAATTGTTGTTCTTTTTGTTATTTGCTATTGAGCTGTTGGAGTTTCTTCTGTACTTTGGATATCAACCCCTTAAGAGAGAAATGGTTTGCAAATCTTTTGTTCCATTCTGTATGCTCCCTTTTCACTCTGTGTCGTTTCCTTTGCTGTGCAGAAGATTTCGGATTGATGTAGTCCCGCTTGTCTATTTTAGCTTTTGTTGCCTGTGCTTTTTGTGTCATATCCAATAAATCACTGCCAACACCAATGTCAAGAAGATTTCCTCCTGTGTTTTCTTCTAGGAGTTTTACAGTTTCCGGTATTACATTTAAGTCTTTAATCCATTTTGAGTTGATTTTTTTGAGACGGAGTCTCGCTCTGTCACCCAGGCTGGAGTGCAGTGGCACGATCTCAGCTCACTGCAACCTCTGCCTCCCAGGTTCAAGCAATCCTCCTGCCTCAGCCTCCCAAGTACCTGGGACTACAGGCATGCACCACCATGCCTGGCTAATTTTTGAATTTTTAGTAGAGATGGAGTTTCAGTATGTTGGCCAAACTGGTTTCTAACTCTTGACCTGAGGCAATCTGCCCGCCTCGGCCTCCCAAAGTGCTGGGATTACAGGCATGAGTCACCATGCCCAGCCAATTAGAGTTGATTTTTGTGTATAGTGTAAGATAGAGGTCCAATTTCATTCTTCTGCATGTGGCTATCTGGTTTTTCCAACAATGTTTGTTGAAGATACTATCATTTTTCCATTGTATATTCTTGACACTCTACTCAAAGATCAGTTGACCACATGTCTTAGTCTGTTTTGTGCTGCTATAACAGAATACTACAGACTGGGTAATTTTTTTTTTTTTTGAGACAGAGTCTTGCTCTGTTTCGTGGGCTTGAGTGCAGTGGCACAATCTTGGTTCACTGCAACCTCTGCCTCCTGGGTTCAAGCAATTCTTTTGCCTCAGCCTCCAGAGTAGCTGGGATTACAGGTACATGCCACCATGCCTGGCTAATTTTTATGTTTTTAGTAGAGACGAAGTTTCACCATGTTGACCAGGCTGGTCTTGAACTCCTGACATCGTGACCCGCCTGCCTCGGCTTCCCAAAATTCTGGGATTACAGGCGTGAACCACCACACCTGGCCAGACTGGGTAGTTTATAATGAACAGAATTTCATTGGCTCAAGGTTCTGGAGGCTGGAAAGTCCAAGATCAAGGGTCCAGCAACTAGGCAAAGCTTGCTGCATCATTCCATGGCAGAAGGGCAAAGCAAGGGTGAGAGAGAGAGAGAACGGGGGTGATATGATTTGGTCGTGTTCCCACTCAAATCTCATCTTGAATTCCCACATGTTTTGAGAGGGACCTGGTGGGAGGTAATTGAATCATGAGGGCAGGTGTTTCCAGTGCTGTTCTCTTGATAGTGAATAAGTCCCATGAGATCTAATGGTTTTATAAAGGGACTTGGAGCAGGACAAGCCGCAGACAAAACCCCTCAGACACCGAGTTAAAGAAGGAAGGGCTGAATAGCCAGGAGCTTCAGCAAGACTCACATCTCCAAAGACCGAGCTTCCTGAGTGAGCAATTCCTGTCCCTTTTAGGGGCTTACAACTCTAAGGGGGTCCGCATGAGAGGGTCGTGATCAATTGAGCAAGCAGGGGGTAGGTGACTGGGGGCTGCATGCACCGGTAATCAGAATGGAACAGAACAGGACAGGGATTTTCACAGTGCTTTTCCATACAATGTCTGGAATTTATAGATAACATAACCGGTTAGGTCAGGGATCGATGTTTAACCAGGCCCAGGGTGCAGCGCTGGGCTGTCTGCCTGTGGATTTCATTTCTGCCTTTTAGTTTTTACTTCTTCTTTCTTTGGAGGCAGAAATTGGGAATAAGACAATATGAGGGGTGGTCTTCTCCCTTATTTCCCCGCTTTGAGAATCTCACTCAATAGTGGGAGTTCTCACTTTCATTCTCACTACCCATGTCCTCTTGCAAGACAGATCGATAGTGATTCATATAGCACACCTGTGCTGAAGCATTTTGGTGAACTAAGGTAGCGGTGAAGCTCTTTATCATTTGGAGAAGTACAGATAGTAAACAAGCGAGCAGTAAGCAGGTTTCTATTACTATTATAACTCCTATTATAAGAGTTTGAAATCTTTCTAGTGCTGGGAACCATTTTCCAAATATGGCCCCAGGATCAAATCCATGCCACACTTGCACAGGCACATGTGCCAGTTTTGTCATATTTCTAACTATGTCTTCAACTACTTGCCCTTGATCATCTATGTGTAGACAGCAATTAGTAAGGTTAAATTTCCCACAGACCCCTCCTTCAGCTGCTAGCAAGTAGTCGAGAACCAATCTATTTTGATAAATAGCATTTCTCATCTGAGTTTCTTGCTGGGCCAGAATAGTCAAGGCTCTGCCGGTCTTATTAGTGATTATTTCTAAGACAGCTTGTAACCATATGATTCGGTTGAGCATGTAAATGGGGATCTGGTATCCCCATGAGCCATCTTGTGCCCAAGTAGCAGGCCCATAATATTGTATGATTCTCTCAGGGGGCCATTCATTATCTTTCCAATTTCCAATAGCTATGCTTCTCTTTTCGTGGGAAGCATAGACAGGGAAGCCCAGGAGTTCGCCTGTCTTTATGGGCAGTAGGAAGAAAGATGGTTTAATAGTGCCAATAACACAACTACATGCCCACTGGTCAGGTAATTTGGCATAAGGTCTATGCCCACATATCCAGTATAATCTAGTGGGGGCTGTCCAGTCCCGGTGGACCTGAGTGGGTCCATGTGTTTTGCAACTTTGGGAATTTACTAAATGGATTTTTCTTAGTGTGGTTTGAACTCCACTAGGTGGCTGTTTTTGTAGTACTATTATACCGTTTTTGCGCAAGGCATCTGAGTCTTCCTACAGGAAGGGTGAAGTCCTTCCCCACTCTTGCTATATAGTATTGTCTAATGATTGAGGCTTTTAGGACCCAGAAATTATCAGGGTAATTTTTTTGAGCCAGGAATTCATCAGGAACTGGGTCTGTAGGTACTAATTCTTGGGCTTCCCATGGCCACTGTTCTCCCATTACCGTTCCTCCACATACATAACATGAAGTGACATTGAGAGACTGGGCTACATGCTCGGCTAATTGCAAAAACAAATTTCTTGTTTTTCCTGGAATTTCTGGTACTGGCACATTCAGTTCATCATAGAAGTTTTGAAATACTGGCTCAGGAGAGCGTTTATAAACTTCTCCCCAAACCACGATATTTACTCGAGGATCCAGTCCAGCCCCATCAATTCCTAGGGTTACACGCTCCCCTTTTTTCCAGCAAGGATCAAGAGGTTTGGTTATTACCAGTTCTAAGGGGTTACACTGACCACTGGTACAGGAAGGGCCACTTTTCCCTTTCTGAAGTTGGACAGGATTTTTTTAATTTTTTATCCAAGTAGCCTAAATGACACAAGACCACTATCCACATTTATTTCCACACAGTCCTAATTCATGACAAATATACTTATGTTCTGCCATATAGCCTCTTTCTTAACTAAGGGAACCACATCCTATTCCTAACTTATTACTATTAATGACAGCACAGGCATCAGATTTCAAGGTGACTTGTTTGGGCACCCCTTTTTCTTCTGTTTTGGCTAACACTTTACTCATATTGTTTATGAGCCCCCACCAGTCCTCAGTTCTTAATCTTATTTCAAAAACTGTGGTCATGGGAGGCTCAGATGGGTCATAACACACATCAGGTTGGTCATTTCCTGGGCTACATACCTTGTATAGAATAACATTATACAAGCAAGTTCTTTTTAGAGTTCCAGTACACTTATAATAACCGTAAAATAATAGGACCGTAGCAACCTTTTGTCCTACCTCAGCGACTTGATGTCACTGGGAATAGTCCTCAGTCTGAGGAAGGTCAGTTGAAATCCTTACTGTACAAGTCCAAATGTTAAGGAAAATGTGTCCTGTGATGAATTTTCTCATGCTTCGGTTGTGCGTGGACCAGTCAGCTTCTGGGTGTGACTGGAGCAAGGCTTGGCGTCTTCTTCAGAGTTACTTTGCAGGGGTTGGCGAAGCTGCTCCCATCCATGTACAGCTCACAGTCTACTGATGTTCAAGGATGGTCTCAAAGGTTGGGCCCACTAGAATAAACCGAGTCCAATACCTCTACACAGTTATGTTCAACTGGGCTCTCTGATACCAGGAGCAAGGTAGCTGGGTTTAGGGTGTTGCAAACTTCAATGATTATGTGGGGATTTTCACATAGCAAGCTTTGGTACTTGGTTAATCTAGCATTTGTTATCCAGTGATGTCCTTTGGTATTCATCAAAGTTACCACAGCATGGGGGGCCTTTATATTCAGATTTTGCCCAAGGGTTAGTTTATCTGCTTCTTGTGCTAACAGGGCCATTGCTGCCAGGGCCCTTAGACATGGGGGCCAGCCTTTGGAAACCCCGTCTAGTTGTTTTGAGAGAGGGCCCCACAGTCTGGGTTAAAACTCCAAAACTGCCATTTTTTCTCTTTCTGACACATAGAGTGTAAAGGGTTTTGTCAGGTCAGGTAGCCCCAGGGCTGGGGCCGACATGAGTTTTTCTTTTAACTCATGAAAAGCTCATTGCTGTTGGTTGTAATAGATGTAGTTTATCCAATCTACATTTTTATTAACTTTCACCCACCAAAATATTGACTCAAATCCTGCAGCTATTCGATTTCAAGCTTTAAATTGATCTGGTATTCCCCATGGGACTCCAATTGTGTCTAAATAGACATGAGAGTCGAAAGACCTATAAGGGGCTTCTCTTGCTTTACGATGTCTTATTTTTCCTCCCTCTGGTTGATGAAATGCCAGGGTGAAAGGGATAGCCAATTGGACTAAAGTACAAGTGCCACTCCAGTTATTCGGCAGAGTGCCCAGTAAAGGTCCACCCCAATACCACCACACATCCACTCAGGGATGAATAAGGGCTGACTGATTGATAAGCTCTTGAAAATGATTAAGCTCACTGCATCCCTTCAGGTCTCCAAGGAATGCTAAGTTTCCTCCCTGTCGTGAGAGACAAGAAGTGAACTTAGTGTTGGGAGAGGGAAGCTGGATGGCCCTTGGGGGCTGACCCACAGGGTGCTGGACTTTGGGATATAGCAGAGAGAGCTTGGCATGACTTATCACTCCAGGCTGTAGAATCCTGGAAAAGAGCTACCATGCAGCGCATGCCTGGTTGACTGGAGGACCACCTTAGTGGAAAGGGGACAATCTGGGACTCTGGCCTGCCATGTGCACAAGCATAACAATTGCTTTTGTTTAATGTGCAGATGGAATACCATTTCAACCAGGCATTTGCATCTTGGTATCCTGTGTTAATTGCCAAAGTTTGTTTTAAGTCTTTAACTCCTATGATCCTCTAGTAAAATGAATGTATGATTTTAGGAAATTACAAAAACCAGTTGGGGCAGTCCATCCTTGCACTTTAGTGGTCCACAGAACATTGGACCAACTACAGCATAAAAGCTCTACATTGGGGGCAAGACTCCTGGTCAACACTGGAGTCTTTATTGAAATTTCCCCTGATTAAATGGTCCTAATTTACTAATGCCCAGTCTGAGGAGAGTCAGGAGGGACAGAGGTACTTTTCTCAAGTACAGAGCTGTCTTTGACTTGGCAGGTCCCCACAGGGTATAACAAGACAAGCATTAAATGCAATAGTCTGAGGTAAAATTGACTTGGTTATGTTAATAACTAGATGGTCAGCAATAGAGCGAGGAAAGAAGAAAGAGTAATAGAATAGATGAAAGAGTTAAATTTTTCTTAGCTTTAATTTGGTAGGGTTTTCCCCTGGGACTATGGTCCATGACTCTGGAGGGGGTGGTGCTTTCTTGACTCAGGTGTGATGAGTCCATCCTTTTTTCGCTGTACGAACAGCAGTCTCAGTGGTTAGCAGCACAAGATAGGGTCCTTCCTAGTCTGGCTCGAGTTTCCTTTTTTTTCATCTTTTGATGAGAACGTGATCTTCAGACTGATGCTGGTTTACTGGAAATTCTGGGGGTGGTACATGTGCTAAAAGACTTTTAGTTTTGAGGGAAAGGGAAGTGGAGGATTAACCAAGTATATAATTTTTAAGAAACTGAACTTTTGTTTTAAATGTGGGGACATCAGCAGTGGACTTTATAGTCCTTGGTGCCTTTCTACTGAGAAATTTCATTTAGCACCTATTTTTATTAGTTTTTGGACCAAAGAAGTCAAACACCATTTTATATTTGACAATGCTTCCTGTATGATTTTTATACCAGACAAGCTAAATTTCACCTTTATATTAGTGGGTTATTAATGTTAAACTTAGTTTTTTTGGGTTTTTTTTTGAGATGGAGTCTCGCTCTGTCACCCAGGCTGGAGTGCGGTGGCTCCATCTCGGCTCACTGCAAGCTCTGCCTCCCTCCTGCCCTAGCCTCCCAAGTAGCTGGGACTACAGGCGCCTGCCACCACTCCCGGCTAGTTTTTTGTATTTTTAGTAGAGACGGAGTTTCACCGTGTTAGCCAGGATGGTCTCGATCTCCTGACCTCGTGATCCACCTGCCTCAGCCTCCCAACGTGCTGGAATTACAGGCATGAGCCACCAAGCCCGGCCAATGTTAAACTTAGTTTTAATAAAACTTTGCAGACATATTTATTCAGTTTTTAATGTCGGACCATAAGGTAAGATTTTTATAGACTCTTTTTAACCTTTTATAATCTTTGTTAAAGAGCAGGTTAGTGCTTTAAGAAAAACACATTGTGTTTTTATTTTAATGTTCAGTTCACAGAAAAACTGGATGATACCCCTTTAACTTTAGCTAATATGTTTACACGCAGAATTTTTTTTACAATTAACATTTTAAAACTTGCTTAAACCTTCAAAACAAATTTGTTTTAACCTTTTAATGTAGGTAAAAATTTACATTCTTATGCCTCCTTATAATCCTTTTACCAAAGGTATATTTTACTTTCCTTATATACCTTGCACATAAACTGTTTTTTCAATAGTTTTACATTCAGGAGGCCTAGTTACTTTTAAATTATACAACATTTCTTGCATAAATTCTTTTTTTAATAATATATATATTTTCTCTTTCATTACTTTCACAGACAATTCTTTGACCTGCCTCAACTTTCAGACTTATTACAAACATTTCTTTCTTTAAACAACCAGTTAATTTATTTCAGGACAAGAATTTACCATATAATATTCTTTTTACATAAACTCTGCCCCCCCTTTTTTTCCCTTTTTTTTTTTCTTCGAAGATAACCATTCTTTTCCAAAGCGAACTTCCTTTATGTCTGTGGGATAGATTGTCTAAGGCCACAAGATTAGAAGTTACTATAATATATGTTACATTGTTAACTTTTGGCAAACTTTACTTTTGTTGAAAACCTTGTAAGTTTGGGATTTCAATTATCCTTTGCTATTAATAAGACCTTGTTTAGTCCAAATTAACTTAGAATTGGTATAGATGGCTTTTTTTTTTTCTTCAATTACCTGGGAGGAACCATCTATCATCCTGTCCTGAAGGGAGTTCCTCGTAGGTCTGATCGGACCTTTGTATGGTAATTAAGATTTAGATCCCCTGTTAGGAAACCTGCTGGGTTAAGGGAATTTTCAGTGGTTAATGTTAAATCATCTTTTTTTTCCCCCTTAGGATACTTCTGAACTAGTGAGGTGTGCTCATAATGAGATTTCCTCTAAAAGTTATTTTTCTACTTTATTCTGTTAGCAAAGCAGTTGCCGCTACAGATTGAATGCATTTGGGCCATCTGCGGGTTACTGAGTTAAGGATTTTTGATAGGAAGGCTACAGGTAGTCAGTGGCCTCAGTGCTTTCGGGCTACGCCCTTGTTTACACTTACAACAAGGTTGTATTGGAGTGTTGTAGGGTCACGGAGAAGACCTTCAATTATCAATTAGAGGTTTTAAATTTACCCGGGCTTTTAAAGGAATAGATAGGGTACGCTGTTTTTTTTTTTTTTTCTAAACTACTTGTATATTTCTCTCTTTCTTTCTTTGACTTTCTGTCTCTCTTTTTGACTTTCCTTTTGCCTCTGTCTCTTCTTCTCTCTCTTTTTCTCCTTGACTCCCTCTTTGTCTCTCTGTCTCTTCCTCTCTCTCTTTGACTCTTTTCCTCTCTGTCTCTTTCCTCTCTCTCCCTCTGCTGGTCTTTTCTTGCCTCTGCCAGCTGCTTATGCTGCTGTTCTCTCAACCACTGTGTGTGTGGGGGGGTCTAAAACCAGCTGTAACCAAGTGTCTAGGTACGGGAACTGGTCTGGGTGCCCCGGCTTACAGGTTACCTTGTGCCATACCTTTGAAATAATGGACCTGTCCAGGCTTCCTTCTGATGGCCAACCCACCTCTAATGCTGGCCAGTCTATTTCACACAAAGTTCTAAGTTTTTCTGGTGTCATAGTAACACTGTAATCTCCCGTAAATCCTTTCTTGAAAATTTTCAACATAGTTCCTAGTGGGGTGGGCTTACTTTGTGCCTGACCCATGCTTCCTCAAGACAAAACACCACTCTCACACCACACACACACCACAAAACAAAGAACGGGTAAAAAGGGCACACACACACTTTTACAGTTTACATCAAACTAGAATCAAAACCAAAATCAGAGTATCCAGAAATCCAAGCCAGGTCAAAACCAAAACCAAAGTATCAAGCAATCCAAGTCAAGTCAAAAACAAAAACCAAAGTGCCGGTACAGGCACATCATGGGTGATCAGGCCATGCTTCCATTCAAATGGAGTGGGCAAGTTCCAAAGACCAGTCTTACCAAGTTTCAGATGTCCAGACTCCAAGTGCCAGTTCCTTCCCGGTGTTCAGCCACTGAGTTGATCCTCCGCAGGGGCCTGCCATGCGCTGCTCTGGTGAGGCGTTCCACTGGGGTAATTGCCTACCCCAGAGCACTCTCAGGATCTGCGTCACTCAAGCTGGCTGGAGTCCCCCACAGGGATGCTCCACAGGGCAGGCCTAAGCTGCCCAAGGGGCTGCCTCCATGGTCCATTAATCACCTAGCTTTCCGGTCAGGGAACCAAGTAATGTAGCAGGACAAGCTGCAGACAAAACCCCTCAGACACCGAGTTAAAGAACGAAGGGCTTTATTCGGCCGGGAGCTTCGGCAAGACTCACATCTCCAAAAACTGAGCTCCCCGAGTGAGCAATTCCTGTCCCTTTTAAGGGCTTACAACTCTAAGGGGGTCCACGTGAGAGAGTCATGATGAATTGAGCAAGCAGGGGGTACGTGACTGGGGGCTGCATGCACTGGTAATCAGAATGGGACAGAACAGGACAGGGATTTTCACAATGCTTTTCCATACAATGTCTGGAATCTATAGATAACATAACTGGTTAGGTCAGGGGTCAATCTTTAACCAGACCCAGGGTGTGGCACTGGGCTGCCTGCCTGCGGATTTCATTTCTGCCTTTTAATTTTACTTCTTCTTTATTTGGAGGCAGAAATTGAGCATAAGACAATATGAGGGGTGGTCTCTTCCCTTAGACTAATGGTTTTATAAAGGGGCTAATACAGTAAATTGGTACCAGGAGTGGGGTGCTGCTATAAGGATACCCAAAAATGTGGAAGCAACTTTGGAACTGGGTAAAAGGCAGAGGTTGGAACAGTTTGGAGGGCTCTAAAGAAGACAGGAAGATGTGGGGAAGTTTGGAACTTCCTAGACACTTGTTGAATGCCTTTGACCAAAATACTGGTAGTGATATGAAAAATAAATTCCAAGCTGATATGGTCTCAGATGGAGATGAGGAACCTGTTGGGAACTGGAGCAAAGGTATGCTTTAACAGAGACTGGTGGCTTTTTGCCCCTGCCTTGGAGATCTGTGGAACTTTGAACTTGAGAGAGATTATTTAGGATATCTGGCGGAAGAAATTTCTAAGCAGCAAAGTGTTCAAGAGGAAATAAACAAAGCATAAAAGTTTGAAAAATTTGCAGCCTGAATATGTGATAGAAAAGAAACCCCCATTTTCTGGGGAGAAATTCAAGCCACTGCAGAAATTTGCATAAGTAACGAGGAACCGAATGTTAATCACCAAGACAATGGGGAAAATGTCTCCAGGGCATGTCAGAGACATTTGGGGCAGGCCCGCCCATCACAGGCCTGGATGCCTAAAAGGGAAAAATGGTTTCCTGGGCTGGGTCCAGGGCACCCTCTGCTGTGTGCAGCCTAGGGACTCCCAGCCTTTCCAGCCATGGCTAAAAGGAGCCAAGGTACAGCTCAGGCTGTTGCTTCAAAGGGTGCAAACCCTAAGCCTTGGCAGCTTCCACATGGTGTTGGTCCTGCAGGTGCACAGAAAACAAGAACTGAGGTTTGGGAACCTCTGCCTTGCTTTCAGAGGATGTATGGAAATGCCTGGCTGTCCAGGCAGAAATTTGCTGCAGGGGCAGAGTCCTCATGGAGAACCTCTGCTAGGGCAGTGCAGAAGGGAAATGTGGGGTTGGAGCCTCCACACAGAGTCCCCACTGAATCACTGCCTAGTGGAGCTGTGAGAAGAGGGCCACTATCCTCCAGACCCCAGAATGGTCGATCCACCAACAGCTTGCACCATGCACCTGGAAAAGCCACAGACACTCAACACAAGCCCATGAAAGCAGCTGGGAGGGAGTCTGTTCCCTGCAAAGCCACAGGGGTGGAACTGCCCAAGACCATGGGAGCATACCTCTTGCATCAGTGTGACCTGGATGTGAGACATAGAGTCAAAGAAGATCATTTTGGAGCTTTAATATTTGACTGCCCCACTAGATTTCTGACTTCCATGGGGTCTGTAGCCCCTTTGTTTTGGCCAATGTCTCCCACTTAGAACAGTTGTATTTAGCCAATGCCTGTACCCTCATCATATCTAGGGAGTAACTAACTTGCTTTTGATTTTACAGGCTCATAGGCAGAAGGGACTTGCCTTGTCTCAGATCAGACTTTGGACTGTGGACTTCTGAGTTAATGCTGGAATGAGTTAAGACTCTGGGGGACTGTTGGGAAGGTATGATTGGTTTTGAAATGTGAAGACATGAAATTTTGGAGGGGCCAGGGGCAGAATGATATGGTTTGGCTGTGTCGCCACCCAAATCTTATCTTGAATTCCCATCTGTTGTGGGAGAGACCTGGTGGGAGGTAATTGAATCATGGGGGCAGGTATTTCCCATGCTGTTCTCATGATAGTGAATAAGTCTCACGAGATCTGATGGTTTTATAAAGGGGAGTTTCCCTGCACAAGCTCTCCTCTCTTGTCTGCCGCCATGTGAGATGTGCCCTTCATCTTCCACCATGATTGTGAGGCCTCCTCAGCCACGTGTAACTGTGAGACCATTCAACCTCTTTCTTTTGTAAATTGCCCAGTCTCGGGTATGTCCTTATCAACAGCATGAAAACAGACTAATACAGGGGGCTAAACTCCCCCTTTTACAGTGAACCCACTCTTGTGATAATAGCATTAATTCCTTTACTCTGCCCTATGGCCTAATCACCTCTCATTAGCCTCACCTCCCAACACTGTTGCATTGGGAATTAAGTTTTTAACACATGCTTTTTGGGGACACATTCAAACCACAGCCTTCTGCCTCTGGTCCACCAAATTCATACCCTTCTCACATGTAAAATACATTCATTCCATCTCAATAGACCCATAGTCTTAATTTGTTCCAGTACCAACTAAAAAGTCCAAAGCCCAGAGTCTTGTCTAAACCAGATATGGGTGATACTCTAAGCACAGTTCATTCTAAAGCAAATTCTTCCAGCTGTGAACCTGTGAAATCAAAACAAGTTATCTCGGCTGGATGCGGTGGCTCACGCCTGCAACCCCAGCACTTTGGGAGGCCAAGGTGGGTGGATCGCTTGAGGTCAGGAGTTCAAAACCAGCCTGGCCAACATGGTGAAACCCCGTTTCTATTAAAAATACAAAAACTAGCCAGGAGTGGTGGCATGCACCTGTAGTCCTAGCTACTCAGGAGGGTGAGGCACAAGAATCACTTGAATCCAGGAGGTGGAGGTTGCAGTGAGCGGCGATTGCACCATTGCACTCCAGCCTGAGTGACAGAGTGAGACTCCATCTCAAAAACAAACGCAAGTTATCTACTTCCAAAATACAACAGTGGGACAGGCAGAAGATGAATGTTCCCATTCCTAAAGGGAGCAACAGGAAAGAAAAAAGGAATAGCAGTTCCCAGCAAATCCAAAAGCCCACAGGGCAAACAACATTGTCTTAAACTTCCACAATTATCTTTGACTGTATGCACCACCTTTGGGCACACTGGGGTAGGGATTGGGCCCTCAAGGCTTCAGGTAGCCCCACCCCCACAAGCTTGCTGGGCTCAGCCCACACAGCAATCTCTCAGGGGTTGCAGGCACCCAAGCTGCTGTTGCTTGCTGGTAGCTCTACAGTTCTGGGTTCAAGGGGTGGGGGTGGGCCACCTCCAAAGCTCCACTAGACCTATTCTCTGTGGTGGCTCTGACCTCACAGCTTTGTTCTTTTTTCTCAAGATTGCTTTGGCTATTCTGGGTCTTTTGTGGCTACATATGAATTTTAGAATTGTTTTCTCTATTGCTGTAAAAAATGTCACTGGGATTTTTATGGGTCTAGGATTGAGGCTGCAGATTACTTTGTTGTTGTTGCTGTTGTTTTTGAGACGGAATGTTGCTCTGTTGCCCAGACTGGAGGGCAGTGGCACAATCTCGGCTCACTGCAGCCCTGCAACCTTCACCTCCCAGGCTCAAACAGTCCTCGCACCTCAGCCTCCCAAGTAGCTGGAACTACAGGTGAGTGCCGCCACACCCAACAACTTTTTTGTATTTTTAATAGAGACAGGGTTTCACCATGTTGCCCATGCTGGTCTCGAACTCTTGGCCTCAAGTGATCCGCCTTCCTCGACCTCCCAAAGTGCTGGGATTACAGGTGTACACCAATACGCCTGGCTAATTTTGTATTTTTAGTTGAGATGGGGTTTCACCATGTTGCCGAGGCTGGTCTCTAACTCCTGGCTTCAAGTGATCCACACACGTCGGCCTCCCAAAGTGCTGAGATTACAAGTGTGAGATACTGCGCCAGCCTTGTAGACTTCTTCGAATGGTATGGATATTTTAACACTATTAAGTCTTCCAATTCATGAGAACAGGATGTCTTTCCATTTATTTGTGTCTTCATTACTTTCTTTCACTAATGTTTTCTAGTTTTTGGTGTACAGATATTTCATTTACTTGGTTAAGTTTCTTCCTAAGTATTTAATTATTTGTGATGCTATTGCAAATGTGATTGTTTTCTTAATTTCCTTTTCAGATAGTTGTTAGTGTATAGAAACACAACTAATTTTTGTATGTTGATTTTACAGGAATCTCAAAGAGCTATCCACACTTCCATGTTCATCATAGCATTATTTACCATAGCCAAAGTATGGAAACAACCTGAAAGTCCATTGACACATGAAAGGATATCAAAAATGTGGTATATACACACAGTGGGACATTATTCAACCACAAAAAGAAGGAAATCTTATGGCCGGGTGCAGTGGTTCATACCTGTAATCCCAGCACTTTGGGAGGCTGAGGCAGGCAGATCACTTGAGGTCAGGAGTTAGAGACCAGCTTGGCCAACATGGTGAAACCCCGTCTCCACTAAAAATACAAAAAACCAGCTGGGTGTGGTGGCTCATGCCTGTAGTCCAGCTACTGCTTGGGAGGCTGAGGTATGAAAATCACTTGAACCCAGGATGCGGAGGTTGCAGTGAGCCGAGATTGTGCCACTGCACTCCAGCCTAGACAACAGAGTGAGACTCTGTCTCCATAAAATTAAAAAAAAAAAAAAGAAATCTTACCGTTTGCAACAACATGGATGTTATGCTAAGTGAAATGAGCTAGTCACAAAAAAAGACAAATACTGCAGGATTCCACTAATATGAGGTATCTAAAGTAGTCAAACTCATAGAGGCAGAGAATAGAATGGTGGTTGCCAGGGGCTCCGGGGAGAGGAAAGGGAGACTTGTTTCTCAATGGGTATAAAGTTTCAGTTATGCATGAAGAATAAGTTCTAGAGATCTGCTGTACAACATAATAATTATAGCTTACAATATGGCACTGTGCACTTTAAAATTTGTTAAGAGGGTAGATCTCATGTTAAGGGTTATGCCACACACACAAAAACCAAAGCTAAAACAAGCCACCACAAAGGGACACAAGCAAATGCTGGAGGTGATGGATATGATTATTACCTTGATTGTGGTGATAGTATCATGAGCATATACATAAGTCAAACTCACAGATTGTATACACTAGATATGTGTAGTTTTTGTTGTAAGTGTACAACATTAGTTATATCTCAACACAAGTATACCTCAATAAAGTTGTTTTAAGAAAAGACATTTTTTCAGAAGGAATGGTACCAGTTCCTCCTTGTACCTCTGGTAGAATTCAGCTGTGAATCCATCTGGTCCTGGACTCTTTTTGGTTGGTAAGCTATTGATTATTGCCACAATTTCAGATCCTGTTATTGGTCTATTCAGAGATTCAACTTCTTCCTGGTTTAGTCTTGGGAGAGTGTATGTGTCGAGGAATTTATCCATTTCTTCTAGATTTTCTAGTTTATTTGCATAGAAGTGTTTGTAGTATTCTCTGATGGTAGCTTGTATTTCTGTGGGATCGGTGGTGATATCCCCATTATCATTTTTTATTGTGTCTATTTGATTCTTCTCTCTTTTTTTATTAGTTTTGCTAGCGGTCTATCAATTTTGTTGATCCTTTCAAAAAACCAGCTCCTGGATTCATTAATTTTTTGAAGGGTTTTTTTGGTCTCTATTTCCTTCAGTTCTGCTCTGATTTTAGTTATTTCTTGCCTTCTGCTAGCTTTTGAATGTGTTTGCTCTTGCTTTTCTAGTTCTTTTAATTGTGATGTTAGGGTGCTCATGGGTAGGAAGAATCAATATCATGAAAATGGCCATACTGGCCAAGGTCATTTATAGATTCAATGCCATCCGCATCAAGCTACCAATGACTTTCTTCACAGAATTGGACAAAACTACTTCAAAGTTCATATGGAACCAAAAAAGAGCCCGCATTACCAAGTCAATCCTAAGCCAAAAGAACAAAGCTGGAGGCATCACACTACCTGACTTCAAACTATACTACAAGGCTACAGTAATCAAAACAGCATGGTACTGGTACCAAAACAGAGATATAGATCAATGGAACAGAACAGAGCCCTCAGAAATAATGCCGCATATCTACAACTATCTGATCTTTGACAAACCTGAGAAAAACAAGCAACGGGGAAAGGATTCCCTATTTAATAAATGGTGCTGGGAAAACTGGCTAGCCATATGTAGAAAGCTGAAACTGGATCCCTTCCTTACACCTTATACAAAAATTAATTCAAGATGGATTAAAGACTTAAACGTTAGACCTAAAACCATAAAAACTCTAGAAGAAAACCTAGGCAATACCATTCAGGGCAGAGGCATGGGCAAGGACTTCATGTCTAAAACACCAAAAGCAATGGCAACAAAAGCCAAAATTGACAAATGGGATCTAATTAAACTCAAGAGCTTCTGCACAGCAAAAGAAACTACCATCACAGTGAATAGGCAACCTACAGAATGGGAGAAAATTTTCACAACCTACTGATCTGACAAAGGGCTAATATCCAGAATCTACAATGAACTCAAACAAATTTACAAGAAAAAAACAAACAACCCCATCAAAAAGTGGGCGAAGGACATGAACAGACACTTCTCAAAAGAAGGCATTTATGCAGCCAAAAAACAGATGAAAAAATGCTCATCATCACTGGCCATCAGAGAAATGCAAATCAAAACCACAGTGAGATACCATCTCACACCAATTAGAATGGCAATCATTAAAAAGTCAGGAAACAACAGGTGCTGGAGAGGATGTGGAGAAATAGGAACACTTTTACACTGTTGGTGGGACTGTAAACTAGTTCAACCCTTGTGGAAGTCAGTGTGGCGATTCCTCAGGGATCTAGAACTAGAAACACCATTTGACCCAGCCATCCCATTACTGAGTATATACCCAAAGGACTATAAATCATGCTGCTATAAAGACACATGCACACGTATGTTTATTGTGGCACTGTTCACAATAGCAAAGACTTGGAACCAACCCAAATGTCCAACAATGATAGACTGGATTAAGAAAATGTGGCACATATACACCATGGAATACTATGCAGCCATAAAAAATGATGAGTTCATGTCCTTTGTAGGGACATGGATGAAATTGGAAATCATCATTCTCAGTAAACTATCGCAAGAACAAAAAACCAAACACCACATGTTCTCACTCATAGATGGGAATTGAACAATGAGAACACATGGACACAGGAAGGGGAACATCATACTCTGGGGACTGTTGTGGGGTGGGGGGAAGGGGGAGGGATAGCTTTAGGAGATATACCTAATGCTAAATGACGAGTTAATGGGTGCAGCACACCAGCATGGCACATGTATACATATGTAACTAACCTGCACATTGTGCACATGTACCCTAAAACTTAAAGTATAATAATAATTAAAAAAAAAAGAAGTTTTTTTTTTGGCCAGGCATGGTGGCTCACACCTGTAATCCCAACAGTTTGGGAGGCCAAGGCAAGTGGGTCACTTGAGCCCAGAAGTTTGAGACCAGCCTGGGCAACATAGTGAAACTCTATCTCTAATAAAAATACAAAAAATTAGCCAGGCATGGTGGTCCATGCCTGTAATCTCAGCTACTCGGGAGGCTGAGGCATGAGAATTGCTTGAACCTGGGAGGCAGAGATTGCAGTGAACTGTGATCATGCCACTGCACTCCAGCCTGGGCAGCAGAGCGAGACTCTCTGTGAAAAACAAACAAACAAACAAAACAAAATAAACAGACAACAACAACAAAAACCATATATTTATTTATTTATTTAAAATGGGATCTTGGCTGGGCACAGTGGCTTACGCCTGTAATCCCAGCACTTTGGGAGGCCAAGGAGGGTGGATCACCTGAGGTCAGGAGTTCAAAATCAGCCTGACCACCATGGTGAAACCCTGTCTCTACTAAAAATACAAAAATTAGCTGGGCATGGTGGCACATGACTGTAATCCCAGCTACTTGGGAGGCTGAGGCTCCTCTTGGGAGGAGAATTGCTTGAACCCGGGAGGTGGAGTTTGCAGTGAACTGAGATTGCGCCATTGCACTCCAGTGTGGGCAACAACAGCGAATCTCCGTCTCAAAAAATAAAATAAAATAAAGATGGGGTCTGGCTATGTTGCCCAGGATGAAGTACAGTGGCTATTTACAGACGTAATAATAGTGCAATATAGCTTCAAACTGCTGTGCTCAAGCTATCCTCCTGCCTCAGCCTCCCGAGTAGCTGGAAATACAGGTACGGACCACCATGCCTGGCCAATTTTTATATTTTTAGTAGAGACAGGTTTCACCATGTTGGCCAGGCTGGTCTTGAACTCCTGACCTCAGGTGATCTGCCCACCTCGGCCTCCCAAAGTGCTGGGATTACAGGCGTGAGCCACTGTGCCCAGCCACTCCCTTCTGCATTTTTGATGCTCTGGAGAGCATCGGCCAGGACATTTATACTCACCATTATGGCTGCTGGGTTGCCTCAGTCTCCCAAGCTCCCAGCGCTGCCGCAGCAACGGAGAGCTGCATGGCCCACCTGGCCACCATCCACGATGCTTCCCGCTGCCCTGGCGGAGGAGCGGCCTCAGCCCTAAGAAAAGGTCCAGATGTTACAGGCCCAGCCGGGGCTACTGCTACTGCCACTGCCTCTCCCGAGGTCGCAAGTTCTGGCTCCTCCCAGCGCTGCAGCCTACACCCCATGGACTGGGGTCCCCACAGTGCAGAACGTGAGGTGCTCGCACAAGGCTCTCCTCTATGCCTGGCCAGGCCCCTGCAAGGCCAGGATCCCCGACCCAGGAGGGACCTAGCTTCCCTGCAGGACACCAAAGCCCAGCCTTGGATTGCTGGATGGCTACGACAGCCAACGGATGAACTTGGAACCCTTAGAAAGTGCTACTCCCCAGGAAGATATTTAAAAACTAACAGAACTCAGCTCTAACTACAAATAAATACTATCTTAAAAACTTTTTTTTTTTTTTTGAGACAGAGTCTCACTCTGTTGCCCAGGTTGGAGTGCAGTGGCGAGATCTTGGCTCACAGCAACCCCCACCTCCTGGGCTCAAGCGATTCTCCTGCCTCAGCCTCCTGAGTGGCTGGGATTATAGGTGCCTGCCACCATGCCTGGATAATTTTTTTCTTTTTAGTAGAGACCGGGTTTTGCCATGTTGGTGAGGCTGGCCTCGAACTCCTGACCTTGGGTGATCCGCCTGCCTTGGCCTCCCAAAGTGCTGGGATTACAGGTGTGAGCCACTGTGCCAGGCCAAAACTTTTTCTTTTTTTGAGACAGGGTCTCTCTCTGTTGCCCAGGCTGGAGTGCAGTGATCACAGCTTACTGCAGCCTCAACCTCCCAGGCTCAAGTGATCTTTCCACCTCAGCCTCCCTAGTGGCTGGGATTACAGACGTGAACCATGACACTGGACTTTGAAAACCTTTTTTAAAAAAAGACTCTGGACAGGATACGTCGGCCAAATGCAACACAGGCAATCACAGAAACAAGCTGAGGTTTAGTCTTTATAATAGACACTGAAGGCTGGGAGCTGTGGCTCACGCCTGTAATCCCAGCACTTTCAGATGCTGAGGCGGGAGGATCGGTTGAGCCCAGGAGTTTGAGACCAGCCTGGGCAACATGGCAAGATCCCCGTCTCTACAAAAATACAAAAAATTAGCCAGGCATGATGGCCTTCACCTGTAGTCCCAGCTACTCAGGAGGCTGAGGTGGGAGGATTGCCTGAGCCGGGGAGGTCGAGGGTGCAGTGAACTGTGATCGCACCACTGCACTCCAGCTTGGGTGACTGAGTGAGACCCTGTCTCAAAAAAACCTCAACCAAACAAACTAGACTCCGAAGACAGGAGCCTAGATGGCCAAACCAGACCAGGGAAACATGTCCCAAAGCCTAGTTGGTCTCCTGTAGAGAACCAGGTAACTTTTTCTTTTCTTTTCTTTTTTTTTTTTTTTTTTTGAGATATTCTCGCTATGTTGCCCAGGCTGGTCTCGAACTTTTGAGCTCAAGTGATCCTCCTGCCTCAGCCTCCCAAAGTGCTAGGATTACAGGCATGAGCCACTGCACCTGGCCAACTTTTTCTTTTAACCTCATCAGAAACTGTTCTACTTGACTTGCAGAGTTGATATAGGTGCATCAAAAAGTATTTGCTTCATGTTGAGTCTTGACAATGAGGAAAAAAAAAAAAAGAAGTGTTTACTAAAGCATACACTCCCCCTTGACTAGCCAAAGGAAATCAAGGGTTATGTTCATGACAATTCTGGCTAATGAATATTTTTGTGGGGGTTATCCTGCATCTCTCTTTTATTTTTTATTTTTATTTATTTATTTTTTTTGAGACAGAGTTTTGCTCTTGTTGCCCAGGCTGGAGTACAATGGTGCGATCCCGGCTCACCTCAACCTCTGCCTCCCGGGTTCAAGCGATTCTCCAGCCTCAGCCTCCTGAGTAGCTGGGATTACAGGTGTGCGCCACCACGCCCAGTTAATTTTGTATTTTTAGTAGACACAGGGTTTCTCCATGCTGGTCAGGCGGGTCTCGAACTCCTGACCTCAGGTGATTCACCCGCCTCGGCCTCCCAAAGTGCTGGGATTTCAGGTGTCAGCCACAGTGCCTGGCCTTATCTCGCATCTCATTACATCGAGATGGCAAATGAATTTAAATTTAAACTGGTTTGTTGGGTTTCTAGAGTAGAAGTTGTGTCATCTGCTAAGGTCAGAGACAAGTTTGGGACCACCTTTTCCAATTGTGTGACTGCTACTGTGGGAACTGCAGCTCATATGAAGAGACTCAGCAGTCCCTACTGAGAGTTCTTCTGCGTAGCCTATGCTTGCCTCCCTTTGGGAGATTTTTGAATACCCAAGGGAAACAGGGTCCCCAGGAGGTGACAGTTCTCCTGCTCTGTCACCCCGGCTAGAGTGAAGTGGTGTGGTCACCACTCACCACAGCCTCGACCTCCCAGGCTCAATTGATCCTCCCACCTCAGCCCCCCAGAGTAGCTGGGACCACAGGTCCTTGCCACTATGCCCAGCTAATTTTTTTATTGTTGAATTTTTAGTAGAGACGGGGTTTCACCATGTTGCCTAGGCTGGTCTCTCAACCTTCTGGGCTCAAGTGATCCACCCACCTCAGCTGCCCAGTGTTGGGATTACAGACATGAGCCATCGTGCCTAGCCTACCAATGATTTTATTTAAAAATGTATTTTATTATGGTACAACACAACATGAGATCTACCCTCTTAACAAAATGTTAGGTGCACAATACAGTATTGTTGATGCTAGATGCAATGTTGCACAACAAATCTCTAAAGCTTATTCATCTTGTTTTTTTCTTTTTCTTCTTCTTTTTTTTTGAGACAGAGTCTTGCTCTGTTGCCAGGCTGGAGTGCAGTGGCACGATCTCGGTTCACTGTAAACTCCGCCTCCTGGTTTCAAGCAATTATCCTGCCTCGGCCTCCCAAGTAGCTGGAACTACAGGTGCATGCCGTCACGCCCAGCTAATTTTTTTTTTTTTGTATTTTAGTAGAGACAGGGTTTCACTATGTTGCCCAGGCTGGTCTTGAACTCCTGAGCTCAGGCAATCTGCCCGCCTCAGCCTCCCAAAGTGCTAGGATTACGGGTGTGAGCCACCGCACCCGGCTGAGCTTATTCATCTTGCCTGAGACTAACCTTTATGCCTGTTCATTAATAACTCCCCATTTTGGCCAGGTGCAATGGCTCACGCCTGTAATCCCAGCACTTTGGGAGGCCGAGGTGAGTGGATCACCTGAGGTCAGGAGTTTGAGACCAGCCTGGTTAACATGGTGAAACCCCATCTCTACTAAAAATACAAAATTAGTTGGGTGTGGTGGTGGGAGCCTGTAATCCCAACTACTCGGGAGGTTGAGGCAGGAGAATTGCTTGAACCCGGGAGGCAGAGGTCACAGTGAGCCAAGATTGCGCCATTGCACTCCATCCTGGGAGACAGATCAAGACTCTGTCTTAAAAAAAAAAAATTAGCCAGGCGTGGTGGCACATGCCTGTAATCCCAGCTACTTGGGAGGCTGAGGCAGAAGAATTGCTTGAACACGGGAAGCGGAGGTTGCGGTGAGCCAAGATTGCACCATTGCACTCCAGCCTGGGCAACAATAGCGAAACTCCATCTCAAAAAAAAAAAAAACCCTCCCCATTTCCCCTTCCTCCTGGCCCCTGGCAACGACTCCATGACACTCTTTGGGTCTATGAATTTGACTATTTTAGATACCTCAGTTACATGGAATCATGTAGTGTTTGTGTTTCTGTGACTGGTTTATTTCACTTAGCATGATGTCCTCAGTACCAGTTTATTTGGTGTCCCTTTTACTGGAGAATAAATTGGGATTCCCCAAGTCGGAATACAGTTTCCCCCTGTATTGCAATGGCTCTCCAGCAAAGAAAAGCTCAATTCACCCTGAAAATAACCAAGGACCAGAACTTACTCATAGCCCACTTGGAAGTGTTCAAAAGGGCCTCAGGTCTTTGGTTCCTATCCATGTTCTACCTTTATAGTCATTGCCATGACTGTGTCACTGGAAGTAGGACATGGAAGAACCATCCTGGCAATACCCTTAAAGTGACCCCATCAATGTTGGTTCAGTATCAGGGTCCATTTAGTTCTCAGATCATGGCTCCTTCTTTTCTTTCTTCTTCTTTTTTTTTTCTTTTTTTGAGACAGGGTCTCGCACTGTTGCCTAGGCCGGAGTGCAGTGGCACGATCTTGGCTCACTGCAACCTCTGCCTCCGGGTTCAAGTGATTCTCCTGCCTCAGCCTCCCTGGTAGCTGGGACTACAGGTGCCCGCCACCATGCCCGATTAATTTTTGTATTTTAGTAGAGACGGGGTTTCACCATGTTGGCCAGGCTGGTCTCCAACTCCTGTCCTCAGATGATCTGCCCACCTAGGCCTCCCAAAGTGCTGGGATTACAGGCGTAGCCACTGCTCCCAGCCTAATTTTTTTTTCTAAAGTAAATATGGGGTTTCACCATGTTGGCCAGGCTGGTCTCAAACTCCTGACCTCAGGTGATCTGCCCGCCTGGGCCAGTGCTGGGATTACAGTTGTGAGCCACCACACCTGGCCTTGGCTCATTTCATTAATAGCTATCTCAAGTAATAATAAGGCATACAAATTTTTCTTAATTTGTTGTCCATTCTTATAAGGGTTCCTGTAGTGCTCAGGGAATCCTTTTGCTCATAAAACATTTCAAAGTCATGGACTGACCCAAAATCATATATCTTTATGTCAGTATTAATATATGCACCTTCTAGGCTGGGCACGGTGGTTCACGCCTGTAATCCCAGCACTTTGGGAGGCCAAGGCAGGCGGATCACAAGGTCAGGAAATCGAGACCATCCTGGCTAACATGGTGAAACCCTGTCTCTACTAAAAATACAAAACATTAACTGGGTGTGGTGGTGGCCGCCTGTAGTCCCAGCTACTCGGGAGGCTGAGGCAGGAGAATGGCGTGAACCTGGGAGGCGGAGCTTGCAGTGAGCTGAGATCGCACCACTGCACTCCAGCCTGGGCGACAGAGCAAGACTCCGTCTCAAAAAAAACAAAAAAACCCAAATGCATCCTCTGTTTTCTGTCAGCTGGCAGATCTAGGCAAGGGCAATTAATTTAGCCATATGAACTAATTTATATATAACTTTCTCTATATATGTATAGATAGATAGATATGTGTGTGTGTATGTATGTATTTTTTTTTTTGAGACAGTCTCGCTCTGTTGCCAGTCTGGAGTGCAGTGGCACGATCTCGGCTTACTGCAAACTCTGCCTCCCGGGTTCAAGCGATTCTCCTGCCTCAGCCTCCTGAGTAGCTGGGAGTACAGGCACGTGCCATCAGGCCTGGCTAATTTTTTTTTTTCTATGTTTAGTAGAGACGGGGTTTCACTGTGTTAGCCAGGATGGTCTCTATCTCCTGACCTCATGATTCGTCTGCCTCGGCCTCCCAAAGTGCTAGGATTATAGGTGTGAGCTACCACACCTGGCCATAAATATATATTTTTTGAGACAGAGTCTCACTCTGTCGCCCAGGCTGGAGTGCAGTGGCACAATCTCGGCTTACTGCAACCTCTGTCTCCTGGGTTCAAGTGATTCTCCTACCTCAGTCTCCCAAGTAGCTGGGATTACAGGCATGCGCCACCATGCCCAGCTATTTTTTGTATTTTTAGTGGAGACGGGGTTTCACCATGTTGGCCAGGCTGGTCTCGAACTCCTGAACTCAAGAGATCTCCCGGCCTCAGCCTCCCAAAGTGCTGGGATTACAGGCATTAGCCACCGTGCCCAGCATATTTGCATTGTTGTGTAAGTACAGTCATCATCCATCTGCAGAACTCTTTTCATTTCCACAACTGAAACTCTACACCCATTAAGTGATAAACTCCGTTCCCTCATCCCCCGAGACCCTAGAAACCACCATTCTACTCTCTGTCTCTGAATTTGACTGCTCTAAGTACCTCATATAAGTTGGACCATACAGCATTTGTCTTGTGACTGGCTTATTTCACTTAGCATAATGTCCTCGAGCTTCATTCATGTTGTCAGGTGTCAGAATGTCCTTCTTTTTAAGGCTGAATAACATTTTATTGTATGTATATATCGCATTTGCTTAGCCATTCATCCATCAAGGAACATGAGTTGCTTCTACATTTTGGCCATTGTGAATAATGCTGCTCTGAACATGAGTGTATAAATATCTCTTTGTGTTCCTGCTTTCAATTCTTTTTGCTGTATACTCAGAAGTGAAATTCTACCTACTCCTAGGGTATATAAAAGTAAAAAAAAAAAAAAAAAAAAAAAAGGCTGTGTGTGGTGGCTCACTCCTGTAATCCCAGCACTTTGGGAGGCCAAGGCAGGTGGATCTCTCGAGCTTAGGAATTCGAGACCAGCCTGGGCAACATGGTGAAACCCCATCTCTACTAAAAATACAAAAATTAGCTGGGCATGGTGGCGTGAGCCTGTTGTCCCAGCTACTTGGGAGGCTTAGTCATGAGAATCACTTGAACCCTGGAGGCGGAGGTTGTAGTGAGCAGAGATCACTGCCACTGCACTCCAGCCTGGGTGACACAGCGAGACATTATCTCAATAATAATAATAATAATAATAATAAAAGTTTTTAAAAAGTGGAATTCCTTTAGTTCGTATTAGTTTTCACTTTTATTTTTTGTGGAAATGGGGTCTCACCATGTTGCCCAGGCTGGTCTTGAACTGCTGGCCTCAAGCGATCCTCTGGCTTTAGCCTCCCAAAATGCTGAGATTACAGACATGAGCCACCGAGTCCCAACTAGTGTTTCTTTTTGAGTATGAACTGCCAACAACACAATTAAATCGGGAGAGCTGAGGGGGTCTCTAGCAAGTGCGCGCAGGGTGTGGCTGGTTTCCTAGCAGAGGTAAGCAACAAGGGGCTCTCAACGCCCAGGTCATTCAGGAGGGGCAGAGTGTTGCAGCAATGGCTAGTGATGTGTGAAGGGGAAGCAATAACGTTTCATAGGCTACGCCTTGGCTCCTGGATCTAATCGAAGACTAAAGTAAATAACAGGCCTCCAAAGAGTCCCAGGTAATTGAGGCAATAGTCCTGATACTTGTTTAGACATATCATCAACAAAAAGGGAAGCGGGCATCTAGAATCCTGGAAACACATCTTTTTGTAGACAGTTCTCATACCAGGATTTGTGCTTGATTGTGTCATAATTATGGTTCTTTTAAAGACAAAAAGTCTATAATCATTAAAATACACTTATGAGAACATATTTTACTTTTGCAGAATTAGCATAGAAAGATAAGTTTTCTTTTTGATTTGTCCATTTTTAAAAAATCTGTTTAATAAGCCAAAGAGCACTTATAAGAATTTTGAATTAATTAACATGTGAAGCATTCTAGATAAACCTAATTACTTCTCTTGCCCTTCCTTTTATAAGGTGAAGGAGAAATATTCAGATTATCTAATAACCATTTAATTTAATTTAATTTAATTTAATTCAATTTGTTTTTGAGACAGTCGTGCTCTGTCTCCCAGGCTGGGGTGCAGTGGCGTAATTATGGCTCTAATTACTGCAGCCTTGACCTCTGGGGCGCAAACAATGCTCCCACCTTAGCCTCCCAGAGTGCTGAGATTATAGGCGTGAGCCACCATGCCCAGCCCTAATAACCATTTTAATAAGCCCCAAAATAGTTTATACAGAAAAGACATCTAACCAATTTTATTCTGAATTTGGGAAAATCAGAATTACAAAGAGTTGTTGGAGGAGTCAAAATATTTCATAAATATCTAAGCACAATAAATATTTATAATTACTGCAGAATCATAAAGCAATAAACAACGTTTATTAGAAACTTTTTTCAAAAATAAGTACTTACTGGGCGTGGTGGCCCACGCCTGTAATCTTAGCACTTTAGGAGGCTGAGGCCAGCAGATAGATCACTTGAGCCCAGGAGTTGGAGACCAGCCTGGCCAACATGACGAAACCTCATCTCTACTAAAAATACCAAAATTAGCTGAGTGTGGTGGCACGTGCCTGTAGTCCCAGCTACTGGGGAGGCTGGAGCAAGAGACTTGCTTGAACCCAGGAGGCGTAGGTTGCAGTGAGCCAAGATCGCGCCACTACACTCCAGCCTGGGTGACAGAGTGAGACCGTCTCAAAAAAAAAAAAAGGTAAGGAAGGACTCTTTTAAAAAATGGTTTAAGTGGCTGGGCGTGGTGGCTCACGCTTATGATCCTAGCACTTTGGGAGGCTGAGGCGGGTGGATTGCTTGAGGTCAGGAGTTGGAGACCAGCCTGGCCAACATAGCAAAACCCCATCTCTACTAAAAATACAAAAACTAGCTGGGCATGGTGGCATGCGCCTGTAATCCCAGCTACTCGGGAGGCTGAGGCAGGAGAATCACTTGAACCCAGGAGGCAGAGTTTGCACTGAGCCGAGATCATGCCACTGCACTCCAGCCTGGGCAACAGAGTGAAATTCCATCTCAAACAACAACAACAACAACAACAAAAGATTTAAGAATATGTTGAAAAGCACTGAAAGATAGATTATTTTTGATGACAAAAGAAACCTCCACTAAACTAGGAAAACAATAATTTATTTATTTCATATGAAAAGGACACAAATTCTAATTTTACACCTTTTGTACATTATTCATGCAATAATTTCCAGTAGAGAATTTATTAATATAAGTATGTGTATGTAGTTAGTTATACATGGAAATATAAATCTACAGATACAGGCCTGGCATGGTGACTCACACCTGTAATCCCAGCACTTTGGGAGGCTGAGGCAGGCAGATCACTTGAGGTCAGGAGTTTCAGACCAGCCTGGGCAACATGGCAAAAACCCCGTCTCTACAAAAAATACAAAAATTAGCCAGATGTGGTGGTGTGCACCTGTAGTCCCAGCTGCTCGGGAGGCTGAGGCATGAAAATCACTTGAACACAAGGGTAGTAGGTTGCAGTGAGCTGAGATGGCACCACAGCACTCCAGCCTTGGTGACAAAGCAGGACTCTGTCTCGAAGTCAGTCAATCTACACATAGTCAATAAATTAAAAAATTTTCCACAGTTTCAAAATACAATTAACTTAGTATGATAAATAAAATTATGTATGTATTAATTATAATATTACCATTAATAAGCTATAATAACTTTTTATTTTTATTTCTTAATTTTTTAGTCTGTCTTGTCCTCATCCCTGTAACTTTTCAATAAACAAATAAAACTCATATCCATTTTCATGTATACATATTTGTATTTATTTGTAATTCTTTTTACCTAGGATAATCAACCATGCATATCAAATGTTTTTAATCTTTAATTCTTTTTTTTGAGACAGAGTCTTGCTCTGTCGCCCGGCTGGAGTGCAGTGGCGCGATCTCGGCTAACTGCAACCTCCGGCCCCCGGGCTCAAGCGATTCTCCTGCCTCAGCCTCCGGAGTAGCTGGGGATTACAGGCGCCTGCTGCCATGCCAGCTAATTTTTGTATTTTCAGTAGAGACGAGGTTTCACCATGTTGGCCAGGATAGTCTGGATCTCTTGACCTTGTCATCCACCTGCTTCAGCCTCCCAAAGTGGTGGGATTACAGGCCTGAGCCACCATGCCCGGCCCCTTAATCTTTAATTTTTATAAGTACATGGTGTGTATATTTATGAGGTACATGAGATTTTTTTTTTGAGACGGAGTCTCTCCCTGTTGCTCAGGAGTGCAGTGGTGCGATCTCTGCTCACTGCAACCTATGCCTCCCAGGTTTGAGCGATTCTCCTGCCTCAGCCTCCTGAGTAGCTGAGATTACAGGCATGCACCACCATGCCCCGCTAATTTTTATATTTTTAGTAGAGATGGAGTTTCGCCATGTTGGCTAGGCTGGTGTCGAACTTCTGGCCTCAAGTAATCCACCTGCCTCGGCCTCCCAAAGTGCTGGGATTACAGCACCACACCCGGCCTCACTTCATTCCTTTTTATGACTGAATAATATTCAACGATATGGAGAAACCTCATTTTACTTATCTGTTCATCTATTGATGAACATTTGGGTTGTTTCCACTTTTTGCTATTATAAATAATGCTGCTTTGAACATTTGTGTACAAATTTTTGCATGGACTCTTACATATATTTAAAAATATGACCAGGTGTGGTGGCTCATGCCTGTAATCCCAGCACTTTGAGAGGCCAAGGTGGGTGGATCACTTGAACCCAGGAGTTCAAGAGCAGCTTGGGCAACATGGTGAAACCCGTCTCTACAAAAAAATGCAAAAATTAGCTGGGCATGGTGGGGAACACCTGTAGTCCCAGCAAGTCAGAAGGCTGAGGTGGGAGGATTGCTTGAGCCTGGGAAGTGGAGGTTGCAGTGAGCCGTGATTTTGCCACTACATTCCAGCCTGGGTGACAGAGTGAGACCCTGTCTCAAAAAACAAATAAACAAACAAACCAAAACAAATTTTATTACACATTTTATTACAGAAGGAGTAGGATTAAAAATAAAACAAAATAAAAAGTACATTTAATTGATTTTCTTTAAAATATTCAGCTGGGGTTTAAATTGAAATTACATAGAAATTATATATTAGTTTGGATAGACTTGACATCTTTATAAAATGAAATTGCCTCATCCAAGAACATGTATTGTGTCTTCATTTATTCAGATGATCTTTTTTTGTTTTTGAGACGGAGTCTTGCTCTGTCGCCCAGGCTGGAATGCAGTGGCACTATCTCGGCTCACTGCAACCTCTGCCTCCCAGGTTCAAGCAATTCTCCTCCTCCTCAGCCTCCTGAGTAGCTGGGAATTACAGGCGCGTGTCACCATGCCCTGCTAATTTTTGTATTTTCGGTAGAGATGGGGTTTCACCATGTTGGCCAGGCTGGTCTCAAACTCCTGACCTCAGGTGATACACCCGCTTCGGCCTCCCAAAGTGCTGGGATTACAAGCATGAGCCACTGCGCCTGGCCTATTGTAATTTTTTTTTTACAGAAAAGTATAAAGGAGAAAGTAACAAACCATTAGTTACCTCCCCAGAGATAACCATTGTTAACATTCCCTCCCCAACATTTTTCCCCCTATGGATACACATACATTTTTTTCAAGATCTTGTTTCCTTTGATATGTCATTTTAGTGGCTTGAACTTATTTCTGGAACAATATATGGGTAAAGTCTATGCATATATGTATCTATGTATGTATCTATCTCTCTATGGAAAACAAGTAGATATAGACAGTAAAATAAAGACAGAGACAAGACAGCGGTTGGAGAGATGAAAGGAGAGAAAGTCATAGACAAGGAGAGACATATGGGGAGAGGAAGACACAGAGAGAGCTGTGGGCACATAAGGGCGAAAGATAAACACAGAGAGCCATGGAGACATGAAAGTATTGGGCCGGGGCCAGGCATGGTGGCTCAACGCCTGTAATTCCAGCACTTTGGGAGGCCGAGGAGGGCCGATTGCTTGAGCTCAGAAGTTGGAGACCAACCTGGCAACATGACGAAACTCCATCTCTACAAAAATACAAAAATTAGCCAGGCATGGTGGTGGGCACCTGTAGTCCCAGCTACTTGGCAGGCTGAGGCATGAGAATTGCTTGAACCCTGGAGGTGGAAATTGCAGTGAGCTGAGATCCGGCCACTGCCCTCCAGCCTGGGGGACACAGCGAAACCCTGTCAGAAAAAAAAAGACAAAGAGACAAGGAGAGGATGGAAAGGAGCATTTATTGAGCTCCTACTGAATGTCATTCTAAACCTCCAAGGTCACTTTGAGGGAGGCTGTCAGTAGTAACCCCTTTACGCCGCTGAGAGCCTGAGCCTTAGAATAGCCAACTGAGCTGTCCATGGTCACATCACCTAGATTGAACCCATCTCCCTGGCGCGGGCCGGGCCCACTGCGGGTGATCCATTAACTATTTATCTAATGAACAAACTAAAGTCCATCTCCTCCCCAAGGAAGAGAGATGAGGACCAGACCCCTATTCCACTCCACTGAGTCAATTTTTCTTGCCTGTTTTCCTGTCTACTAAGGTAACAGTAAGGTCGGTTGCCCCAGCAACTGCCCTCCGACTGCCATGGCAACCGCCAGCTCTCCACCTTGCCCTTTGGGCATCTCCATGGCGACGGGAGGTCTGGTGGGGCTGCCAGCTCCCCTAGGCTGCGCCTGCGTCGGGTGGGTGGGGGGGGCGGGGGGGGCCTGGTTCCGGGCGTGCGCAGCCGCAGAGCGCCGCAGCCTCGCCAGCTCGCCCCGGCACTGCGCACTTGCCAGCCAGTTCGCCCGTCCGGAGCCCGGCTAGCTGGGGCAGCATGGCGGGGTCGCCGCTGCTCTGGGGGCCGCGGGCCGGGGGCGTCGGCCTTTTGGTGCTGCTGCTGCTCGGCCTGTTTCGGCCGCCCCCCGCGCTCTGCGCGCGGCCGGTAAAGGTGCGACCCCAGTCCGGCGCGGGGTGGGGGTTGGGGGAGGATGCCACCGGCGA
Organism: Pongo pygmaeus; assembly: GCF_028885625.2. Lineage (NCBI taxonomy): Eukaryota > Metazoa > Chordata > Mammalia > Primates > Hominidae > Pongo > Pongo pygmaeus. The sequence goes on along the minus strand of NC_072396.2, from coordinate 49,725,481 downwards.
GGGTTGGGGTTGGGGCTGCGCCGCCTCACCCTCGCCCGAGCCGGCTCCCGGGACGTGCGGAGAGATCGACGAGGGTGGCCCGGGCTCCGGCCGCAGGTCCGCGCCCAGGCCACGCCGGCACACCTGAGACCTGACTCGGTCTCTGCCTGTGCGGGTGGCGTTGTCCAGGGCGCCGCCGGTAACCGTGCCCTGCCCACCTCTCCGTGCCCGGTGCCTGTGACGCTGTCCACGGCACTAAGGCGCTTTAAGAAAGGGCGCGCGCGCATCGGTGTGTGTGCGTGTAATGTGAGGACAGCGGTGTGGAGGTGTCGTGTCCTTGAAAGTGTGTGTTCTTTGAGCGCTTCCAAGTGTCCTACAAAGGTGCCGTGGTGCGTCTGGGTGTGTAGTGTGTGTGAGACCGGGATACTTCTTTGCGCGATTCTTTTGTGGGTCCGATTGTTTTCTCAGTGACACCGTGTGTATATTTGTGAATCCTTATTATGTGTGTTGGCATGGCCTATGGGCGTGTCTGTGTGTGTGTGTGTGTGCGTTGTGTGTGTGATTTCGTTTGTGTTTGAGAGGGAGTGGTCTTCGCATCTCCGTGTGCACATTCCATAGTGGTTCTGTTGGACCAAGTGCCTGGGATTTCGTTTGCGTGTTCCTGAGACTGTTTCTCTCTGTTTCTTTGTGGAGCTGTGTCATCCTGAGGAGAGGAGCCATGATGTCTCTCTGCTGCATTGTGTCTTTAAGGATGGTGCATGTCCTTGCACCTGGATGGCTTGGCGATTGTAACTGCAGGAGCAGCTGCGGATGTGAACGTGTGCAGGTCCTTCATGTGGCTGTGGCAGTGTTGGGCTGTATATGTGATATCTCCAGGACTGTCGGTCCTCATGAGTGTGTGTGAGGCTGTGATTGCTGGTGAGTGTGATATCCCGGGGTGACTGAGGAGTGGTGGGCGCCAAGCAAGGGCATTTGGAGAGGCATCCTCCTCTAGCTCTTCAATACTGTCTGCAACAAAGATGGGAATTAAAAAAAACTATTACCTTATATCCGTGTAACAATGTGTTTAATATATATGTACAATGTAAAGAATGATGACAAAATAACTCCCTCGTGTAGCAGTCACTCAGCTGAATAAATAGAGCCTGACCAAGAGTTAGAAGCCCCTGTGTGCCCCTCTCCATGGCAGCCCCTGTTCCCCCACAGTCCTTATTCTGTATTTTCTGTCCATTGATCCCTTACTTTTGTTTGTAGCTTATCACATATGTGTAGCTCTCAAAAAAATCCATTGTTTAGTTTTTCCTGCTTTTGAACATCATTAAAATGGAATCATACTGGGTGACTGGTTCCTCGTAGTCACTAGGGGTCACTAGGAAGTCCTCAGGGTGTCTAGTAGTCTCAGGAAGTCTGCAGTGAAATTCTGGAACTTGACTTTTTTTTTCCCTTGGCTCTACTCTGGTCGTGAGATTCATCCAAGTTGATGCAGGTGGCTGTAATTCATTTATTTTTATTGCTGCATAATATTATATCCTATGAGGACATCATGATTTATATATGTATTCTCAATTTGTCAGTGGACATTGGATTGTTTCCAGGCTTTTCTTTCTCCCCCACCCTTTTATGCTATTACAAACAGTGCTGCCGTCATCTTTCACGAACTTGTGACCAGTAGCATATGTGCCAAAGCTACTCTGGGACGTGACATCCCAGGAGTGGGTCATAGGATATGTGCATCTTTTTAGATATTGTCAAACTGCTCTGCAAAATTACTTTGCCAGTTTAATTCTCACCAGCATAGTATGAGAGTTCCCATTTTTCTGCATTCATATCAACACTTCATATTATCAGACTTTTTGATTTGGGTCAATCTTTTGGTTATATTATGCATAGTATCTCCCTGGCATTTTAATTTGCTTTCCCCTGATTACTAATGAGGTTTTTAATTTTATTTTATGTTTGTTAGAGACAGGGTCTTCCTCTGTCATGCACGCTGGAGTGCAGTGGTGCGATCTGGGCTCACTGCAACCTTGAGCTTCTGGACTCGGTGATCCTCCCACCTCATCTTCCCAAGTAGCTGGGACTATGGGCTTGTGCTCCGCCTATTTTTTTTGGTTTTATTTTTTGTAGAGACAGGGTCTTGCTATGTTGACCAGGCTGGTCTCAAACTCCTGGCCTCAAGCGATCTTCCTGCCTTGGCCTCCCAAAGTGCTGGGATTACAGGCATGAACCACTACACCTGGCCCAATTTTTCATATGTTTAGTAATCATTTTTGTGAAATAAGTGATCATGTATTTTTTCTATTTCTGTATGAGTTTGTTTTTCTCTTACTACTTTTTAGGAATTCTCTGTATCTTCTGTGTACTACTCTTTCATTGACTATTTGTGTTGCAGGCATCACTCCTTTTAAACATATTTATATGTGGCCTGTATGTTTCTTTTCCAGACCTTCACAGTCATTTTTATGATCTTTTATTCCTTGCTCAGATTATTGGTACCCTCTTTTATTTCTTTAAACTTGTGGAAATTGTTTCAAAACTGCTTGAACTGAAAATTTGTCATTGGGTAATTTATTCTACAGATGAACTTGTACACATGCCAAATGATATATGAACAAGTTTATTCATATAGTTCCTATTGTCCACAATATTAAATATGGAAAAATCTATAACTGTCATATCTACCATCACTACTCTTATGAAGAAACTCGGTCTCCAGGAGTGGGGGTGGGGAGGGAGGAATTATGAGAGTCATCAAGGGATCACTGGCGCGCTGTGGGGTGGGGGTGGGGGGTGTCTGGGGATCTTTGGTGGTCTTAAGTGTGTCTGGAGATATTTGGTGGTTTCCAGTGGCCTTAAGGGTGTCCGGGTATATTTGGATGGTCACGGTGCTTTTGGTGGCATCTGGGATGTTTGAGGCCCACGGAGCTTCCCGGGCTGGGGGTCCCTGTCTCGACGGACGCTGACAAACTCTTTTCCCCACCTCATTTTCCCGCAGGAGCCCCGCGGCCTAAGCGCAGCGTCACCGCCCTTGGCTGAGACTGGCGCTCCCCGCCGCTTCCGGCGGTCAGTGCCCCGAGGTGAGGCGGCGGGGGCGGTGCAGGAGCTGGCGCGGGCGCTGGCGCATCTGCTGGAGGCCGAACGTCAGGAGCGGGCGCGGGCCGAGGCGCAGGAGGCTGAGGATCAGCAGGCGCGCGTCCTGGCGCAGCTGCTGCGCGTCTGGGGCGCCCCCCGCAACTCTGATCCGGCTCTGGGCCTGGACGACGACCCCGACGCGCCTGCAGCGCAGCTCGCTCGCGCTCTGCTCCGCGCCCGCCTTGACCCTGCCGCCCTCGCAGCCCAGCTTGTCCCCGCGCCCGTCCCCGCCGCGGCGCTCCGACCCCGGCCCCCGGTCTACGACGACGGCCCCGCGGGCCCGGATGCCGAGGAGGCAGGCGACGAGACACCCGACGTGGACCCCGAGCTGCTGAGGTGCCCGGCAGGGGGTGGGGAGGGGTCGGGCGCCTGCGTCCGGGGAGGACGAGGGCGAGGAACTGGGAAGCCTGCTTCCCCCGTGGAGTGCGAACCCCTAAGTCCTGGGGCCCTAAGAGGGAGTGAGGTCCTGGATCCAGGGAGTCGGAGCAAGGATGCCTGGCTGAGGACTCAGTGAGGGAAGTGGACCCCAGGTCCTGGGGAGAGGGAGGCGGGGAAGCCACAGTTTCTGGGATGAAAGGCGAGGACGGCTGTCTCCTGAAAGCAATGGGCTGAGGACGCCTGCTCGGGGAGGGAACCGTGTCCCCAGGCAGTATGTGGTTGTGGATCCTGCGTTCTAGGCCCCGAGCGTGGGGCCGGGGAACGCCCCACCGCGGACACCGCCTCACTGCATTGCACTCGGCCCTGCAGGTACTTGCTGGGACGGATTCTTGCGGGAAGCGCGGACTCCGAGGGGGTGGCAGCCCCGCGCCGCCTCCGCCGTGCCGCCGACCAGGATGTGGGCTCTGAGCTGCCCCCTGAGGGCGTGCTGGGGGCGCTGCTGCGTGTGAAACGCCTAGAGACCCCGGCGCCCCAGGTGACTGCACGCCGCCTCTTGCCACCCTGAGCACAGCCCGGATCCCGTGCACCCTGGGACCCAGAAATGCCCCCGCCATCCCGCCAGCAGGACTGCTCCCCGCCAGCACGTCCAAAGCAACTTACCCCGGCCAGCCAGCCCTCCCACCTGAGGATCCCTACCCCCGGCCCCACAATAAACATGATCTGAAGCAGCTCTGTGCTTGTCTGTGTGAGTGGCAGTTTCTAGGGGCTGGTGGTTCGCCGCGGTGGTGGTTGCCCTTAGACCAGGAGAGAGGAGACCCTACCCTGGGTCCTGCACTTTAGAGCAATCACCTGCTCGGTCTATGTCTCTCCTAGGGGTGGAGGGGAAGACATCCACATAGACAATCGCGGATCTTGTGTCCCCCTTTTAGGCCTCACTTGGGTATGGGGATCCCAGGCTTTGAGGCCACTTTCAGGGCCTGCACCATCATCTTCCAAGGGACCATCCTCCTGAGGGCCAAGGGGTGGCTTTGTGGGGCATGTGAGTAGAGCTTGAGGTGCTGGCTGGGATGTCACAGGCACACATGAACACCTCCTGATGCGGGGGAGAGAAAGGGAGAGGGCGGAGAGAAAGGGAGAAGGCACTGAGGGTCGGGAGGCCCCAATACAGGCGCACTCTTTGGCAGACAGGCACGTTCTGGCAGGGAACTCTGAGAAGGCTGAGAAATTGGAGCCTGGGTATCCAGGTCACTAATAAAGTGTATTTGCCAAAGTAGGATAGGGTGTATTTGGTTTACTTTGTAAAGCTTGATTTGTAATGTCTGAATGTTTACATATTTAGTTATGTAGTGTAGAGGCCTACCTGTACTCTTGCTCCAGGCCCTGGAGATACTGAGGGTTGCTGTGGTGGCAGCTGATTTGTGGCCATGGTCTTTGCACTGGCTAGTCCCTCTGCCTCTGGATATCTTCAAGTTTTTGTCCAGATGTCACTTACTCTCAGGAAGGCTTTCCTGGACCTGTCACCCTATTCCTTCACCTGCCTTTAACACGTAGCCTTTATCACTGTCTAGCCTGATGCCATATCTATAAGGGCAAGGATTTTTAAGTGTCTTGTTTGCCTCTACCTCCCTTATATCTAAAGTGGAGCCTGGCACACAGTGGGCTCTCCCTGAATTTCTTGAATGAAAGAATTCTCACAACTCAAGTAACATTCTACCCAGTCTCACTCCCACCCACATAACACTCGGCACGGAGGCAGCTTTGAAACCCAAAACACCATTTATTTAATTTTGCACAAAATCTCTCAACTTGACATAACAAAAGCAACATTAGGCACTCCCATGTTACCAAAAAGCCCCTCACCAAGTGAAAACAAGAGAGGTGTCCATCTTTCCCTAGTATACTGGATGTGTCCCTCAAAGCTAGTTGCCTCAGGGGTCTCATGTCAAATGAACAATCACCCTGGCGTGGGGGAAGGTCTACATTTCTTGGCCAAGACCTTCAGGCCACAGAGCAGCCACAGTGGCAGGTGGCCTTCTGGTGCCGGGTCTTCTCCCTACAGGACCTTGCCATGGGCTCCTTCGCCATGGCCTCCTGGACCCTCTGGATCTCATGGACCAGCAGGGAAAAGGCCTCCTCCACGCCTTGCCGTGTTTTGGCCGAGGTCTCCACGAAGTGGGCCCCCCAGCTGTGTGCGAGGGCTGCAGCAGCGGCATGAGCATCTCCAGCTGTGGTCACAAGGTCACACTTGTTGCCCACGAGGACAAGGGGCTGGGCGGGGTGAGGGCCCCAGGTGGCCCATATCTGCTGTAGCTGGATCAGAGACGAGGGGTCATCGAGAGCGAAGACGCCCAGCACACCATCACAGACAGCCAGGCACTGGTCACGCAGGGCCCTATGGATGGCCTGCCCTGCTGTGTCCAGCACATTCAGAATGCAGTCCCCACTGTCCAGGGTCAACTCCTTCCAGTAGGAATCCTGGATGGTGGGGTCGTGGTCCTCCACGAAGCACTGGTGGTTCAGCTGGATGGTCAGCGCACTCTTGCCAACGCCACTGGCGCCCACCACCACAGCCTTGTACTCAGGCAGCTGCCTGCCAACATCCCTGCGGCGTGCCTGAGCCCGGTGGGTTTCCCCCTGGAAGGAAGGGCTCCATGTGGCCAGGCCCAGGTCGAAGGTGCCAGGCTTTGTTGGCAGCTCCATGACCCCAGCAGACAGCTCAGGGAAGAGACGTGGGCAGCAGGCTCTGCAAGTGGGAAGAGAAGAAGCAAGACAACAGGGAATAAGTTAGGGGAGACCATTTGAGGGCAAGGAGACAGTGGGGTGTCATTTCAACATTTATTGAATGCCTATTGTGTGCTGATCACCTTCCAATTTGCATGCTATATATATATGATTTATGTTGTTTTATCCCTGTCCCACGTCCCCCCATCTCTCCTTCCCTCTTCACACGAATCAACAACTGTGAAGGCTGGATTTCCCAAACATCTTTATTGAGATGTAATTTACATCCTATCAAGTGCAGCCAGCTAGTGTCCAATTTAACGGGTTATAGCATATTCACGAAGTTGTGCAACTATCACCATAACTAAGTTTTAGAACATTTTTCTCACCCGGAAAAGAATCCCCATGCCCATTAGCAGTTCCTCCCCATGACGGAGGGAGGGCAGGATTTTGCCGGTTTTGGTCACCATTGAACCCCAGCCCAGCACAGTGCCTGCCAGACAGTAGGGACTCAACATTCCCACTCCCAGAAGGTTTATGTTCTAAAAGGCAGAGGCAGATAATACAATAAACCAAATAAATATGTAAATCACGTGGTCTGTTAGCCATTATCATTAGAATGTAGTCTTTATTTATTAATTATTCAATATACATTTATTGGGAACCTACTGTGTGGCAAGGACATGGAGGTGGGCAATAAATAGACAACAAACTGTAGCCCTCATGAAGGTTATATTCTGGTCGGGGTGAGAGACAACAAACTAGGTAAAAAAGTGGGCTGGGCACAATGGCTCACGCCTGTAATCCCAGCACTTTGGGAGGCCGAGTCGGGTGGATCACCTGAGTTCAGGAGTTCGAGACCAGCCTGCCCAACATTGCGAAACCCCGTCTCTACTAAAAACACAAAAATTTAGCCAGGCGTGGTGGCGGACGCCTGTAATCCCAGCTACTCGGGAGGCGGAGGCAGAAGAATCGCTTGAACCCGGGAGGCGGAGGTTGCAGTGAGCAGAGATCTCGCCACTTGCACTCCAGCCTGGGAGACAAGAGCAAAACTCCATCTCAAAAAAAAAAAAAAAAAAAAGTGAACTATATGTCAGTAGCGGGTGATAAGCATGCAGAAGGTGCGCAGTTCATGCCAGGCTTTTAAATTATAATTTAATCTCCATTCATTAATTCAAGAATCTTCCTTCGTGCCAGGTATTGTGATATGGCAGTTAACAAAACAGACCCCAGTCCCTGCCCTTGTGAGGATTAGATTCTGGCAGAGAGAAAGAGACAGTAACAAGATAAGGAACAAGGAAGTTGCATGTTCGAAGAGGATGGGCACACGGCAGGTGGTCAATTAGTGTTAGTTATTAGCAGCATATCCCCATTCACTCAGTGAATGCCCCTCGGTGTCCTTGGGCTCAGGAAGTGCCCTGCTTAGTGCATCCTAATGGCTGTTGCCACGACTCCCCTCCGAAAGCCTGGCGCAGCGGCAGTTTGGGGGCGGATGGTGGCTTCGAGGTTTGGTGGAGTTGGAGATCCGGGCAAGGTCCCAAATGGGGATGCGGCCGCGGCGTCCTCAGCTCTGAGGGATCCCTGGGAATAGTCACTGGTTGCGTTGGCCCAGAAGGAGCGGGGGCGGGATGAAGACAGTAGGAAGCAGAGGACGGAGCTTGGGGGTCCCCGACGGTTGGGGACAGGAAGAAGACCTGGAGGACTGCGGGGAGGGGCGAGGCGGCGGCGCACGTGGAGGGAGAGGTCGGCTTCTGGGGGTCCTGTAGGGGTGCCCGGCCATCTTTAGGGATGGGTCAGAAGGCAGAGGCGGGGTCGAGGCTGCCTCTTAAGTCGGGGTCGGAGCGGCTGGAGTCTGGGGGCGCCGACGGTGAGGAAGGAAAGCCCGGGGCCTGGCCGAGTGGCGGAGCGCAGCTTCCACCCCAGGTGCCTGGCGGGACGGGGCCACACTCGCCCAGTCCCCGCGACTCGCAGGGAGGCCGCGGCCCTGGTCCCCACGGCTCCGCTCCCGGGAGTAGCCCGAGGCTCAGAGGCACGTGCCGAGGGCACTGGCCCGGGGTCTTAGCCCGCGGGATGCGCCGGGGATGGGGGGCTCGGTCCTCTCAAGTGGCGCGGAGCCCCCGTGGGGTCCCCTGGGCTCCTGGCGGGTCCCCGTGGCCGCGCGCTCAGAGCCGCCGGGACCAGTTTGGGGGGCTTCGCCCAGCTCACCGAGGCTGGCGCGCTAAGGGGCCGGGACCTGGGGTCAGGGCGGCCTCGCCAGGTCGCGCTTTCCCGGACGAGGCCGGGTGAGGTGCAAAGCTCGGAGTGCGGAGGGGTCCCCGAAACCAGGACTCCACTTCGGGCTCGGTGTGAGCAGCGTCGCCCAGGCATCCTGTCAAGACCCATCCCGACTCCGGGTGAGGCGGCCCCGCTTCCAGCCAAGCGCCGACACCCCTCCCGGCCGGCCGAGTGAGGGGCCGCTCGCCCGGGAGAAGGCTTGGCGCTTGGGGGAGGGTCCCCCAAAGCCGGCGCGGGGATACCCCCAGGCTTGGCAGGGCCAGGGGCACCGGCGCCTCGCTCACCTGTGTCCGTGGGGAGGCGGGCGCACTGGGACGCTCTGACAGACCTGGCGGGGGGCGACGCTGCTCCCCGGGGCACCCCGGCGGCGGGTGGGGGAGTGGACATGCGCAGCCGCCCTCCCTCGGCTCCTCAGGCCGCCCACCCCCCTGCGCCGCGCCCTTGCCCCTGCCCCGCCCCTGCCCCTGCCCCTGCCATTGCCCCGGGGGAGCAAGGGGTCGTGTCCCCCCAGGCGGCTTGCGCACAGGCACGTGGGTGCCACAGCGGCCTCTAGGGGTGCACGGACGGCGGCCAAACCTCCCCATGTGTCCCCTGCGGCGCCTCTCCCTTGCTTTCCTGTTGGTGGTGTGTGTGTGTGGGGGGGGGAGTTGCGGGTCAGATTTTGACCAGGATGGCCTGACTTTGGGAACTGTTTTGTGGGAAGCTCTTTCAGGCCACAGAGCCTGTGCTGCCTCAACTCGGTTTTTTGGTAGCTCTGGAGAAAAGAGAGTGACAGAGGAGGGGTCATTCTGTCAGGGAAGAAAGACCCTGATTGAAGGCAGTTGCCTGTCAAGCTACACATTTCCCAGGCTCCCTTGCAGCTATAGCAACCACATGCACAGTCCTGATCAATGAGAGGGCAGCAGAGGTGGGGCATCCAGAGGGCTCTTAAAACAGGGCAGCCCCTGGCCCGGGAGCGGTGGCTCACACCCGTAATCCCAGCACTTTGGGAGGCCAAGGCCAGCGGATCACCAGGTCAGGAGTTTGAGACCAGCCTGCCCAAAATGGCAAAACCCCATCTCTACTAAAAATACAAAAATTAGCCAGGTGTGGTGGCAGGCACCTGTAATCCCAGCTACTCAGGAGGCTGAGGAAGGAGAATCACTTGAACCTGGGAGGCGGAGGCTGCAGTGAGCCGAGATCGTGCCACTGCACTCCAGCCTGGGTGACAAGAGCAAGACTCCATCTCAAAAAACAAAACAACAAGAACGGGGCAGCCCCGGCCCTTCCCCATCCCTCCTCTTCTTGACTCAGTAAGGCTGTGGTGGTCAGCTCGGGATCATAAGGTGGCCATGAAGAAAAGTCCTGGAAACCTCAGACACAACTCCCTTGAGCTGCCAAAGTAATTCTCACCACGTGGGAGAAATTCAACTCTCAGACTGTCCTCCAATTTCCCACCTCTGGTCAATGGCAGGCACCCCTTCTGCCAAGAAGCTACCATGACCACCACATTCAAGTTAAACCTGGACCTCCCGCCATCCCCAGTCAGGCCAATGAGACAGTGGGGAAACAGGCCTGGTGAGGATACTTCCTGCTAGTTTTCTTGCCTTCTCAGCCTAGGGTGTGGGTATGGCTGGGACTGGCTGTGAGGCTCCTGTTTATAAGGCAAGCACCCACTTTCTCATGGATTCTACCATTTCATATCCCGTGGAGCCAGTCAAGATGGCTGCTCTATTTTCAGTTAGTTTTTTGGGGGCAATGGATGGGCAGGGGATTGACCTGACAGAGACCCACTCCCTCATTCCTTCATTACTCATCGGCTCTGCTGGCCAGGGATGTGGGGTTCTCCACCTGCTCAAAGTCAAAAGGCTTTCTCCAGGTTTTTTAACAGCTTGTACTTTATTACATATGCAACCTTACCATGCCTGCCAGTTAACTCCCCTCCCACCAATGTTATCCTCGTGATATCAGCTCCCTCTTGGGGCCACTGAGCTGCCCCTCTTTCCTTCTGGGCTGGAGTAGTGGTGCCCCTCAAGCAGGCAATGGGCAGGGGGAGATCCACAATTAATCGTCGCAGTTCTCTTAAAAGTATTAACACTTAAATAAGCACTCTTGGGGAGCTGCAAAGGATATTCAGGATGGGATGCAGTGGGAGGCTACCCCTCATCCAAGGTACAGGCTGGAATGAGCTACAGCTGGTCTATCGTGGGCCTCAGAAGGTGAAGAGGGACCGTATTCTGGGGCTTAGTGTGGGTGGGGCATATCCTCCCCAAACTTGTTCTGGTGGGCGATGTTCTTCACATCTAGGAGAGCCTGAGGAGGAGGCAAGAATAGGGCAGGTGAGAGAGAGTGAGGACCCCTCTACCTCGGCTGCAGGGCTGCCCCCACTCCAGCCCTCAACCACTCTGTCTTCTGGACTATCCCACAGCCCCCGCCCCATGCAAAATAATCACATGAGGCAGCCATGCAGAGGGGCCTGTGGTCTCCCTTTACCCAATCACAGAAGGGGTGTGTGTGTGGGGGGTGAGTGTGCACGTGTCGAAGGGTCTACCCAGGGCCCACCTGGTGGTGGACATAGGCCTGACAGTAGTAACACCAGGCTGACAGGTCGATGTAGCTGAGGACCAGCGGGTGTCCAGAATTTCCATGGTGTTGGAGCATGTGGCCATTGATGTAACGACCACAGTAGACCTGAGGTTGGGGGTGTGAGTGTCAGGTGGGGGTCAGCATCCCCCTGCAGTTTGCTCCCGGGCCAACCTCCGCCCCATCCCCTTCCTCTGCTCCATACCTGATAGCAAGAGAGACACACCCAATTCTCTTGGATTGTTCCACAGTCCCCACAAGGTTGGGTCACGTCTAGGCCTGCTGCAGGTATGGGGCATACTGCCACCAAATGGGGACACCAGGGCAGTGGTGTCACAGCATAAAATATGGCCTGGAGTGGGTGGGTGAAACTAGGTAAGCTGAAGACCCCATCTCCCCATTATATGTTTATACATCACATGCTCCTACCTGGAGACACAAATTGGCAAGAGAAGGAAGCCACAGTCCCAGCCTCTCCCTGAGCTCACCTGATCAGTGAGGCCCCTAGATCCCTGCATCAGCATCGAATCAGCCATGTCCTGACCTCCAGCTGCCTCTCCTAGTAGGTTCTCCTCTCCTGGGGCCTGAGATTCTGAGGCCCCCTGGACACGCAGAAGTAAGAGATGTATCAGAGAAGCCCGAGTCTTGCCCCTTCTTGCCCCTACCTGGGTGTGGTGGGCCTTACCTGAGATTCGCTGCCTAGCTCCAAGGTCCTGAGACTCCCAATCAGTGTACTGGGAAATATCTGGGGTGTAGTTCCCTGCACAGGTGAGGTTGGGGGGGTCTGGTGGTCTGTGCTCGAGGCTAGAGGAGTTTGGATCAGCTCGGTGCCCCCTGGAGCCTCCTCTGACGTAGTCTGGTCCAGTGTGGCTCCCTCCATGGCTGCCTCCGAGGTGGTCTGGGCCAGTGTAGCTCCTCCTACAGCCTCCTCTGAGGTAGTCTGGCCCAGCGTGGCTCCCCCAACAGCATCCTCTGAGGTGGTCTGGTCCACAGTGGCTCCTCCCACAGTCTCCTCTGAGGTGGTCTGGTCCGGAGTGGCTCCCCCGACAGCCTCCTCTGAGGTGGTCTGGCCCAGCATGGCTCCCCCAATGGCTGCCTCAGAAATGGTCTGGGCCAGAGTGGCTCCCCCTGTGGCTGCCTCTGAGGGCTGGTCCTGAGTGAGGACCACCACAGCTGTCTCTGACTTAGTCTGGCCTGGAGTGGACTCTTCCCCAAATGATGCCGAGGTGACTTTCCCCATGCCTGCTTCCAGAACCTTCTTTTCTCGTGTGGTCATCCGCTCAGCTAACCTAGGTTTGGCTGGTTGGGGTGACTTCTTGGTGACCAACTTAGAACTGGAGGGTCCCTCTCTGTCTTCTACCTCTGGAACCAGGGAGGGAGATCCTTGAGTATGGGTACTGTCCCCCTTCCTGCCTCTAATCCCTGCCCCTCAGCCCCCTCCTTCCCTGAGTTCCCCCCATCGCCCCCAAATCCACTCACTCATGACCCGTAAGCTGCGCCAGTATCTGCGATGGACTTGGATGGTCTCAGTGATTGAGGCCAGGGCCCCTGATAGTGGGGGCCGTGGCAGGGTCAGCAGGGGTGGCGGGTCTCCAAGGAGGGAGCGAGTGCAGGCAGCCATGGACTCTGAGATGGATGTCAGGTTATAGCCACCCTTTGTTAAGGAAAAGGGGAGGGAAAGGTATGGTGGGGGTTCATTGGGGAATTTGGAGGGCAACATGTCCTGCCTCCCCAATCCTCCCTACTGAGCCCTGAAAGTCTGAAGAGGGAGGGGGAGTACTGGGAACAAGTGAACAGAACCCACACCTTTAAGATGGGCAGCACCCACTGTGTAAGGTGGTTGTTGTGGGGAGTAAATTGTGATGTAAAGTGCAAGATAACAATACTGATAAAAGCATTAGTAACAGCTGACATTTATTGTTTGCTGTGTGCCAGACCCGATTTTAAGTACTTCATGCATATTAACTCAATCCTCACAACCACAGGCGCTAATCTATACAGGAACTTGCCTTCATGCCATACAGAAATCCGTCTTCACACTGTCCAGGAACCCCTGGCCTCACATCATACAGTAACCACTGACCTGACCTGCACAAGACGACTGCTGTGAACCCATACAAAAGCCCCTGCCCTGACCTAGTACAGGAACAACTGGACTCTTTCTCCACATGGACTCCTGTATTGACTTTTTTTACACTTTACAGGAATCCCAGTCGCAATTCTTTTTACAGATAAAGAAACTGAGGCTCAGAGTGGTTAGATGACTTGTCCGAGGTCATAACAGCTGAAGAGGCAGCACTGGGGTTTGAACTTGGGCTCTCTGATGGAGTCATCTGTGTTCTTAACTCCCACTGTGTCCTGTCACAAGCAGTACTGGGCACATAGTAAGTGGGACTTTTGCAAGCCAATTAATTTCTCTGTGACTTATTTTCCTCATCTGTAAAGTGGTGAAAATAACAGCACAGGCCGGGCGTGGTGGCTCACCCCTATAATCCCAGCACTTTGGGAGGCCAAGGCGGGAAGATTACCTGAGGTCAGGAGTTTGAGGCCAGCCTGGCCAACATGGTGAAACCCCATCTCTACTAAAAATACAAAAATTAGCCAGGCGTGGTGGCATGCACCTGTAGTCCCAGCTATTCGGGAGGCTGAGGCATGAGAATTGCTTGCTCAAGCCTGGGAGATGGAGGCTGCGGTGAGCCGAGATAGTGCCATTTGCACTCCAGCCTGGGTGACAGAGCGAGACTCTGTCTCAAAAGGAAAAAAAAAAAAAAAAAAAAGAGGCAGGTACGGTGGCTCATGCCTGTAATCCCAACACTTTGGGAGGCTGAGGCGGGTGGATCACAAGGTCAGGAATTCAAGACCAGCCTGGCCAACATGGTGAAACCCCATCTCTACTAAAAATACAAAAAAATTAGCCGGGTGTGGTGGCAGGCGCCTGTAATCCTAGCTACTCAGGAGGCTGAGGCAGAGAACTGCTTGAACGCAGTGAGCTGCGATCGCACCACTGCACTCTAGCCTGGGCGACAGAGCAAGACAACGTCTCAAAAAAAAAAAAAAAAAAAAAAGAAAGAAAGAAAAAGAAAATAAGAGCACAGAAGGTTGCTGAGCAGGTTAATATCTGAACAATGCATAACAGTAACCAGGGGCCAGGTGCGGTGGCTCATACCTGTAATTCCAGCACTCTGGGAGGCTAAGGTGGGTGGATTTCTTGAGGCCAGGAGCTCAAGACCAGCCTGGCCAACATGGTGAAACCCCATCTCTACTAAAAATACAAAAATTAGCTGGGCGTGGTGGCAGGTGCCTGTAATCCCAGTGACTCAGGAGGCTGAGGTGGGAGGATCACTTGAACCCAGGAGGTGGAGGCTGCAGTGAGCTGAGATCACGCCACTGCAGACTAGCCTGGGTGACAGAGCAAGACTCTGTCTCACACACACAAAACAAAACAAAACAAAAACCAGATCCAAAAGATCCAGCATTTACCATATGCCAGGCATTCCTCCATGATTAGCCTGCCTCGTAAAGATGAGGAAACTGAGGCACAGGGTGTGGGGATACTGAGTCATTTACAAAGGTCAGTGAATTTCCTTTGTCCCAGGAACTTGTTAGAGGCAGTTCAGGTAGAGTAAAAAGCACAAACCCTGGATCCAGGCTGCATGGGTTCAAGTCCTGGTTCTGCCATCAGTAAATGTGCCATCTCAGGCTAGTCATCACACCTCTTTGTGCCTCAGTTTCCCTGATCTTCAGAGAGGAAAATAATGAGGTAAGCTGACCCTACCTCATAAGGCTGCTCTGCTAAGTAACTGAATGAATAAGACACAAGAAGTGCTCAGAAGAGTGCTCTGCACATAGTGAGCACTCAATTAAGGATGTTAATGTTGCTGTTATTCTTATTACTACCCAGTATGTGCCAACAATCCCAGGCAGGGACACTCAAAGGAGATTTCAGGAAACTGTCCTGAGTGATGGTGCCAACATTTCCAAACTACCCTCCCACTGTGGGAAGAGGGACCAAGAGAGAGTTACCTCTAGGATAAGGATAATGTGGCCACTGGCAAGGCCCATCAGCAGGTGGGTGAGGTGGGCATAACCCTCAGGTGACACCTGGCAGCCCCCCAGCGGGTCCCCCCGTGCAGCATCAAAGCCAGCTGAGACCAGCACCAGTTCTGGGTTAAACTGAGGCAGGGAGAGAAGAGATGTATAAGCATGAGGGTAGGGGCTTTTGGTAGGCAGTAAGTGATGGCGACCCAGAGACATGGAGAAAAGGACAAATGAAGACATGGAGATGCAAGTCAGAGAGATGGAGACACAGAACCTGGAGACTAGGAGACACAAAAGCAGAGACTGAAAATGAAGAGGGGAAGAGAAGAAATACAGACTCAGAGGTAGAAGAAATAGATGTAGACTTAGAGACATGGAGATGGCAGAAAGGGACAGATAGGGGCCGGGCATGGTGGCTCACGCCTGTAATCCCAGCACTTTGGGAGGCTGAGGCGGGTGGATCACGAGGTCAGATTGAGACCATCCTGGCTAACACAGTGAAACCCTGTCTCTACTAAAAATACAAAAAATTAGCCAGACGTGGTGGCGGGCGCCTGTAGTCCCAGCTACGCGGGAGACTGAGGCAGGAGAATGGCGTGAACCCGGGAGGCGGAGCTGGCAGTGAGCCGAGATTGTACCACTGCACTCTAGCCTGGGTGACACAGCAAGACTCCGTTTCAAAAAAAAAAAAAAAAAAAAAAGAGACAGATGGGGACATGAGACAGAATGACACGTCAAGAGAGTGACATGAAAAACAGAGAGACAGAGACATGTCCTCACAAACACATACCCCAGGGTCAAACGTGGGACACACATACACAAGATACAGGGTTTTTTATACATGGTGCCAAAGAGAGGTGCTTGCACACTTCCATAACAGAAGATGGCAAAGCAAGCACCACACACAGAGAAGATGGTCACACAGAGCCACACGTACTGCCACACAGACAGTACCATATAGACCAGTACTATATATCTGCACTAGTCATGTACACACACACAGTTTCTCAAAGAGGACAATAACCCACAGCCACCCGGCACAGTCACATACACATGCCATCACCACACAGCCACAACAGCGACATGCACTCTGGTGTGTCCACAAGAGCTGGTTACTTGCACATACAGTTGTACACACACAGAAGGCTGTCCTGGCTACCCATGCACAGTCAGATGCACATGCAGATCCAAAGATGCACACCGGCGCCCAGGGTGACAGAGCGGTGCTCACACCCTTTCCCTCCCTCCCAGAGTCAGCCATACACAAGCCACCAGCCCCCCAGCTCACACAGAGGGAAGGCAGATACCTCCCAGTCAGAGACATACACACAAACAGCCAGGGCAGACAGCCAAACAGTGACTGCTGTCACACACAGCCTTCCACATCCAGAAGGTCCCACACAGGCTGTCACAGAGATGGTTGCATTTAGTGACATACAATATCACACCCATCACACAGAGAAAAGGTGAGAAATACCTGCCTGCACAGAGTCGCACACGCACATACTCAAGCACTTGTGATGGCACACACATACAACACAGATCCAGCCAGGACACGGGCCACTGCTGCATAGTCAGAAGGCCCTCACACACACAGTCAAGACAGTCACTCACACAGTGTCACACAGAGAAGGCAGTCATGTACAGCCACCTGTGCACAAATACACAAGATGATCACAGCCACCAACTGCCCTGGTAACCTCATTAAACACCCATGGGCTGTCTCGTATGATCAGCCACGTGGTAGTCACACACACATGCCGAGGAGGCAGGTCCAGGCTGCCACCTGCACAGGTGTGTCACATACATCCTGCGATCTATCCTGAGCTGTACCTCGTAGGCAATGGGAAGCACCAGGCGATGCCAGGCAGCTAGGTAGTCAGCGTCACCCATGCGGGGCCCGTTCCATGCCACGTTGACGGTGAAGCCTGTGCCCGCAGCCCGGCCGATCTGGCTGCTGGCACCCTCATCCCCCATGGGGAAGAAGGTGCCATGATCATAGCGGTGCAGGGACACATATAGCACACTGCCGGGGAGGGGGTGGGAAGGGGACCATGGCTGGTTAGGGGCTCCAGTACCCCTGAGGTGCTCACCCACCTCCCTGATCACACTGCGGCCCCTGACTGCAGCTCCTTACCTGGGGTCATCCTCAAACATGTGCTGAGTTCCATTACCGTGGTGGACATCCCAATCCACAATCAGGATTCTGGGGAGGAGACAGCACCTCAGTAACCTTGGATACTCACCCCCTGGAAGAGGGCTGGGCTAGACCCCTGGGGTCTGCAGGGGCATTTAGTGCTGAGTGGCAGGACCCTGGGTCCTATCAGTTAAGGAGAAAAGTCTGATCCTGGTTCCCAAGGGCTTCCCGGTAGGCCTGAGCAAGTGCTCGGGGCTGGGCTCTGGGCTCTTCTGGGTCATTGCTAGGGAACTGGACCCTGGGCCTTGGGCAGCTAATGCTGGGGGCTGGTTCGTGGGTCTTCTAGAGTATGCATCAGGAGCCTAGACCTGGGTTCTGTCGAGGCAGCTGCTATAGGCCAGAAATGCTGGGGTGGGACCCTGGATCCTGTTTTATAAGTGCCCAGGTAACATGATCTGGGGGTCCTATCTAAATAAGCACTGAGAGGCTCCATCCTCGGTCCTTCTCTGGGTAAAGACTGCACCCTCACTCCTTTCTGGGGAAGTCCTGGAAGCTGGACCATGGGGCATGAGTAAGCAATGGGCTGGGGGGAGCATCCAGGTCCCCACAAGGATCAGGATTTGGGGGGTCCCCAGGGAGTCCTTACCGTAGGGCACGCCCACTGATAGCCTGGGCATGGCGAGCAGCCACAGCCACAGAGTTGAAAAAGCAAAAACCGCAAGCTGCATCCTGCTCCGCGTGGTGTCCTGGGGGACGCACCACAGCAG
This sequence comes from Pongo pygmaeus, assembly GCF_028885625.2. Taxonomy (NCBI): domain Eukaryota; kingdom Metazoa; phylum Chordata; class Mammalia; order Primates; family Hominidae; genus Pongo; species Pongo pygmaeus. The sequence goes on along the minus strand of NC_072396.2, from coordinate 49,707,493 downwards.
CTCCATTCAGAACCTGGGAAGCAGCAGGGTGCTAAGATCAGACAGCCTGCCCTCAAGCTTGCCCTCACCTTCCTTTCCACCTTTTTTTTTTTTTTTTTTTTGAGACGGAGTCTCGCTCAGTCACCCAGGCTGGAATGCAGTGGTGGGATCTCGGCTCACTGCAAGCTCCGCCTCCCGGGTTCCCGACATTCTCCTGCCTCAGCCTCCTGAGTAGCTGGGACTACAGGCACCTGCTGCCACGCCCGGCTAATTTTTTGTGTGTTTTTTAGTGGAGACAGGGTTTCACCATGTTATCCAGGATGGTCTCGATCTCCTGACCTCATGATCCGCCCACCTCGGCCTCCCAAAGTGCTGAGATTACAGGTGTGAGCCATCACGCCCGGCCTTTTTTTTTTTTTTGACACAGGGTCTCACTCTGTTGCCCAGGCTAGAGTGCAGTGGTGCCATCATGGCTCACTGCAGCCTCGACCTCCTGAGCTCACCTCAGCTTCTCAAAGTGCTAGGATTACAGACGTGAGCCATCGCACGTGGCCACCCTTCCCTTTCTCCAGTTCCTTCCATTATTCCTCCAGCCTCTAGGCCCACCCCCTCCCTTGCCCCTCCCCATGGCCCCTTTCCTCAGGCCCTGCTTGACTCTCTCAGAGCCTCCAGAAACAGCAGGTGGCCCTCTTTTTCCATTTCCCCCAGGTCCTCCTCTCCCCAGCCCACAGAGGACACACCTCTCCTGAGAGCACAGCCTCTACCAGGCGGCAGGCTGCGCCAGTGGCAAGCTGTGCACAGGCGAAGGTACTGGGGCAGATATAGATGGAGTCAAAGTTGGAACTCTCACGGTGCAGCTCCCGGGTTTTCATTTTCTCTGTGGCCCGGAGATGACCCACGTACTCAGCACTGGAAGCACAGAGAGGAGCACCCGCAGGACAGTGAGGAGTGTCTGTCCCCTCCCTGGGCCCCGCCCCCAAGACAGGAACTTCAGCCCCTCTCAAGTCCTGCAGCAGCTCCCCAGGAGGGGAAACCCAAGCTCCAGCCCCGGAGACCTCATCCACAGTCCTGGGAAGCCACCCACCCCAGGCACCGGGGTCTGACCTGTGGCAGGTGAGCAGCTCAGCCTCTGTGGCAGGGCGCGGTGTCAGGGTGAGGCAGCGCCCGGCAAGGCCCAGCTCCTCCAGACGGCACATGATCCGCAAGATGCGCTGGGGTACCTCAGGGTGGTGGCTAGCAGTGGGGAAACGAGAGGTAGAGGCTTAGTGCCTGAGGGGGAGGGACCCCCAACACCTACTCATCCAGCCCTCCAAATGCCTACCTGTCCCACAAGTTGCAGTGATTCATCATACTTTGGTCATAGACCAGCCCTGTGCGAGACTGTAGCACTGGCCATGTCAGGATTGGGAGCGCAGGGGGCTCCCAGGGTCCTTCCTCCTCGCTCTCTACATTGTCCTCCTCCATGTTGTCCCCCTCCACGGTCTCAGCTACAAGGGGGAGGCCACGTTTGTCCTACCCTCTCAATCTGAATCCCCGTCATACTCTGGAACTCAGGTGACCCAAACAGAAAAAGGGGTGGGAGGCCTGAAACCAGGGCCCAGGGAGAGAGAGGGCCTGACCCTCTCCCACCAAGGCAGCACAGTAAAGTCAGTGGAAGTCTGAAGACAGTCTCCCCCAGGGCTCATCCCACATCCACCCCACACCAGGCCCACACCCCACTTCCTACTTGATCTCACAAGAACCTCCCAGAAGGGCTCAAGGGCTTCCAGAGCACAGGAAACTGAAGCCTGGGCACTGCAGGGCAGGGAGAAAATATGATGTCTAGGAATGTGGGCAGGCAGTGACGCTCCCGCTTTCCCCTCCTCCACCTGGGCTCACCTCCGGCAGGGGGCACCAGGTGACTCCAGCATGGGGCAAGGGTCTCCAAGAAGGGTGTGGAGCGAAGCACTGACGCCTTCAGCTAGGGCGCGGAGGTTATAGCCACCCTGGGGCAAGGAGTTGTGAAGGGGAATCAGGAAAGGACCAGACATGACCAGGGAATAATAATAATGATGATAATAAAAGAGTGCATACCAAATGTCAAGCAACAAGGAACTTAGAAGGGGGCCTCACTGAATTCACTGGACAATGATATGAGGTGATTACCATTATTATGCTCGTTTTACAGAAGGAAAGCGGAGGTACAAAGAAGTGAAGTGACTTATGCAAGGTTGTCCAGCTAGTAAGTGAATTCCTGGGCCAGGAACTCCTGTTGGACTTGAAAGCTTCGTTCTTAAGCCCTCCAGGATCCACAGGCTGAGGGACAAAGGTGAGTCACTCACCTCCAGAGACAGGATCAGCTTGCCTCCTGCCAGACCCATGAGCAAGTGGGTTAGCTGGGCGAACCCTGCCGGAGTGGCGGCCATCTCACCCTGGGGGGACATGGAGGGTCAGCCTGGCTCCGTGCAACCCACCTGCCACCCCAGGGAGCCTGCCTTACCTTGGGATCCCCTTGCAGGGCATCAAATCCAGCAGCCACCAGGACCAGCTGAGGCTGGAACTGAAGGGGGAACAGACTCCATGAGGCTACCTACCCTCACAGCCTAACCTTCAAGGCCACTCCTCCTCCCAACACACCCCAGATCCCCAGGACCTCGAGGGCGACTGGCAGCAGGACGTGCAGGAAAGCAGCAATGTAGTCAGCATCCCGCATCCCCACCTGCAGACACAGGAGTGTGATGGGGGATGTTCAGCCACCTGTCCCGAGCTGCTGACAGAAGGGCGGGGCTGGGCCTCACTTTGGGGGCAGAGGTGGGTGGATGCTGACCTGGTTCCAAGGCACATTGATGGTATATCCTTGGCCTTGGCCGAAACCTGTGGTGGACCAGTTAGAGGCCTTCAGGTGGGGCCAGAACCTACCCTGCTCGTAGCGGTGGATGGAGAAATAGAGGACACTGGGGGCAGAAGAAAAAGAGGTAAGAGAGTTGGAGAAGTCAATCCCCATAGACACCCCCAACCCAACAGTTGCTAGTTTCCTCTACCACTCATTTCCCCATTCAACCACTCGTTCATTCTCTCATTCATTAATTTCCCCATTAATTATTTAATCCATGAATCCATTCTTCCATTAATTTACTCTTACATTCAGTCACCAATTTAATCATCTTATCATTTTTTCATTCTTATCTTTATTTATCCATTACCTCACTCGCTCATTCATTTAGTCTCTCACCAGAACCTCTCCCTCAGCAAACATCACTGACCCCTCAGTGCCTACCCAATTTCAGGCTCAGCTCTAGGGTCTATCCCAGATCATGGGGGCTCCTGACTCTGTGGGGTACTCTAGATCATGTCCGCCCACTATCTGCCCCTATGACAAAGGTAGTAGTAACAGCAGGTCAAACCCTGCGACACTGGAGGCCCAAATGGAGCATGGGGCTCTTAGCTGGGGGGAGCCAGCTAAGGCTGAAAAGAGCCTCAAGCCAGGCTGGGGAGCTGGGTGATTCTCTAGCAGGAAGTGGAGAGACCTGGGGGGTAGGGGTGAGACTTGCTTCTGTGGGTGGAACTGGAGAGGGGGTGCTGGTTGGGGCTGTCATGAAGCCAGTGAAAGGGCAGTTCCTTTTCCCCAGTGCCTTACAGGCCACCTCTACTACTACTTCTATTTTATAGGCGAGAGAATGAGCACTCAGAGGGGTGAGAATGACCGACACGCAAAACAGATACTGAAAAGATGCGATGCACGTGTTTTGACAGAAAGCCCAGCAAGGGGCCATGGGAGGGCTTAATTCTGACTGGGGAAAGCAAAATGAATCATCTATCATCCATCCATCCTTTTATCTGGTCATTTACCCCCTGCTTTGTTCCAGAGAGGATCTAAGGCAGCTTTTTTAGGGAAATGCAAGAAATAGTGGTATGCATTGAATCTAGACAAACTTAAGAGTCACATTTTAATGGGTTGATAATGTTGTGAAATTTAATGCAAGTGATATAAAAAGATTCTTAAAACTGAAAGAAAAGAGCTTAGAATTGGGGAATAAAAACACGCAAAAGCTCTGGTCTTGAGTAGGTGGAGGATGATTGCTTTATTTTTGACAGTGATAGATAAATCTTGGTTCTAAACTTTTAGTAAGTTAATCATTAGAGGAAGAGAAACACAGTAGGACATAAACATTATCATCAGAGGGCTGGGTGCAGTGGCTCACGCCTGTAATCCCAGCACTTTGGGAGGCCAAGGTGGGCGGATCACTAGAGGCCAGGAGCTCGAAACCAGCATGGCCAACATGGCGAAACCCTATCTCTACTAAAAATACAAAAAATTTGCTGGGCGTGGTGGCGTGTGCCTGTAATCCTAGCTACTTGGGAGGTGGAGGTAGGAGAATTGCTTGAACCCAGGAGGCGGAGGTTGCAGTGAGCCGAGATTGGGCCACTGCCCTCCAGCCTGGGGGACAGAGCGTGACTCTGTCTCCAAAAAAAAAAAAAAAAAAAAAAAGAAAAAAATATCATTGGGGAAGACAGGAATAAAGAAAAGATCTGAAGAAAGCTGACTCTAAAAGAGAGCCATCAAAGTCAACAAACAGCAGAACTAGCATTCAAGCTAAGTTTAAAAAGAAAACAGAAGGGAAATTCAAAATAAGTTCAACCACCTTCGAGTTAAATGGTGGATTGATAGCACAGGTTTACTTCCTCACCCTCCTACCACCCCAGTCAAAATACAGTAAAGAAATTGTAAACAAACAGCAACCCAGAAAGAGAGAGTGGAAGGATGTCAGAGAATAAGAGACTTCAATGAATCATCTAGAAAGTAGACTTGAGATTCCAGGGGCCCCAGGGTGCTCTGTCTCATGCTGAGCAGGATAAGCGGGCACCCAAGATAACCTGAGGTTTCCTTCCTGGAGAAATCCAGTACAGATCCAGGTCAATGCACACAAAATCCCTTCTGAAGAGCCAATTCACTGAATCACCAATGCAACAAAGTTACTTGTTTCTTTTAACTACTTAGTTTTAGATCATCTGCTTTCCTTGTCTTCACAACAGTATTTTAAGGATTATCCAGTTTGTCTCCCTGCTGCTGGAGTTCAGAGACTGAGAGATGGGGAGCTGGGAGATCCAAGGGCATGGACATGTTCTTTTTGTTTGTTTGTTTACACATGTTTGTTCATAAGGAAGAATGCACTGAATATATTCACAGTATTTCACATCTGTGTGTGTAATCAATAGTGTACCCATGAAAGAACACACAGCTATAGCCTCCTATGCATTTATTCAAACAAAAAGAATGATTAATGATATTAAAGAATTTTTTGAATGACAGACCCTTGGCAGATTAAAAAAATAATTATTGCTAATTTTCAGGTATTGATACTAAGGTAATGCTTTTCTAAAAAAGTGTACTTATATTTTAGAGATGCATTCTGAAATATTTACAGGAGAAATTATATGGTATCTGGGATTAGCTTTGAAGGAAAACAAGAAGAGGGCAGTGGGTACAGGTATAGATGAAATGAGATCGGCCAATGAGTTGATAAATGTTGAAGCATTAAATTCCAGAAGCCAGAAATGAACAAAATAAAGAACGTTGGAGGAAAAAATTAATAAAGATAAAACCAGAAAAATTAATGAAGTATTAAAAACCCACCATAATAAAACAGTAGAGATGACCAACAAAGCCCAAAGCTAGACTGGAAAAGATAAGTACAACAGACACACCTTTGGAAAGGCTGAGGGAAAAAAGAGATGTTACCCCAAAGAAGAGGCCTCCTTTGTTCTGACATCTGGCAGGATCCCATCTAATGCCCAGGTCCTTGCCCACACTTGCTAAAGTTGCAACCTGTCAGTGGACATTCCCTGTCCCCATTCTGGGGAAATGCCTTTCAGGAAAACAGACCTACAAACACTGCAGCAGAGTAGTCCTCTGACAGCCCCCTACAATGGGCCTTCATTCTTGGGTATAAATAGCCAAATAAGGATTGCTAGACATTTGAGGAAAACCATCAGCATAAAAGAGAAGGACCAAAAAAAAAATAATTCAACCAGCCTCAGAATAGAGACATAATTCAGACAACAGAAGAAACTTAAGGCACTTCCTTTTTTGAGACAGGGTCTCCCTCTATCGCCCAGGCTGGAGTGCAGTGGCATGATCTTGTCTCACTGCAACCTCCGCCTCCTGGGTTCAAGCGATTCTCCTCCCTCAGCCTCCTGAGTAGCTGGGATTACAGGTGCGCACCATCACATCTGGGTAATTTTTGTATTTTTAGTAGAGATGGGGTTTCACCATGTTGGCCAGGCTAGTCTCGAACTCCTGGCCTCAAATGATCCACCCACCTCGGCCTCCCAAAGTGCTGGGATTACAGGCATGAGCCACTGCACCCAGCCGGCACTTCTAATCCATACTCTATAAAAACAAGATCAGGAATGAGAGGACATAGAAACAGAGAGGAAGAAAGAGCTTTTGGAGTTTAACAGAATATCTAAATACATAATTCAACAGAAGGGCTTGAAGATAAAGTTGACAAAATCTCCCAGGTCACAGCAAAAGAAAAAAGAGACAGAAAACATGAGACAAAAAATAAGAAGCCTGGGCAACATGGTGAGACCCCGTCTCTACAAAAGATTAAAAAATTAGCTGGGTATGCTGGTGTGCACCTGTGGTCCCAGCTACTCAGGAGGCTGAGGCATGAGGACTGCTTGAGCCCGGGAGGTCGAGGCTGCAGTGAGTCGTATTTGTGCCACTGTACTCCAGCCTGGGCAACAGAGCAAGACCTTGTCTCAAATAAATAAATAAATAAATAATAAAAAAGAGAGAGACATAGAGGATCAACCCAGGAAGTCTAACATCTGACTAACAGAAGTCCTAGAAAGAGAACAGAGAAAACAAAGAAGAAATTATCAAAGATCTAATAGAAAATAATTTCCAAGAATTTAAGAAAAGCATGAATCTTCAGATGTAAAATGTCTACCTACTATTAAACAGAGTGAAAAGGCCAGGGTAAAAGTTTAGAACATCAAGGCTAGGTACAGTGGCTCATGCATGTAATCTCAGTGCTTTGAGAGGCTGCAGTGGGAGGACACTTGAGGTCAGGAGTTCGAGACCAGTCTGGGCAACATAATGAGACCCTGTCTCTACAAATAATTTAAAAAATTAGCCTGGTGTGGTGGCACATGCCTGCAGTCCTAGCTACTTGGGAGGCTGAGGCAGGAGGATTGCTTGAGCCCAGGAGTTTGAGGTTACAGTGGGCTACGATCATGCTACTATACTCCAGCCTGGGTGACAGAGTGATACCCTGTCTAATAATTAAAAAAAAAAAACACCAAGATAACCTTGCAGAGAGGAAAGTAGATTACTTGGAAAGGAATGAAAAGCAGACACCTGTCAGGAACACTGAATGCTGGAAAATAATAAAGCAATGTCTAGAGAACAACCAACCTGAATTGGATTCTTCAGATGTAAAATGTCTTGGATAAGTGGATTCTCTGTAGTCAGCTGGGTAGAAGGCTAGATAAAACTACTACAGGTTGAGCATCCCTAACCTAGAAATCTGAAATCTGAAATGCTGTAAAATCCTAAACTTTTTTTTTTTTTTTAAGATGGGGTCTCAGTCTATTACCCAGGTTGGAGTGCAGTGGTGCGATCTCAGCTCACTGCAACCTCTGCCTCCTGGGTTCAAGTGATTCTCCTGCCTCAGCCTCCTGAGTAGCTGGAAATACAGGTGTGTGCCACCACGCCTGGCTAATTTTTCTGTATTTTTGTAGAGACGGGGTTTCACCATGTTGGCCAAGCTGATCTTGAACTCCTGACCTCAGGTGATCTGCCTGCCTCGGCCTCCCAAAGTACTGGGATTACAGGCGTGAGCTACTTCACCTGGCCCTAAAATCCTAAACTTTTTGAAGGCCAACATGATGCTCAAAGGAAATGCTCATTGGGGTATTTCGGATTTTGGGTTTTCAGATTAGGGATGCTCAACCACTAAGTATAATATAAATATTTCAAAATCTGAAAAAAATCTGAAATTTGAAATACTTCTGGTTCCAAGCACTTCATATAAGGGATACTCAACATGTACTTAGTAATGTCCCCTACTGACAAGGACTTGCTCAATCACTTTCTGCAGGAAGGGTAAGCTGGTCCCCTCCCGTCCCCTCCTGGAGGGAAGTCTGGCAGTGTATACCAGACTTTTAAGTATGCTGACTCTCTGGCCCAAGCAACCCACTGTTAGAAATTCATCCTACAAATAGACTCAGAGAAGTGCAGAATTACATATTTACTAGACTATTCACGGTAGAAGTGCCTGTAATAGCAAAAACTGGGAAGCATCTTAAAAGTCCTGGGGTTAAATAACCAGAGGTACAGTCATAAAATTGAATACTACAAAGAACAAGATACTTTAAGAGGTACTAACATGGAGAAATGTCCCAGATATGCTGTTAAATGAATAAAGCAAGTTGTCAAAGAACATGTGGAGAATTATTCCATTAGGCAGTGTGTTATTAATAATTATAACAATAATAATAAAAATTCAGACATCTATAGAAAAAATCTGTAAGGATATAACCTAAACTGTCAACACTTATTTTTGAGGTAATGGAAATTAGAGGAGACTTACTACTTCAGACACTTCTGTATTATTTAATTTCTTTAAACAAATAGTTTGTTATTTATTTATTTATATTTGTTTTTTACTATCTACTGAAAGGATAAACAAACACTTTGAAGCATTATCCTAATCAGAAAAAATAAAGCAGTAATTTAAGGTTCACTCTAACCCAAGGGTTAATCAGTGAATAAGATCTTCAAATATTTGTGGGTCAAATCCCATCTCTCCCAGTTCTTCTCTGTGTGACCTCTTAACCTATAAGCCTCAGTCCCCCTATCTGTAAAATAGGGAACCCAATAGTCCCTGCCTCAGAATGAAATTAGGAGAGACGGCAGACACACAGAAAGTAGCACAGATCCTGATCCCAGGATAGGCCCCATGAATGTGAATGCCCTTTCCTCCTTCTGGACCCCTTCTGGCTGGGCCTGTAAGGGTGGGTAGTGGCTGGGAGTCTAGCACCTAGGTGGGAGTCGGGGTATACCTGGGGTCCTGGTCGAAGGTGAACTGTGTTCCTTGACCATGATGCACATCCCAATCTACGATAAGGACCCTAGGAGCAGGAGAGAGAGGGGACTCTGTGCAAGGGGATCAAGGTGAATCTGGGGGAAGAGCCCAGACCAGGACACCCCACCCCATGCCACCCCCATCACATCTGCCCTCTGTTGCTGACCTCCGGATGCGGTGTTTCTGTTGAGCATAGCGGGCTGCCACAGCCACGTGGTTGAACATGCAATAGCCATCCATAAGACTGTGCTGGGCATGATGTCCAGGAGGCCTGGGCAAGACAAGAAAGTAACAGCTTGGAGTATGTGAGGGGTCCTCCTCTGCAGAGACAGACTGTCCCCTGCTCTCTAATCCTGGACCACCAATTCCTTTAATGCTGATGCCTAAAAATCTGCCAGGAACTGAGTAATGGAGGCCTTCAAACTCTCACCCCCTGCCAATCTACCCCTGTCTCCAAAAGAGATTTGAAAATGTTCATTAAAATGATAAAGGCTGGGTGCGGTGGCTCAGGCCTGTAATCCCAGCACTTTGGGAGGCCGAGGCGGGTGGACCACGAGGTCAAGAGATCGAGACCATCCTGGCCAACATGGTGAAACCCCGTCTCTACTAAAAATACAAAAAATTAGCTGGGTGTGGTGGCGGGCGACTGTAGTCCCAGCTACTTGGGAGGCTGAGGCAGGAGAATCACTTGAACCCGGGAGGCAGAGGTTGCAGTGAGCCAAGATTGCGTCACTGCACTCCAGCCTGGTGACAGAGCGAGACTCTGTCTCAAAATAAATAAATAAATAAAAATAAAAATAAAATGATCAATGCATTCATTCTCATACCCAGTCATTCTGTTGCAGGAACTTAGCCCACAACCTGTATTTTAAAAAGGGTGAAGTAACATTTTTATTTTATGTTAGTATAAAATAAAATTTTATTTTTAAAGGTACTAGCATATTTGCTGTAGCATTTTTTTAAAACAGCAAATGACTGGGGAGAACCAAATTGCCCATTAGTTGGGGACTGATTAACATAGAGTGCATTTACACAGTGGTGTTCTACCGGGCTCCAAGATACATACTGTTAGAGACAGGTTTCCAAGATGTGTAAGTGAAAAGATGGTATGAAGGGAGTATGTCATGTTACTACCATTTGTGGTTAAAAAAAGGGGAGGGAGGAGAAAGCTTTTGCATTTCATCAGTTCTGGGATGCCAATGATGATAAGATGTACCATGATTTTACATGCCAAAAACGAAGCAGAAAATACTGCCAATGGAATTCTGAGATGTCACTGTTTGTAAGATGCATCTGGATTTCAAGATGTTACAGATATGAAAAAATGTACACCTTAGAATCAATGAAATATGGTATTTATTTCTTGAATAAGACTTTATGGGAGGACACAAGAGTCAGTGGTTCCAATGACTACGTCCCATGAGAGGAAGCAGGTGTCTGGGTGACAAGGATGGGAGACAAGATTTTTAATTACATTCTCTTTTGTACCTTTGGATTCTTGAATCACATGAATATATTACCCATATTAATACATTTTACACTTGAAGGAAGGACTTTAAAACAATGTAAAAAGTCAAATGCTGTAGAGTCCTACCTAATGATGGCCATGCCATTCCGGATCTCAGCCCCCAGGACCGCATCCACCAGCCTGAGGACAGAGCCTGAGGCCAGGCAGGCACAGGAGTATGAGTTCTGGAGAGACAGTGGGGAGCCAGAAAGGGAATAAGGGAGAGAACAGCCCTATCCACTCAGCTGCTTCCCCCAGGGTGGGGTGGGCATAGGGATGGGGACCCCAAGATTGCCACCATTCCCTGCCCCCAGAGTTCTCATCCATACCGGATGCAGATAAACTGAGTCGTAGGTGTCTGCTAGGACACGGAGTTCTCCCTCATTCATGTACTGGGTTGTTTCCATCAGATCAATATATTCTAGGCTAGACACAGATGGGAGATGAGATTCAGGGCCCTGTCTCTTCCCCAGCTGAGCTGTCCATACACCAACCCCCTGGTCAAATTAGGGCTTGGCTCCCCTAACTGTCAACCTGAAGGAATAGCCAGGATATAAGACACATTCTGTTTCTTCCCTAGCCCGCCTCAGTTCCAGTAATATTTTCTGCTCCCCTGCAATAGCCACACCAAATCCTACTTTCAGGCCTTTGGCCACACTGGTCCAGCTGTCTGTTTTTCCCTCCCCTCAGTCACCCTCTTCATCTGACTCACTCTTTTTCTCCTCTTAAAGTTCAGCTCAGATACCTGCTCTGGAAGGTAGCTTTCCTCAAGCCACATAGCACCAGGCCTCTAAATCTGGGTTCCTGCAGCCCCTGGGGGAACCCCGATCACTCTGTCCACACATCCACCATCTATTCACACAATCAGATCGTGATAACAGTAATAGCTCATCATGGGCTGATTATATATCAGGCCCTGTTCTAAGCACCTGACACACATCAAACTCTCCTGAGGAACTTATGTTTACTGGTCCCCTTGTTACAGGCGATGACACAGATTCAGAGAGGCTCAGTGACTTGCCCAAGGCTGGCCACAGAGACCATGACATTCCTTCCCAAAGCGTTTAGCTTGCCCTGGTTTGTCCAGGGCAGGCTCCTCCCCATCCCTACAAGGCTCCCAAGCCTTCACCTGTGAACCAACATCAGCTCTTCCTTTTCAGCAAACCGGGCCTGGGGAGAGATGAGGAATAAAGGGGGGATAAAGGGTTAAGGCATGGGCTGCGCCCAGGTCAGGTCAGCTCCCTGCCCTTCACCCAGAGTGTTGGCTTGGGGGCCTTACCTGAAAGGACACGCAGCGATCTAGGAGGCCCTCCTGGATCAGTTGCTCCTTGATGGCATGGAGCCGCTCAGGGCCTTCCGGGAAGCTGGCGAGATGGAGGCACAGTCACAGATGCATGAGGACACTGGGGAGCTCCACATCTGCTCTCTCCACATCTCCCCATCCACCCTTCCACAGCTGCTTACCCCAAAACTGTGGTGTCAGTCCTGCTTCCCATCAGCTCTGGTGTGTGACCCTCTCCTCACCACTGTCACTGCTATTACCATACCCTCCCGCCTGGGCTGTGGCGGCATCTCCTTGGCCTCCCTGCTTCGACCCTCGCCACCTCAACAGTCCTTTCTGTGCATAGCAGCCAGACACCGGTTAAAACCCTAATCAGTTCATGTCCCTTCGAGGCTCCCATCCCATTCTGAGTAAAAGCCAAGTATTCCCCATGCCCAGAAGGCCCTAAACAATCTGTCCTCCATCACCTCTCTGACCCCATCTCCTACCTCTCCCTCTTTCCTTTGCTTCGCTTCACCTACACTGGTCTCTTCCCTGGTTCTCAGTTGAACCAAATACTCTTCAGCCAGCCCTAGAACTTTACTCTAGCTGGCCCCCCAAACCCCCGCCTAGAATACTCTTCCTCCAACTGTCTCCATGACTTACTCCTTCACCTCTTCAGATCCCTGCTCAAATAGTGAGGCCTTCCCTGACCAGCCTATTTAAAACTGAAGTCTCCTCCACTGTACTTTCTCCTACTATCCTCCCTTTACTGCTTCTCCATAACACTGCTCTTTCTACCACAGTGTATCATTTATTTTTTATTTTTTGTCTGTCTTCCCCCTTTACCCTGAAGACACAAGCTTTTGTTTGTTTTGTTTACTGCTGTATCCCTAGCTCCTCAATAGATTGTAAATAGGTATTCCATAAAAGAAGTCTTTTTCCCATAGTAAGTTAGTCTTAGGTTGGGATAAGGGATATAGATGTTAATTGGTAAACACACATGTATGATAATTAGCAAACAATGTCATGGGCTAGGAAAATGAGATCAGGTATTGGGGTAGGGTTTGGCCAGGCAAAACCTTCTCTGAGAAAGTTTCATTGGGATGTGAAAGGTAGCTGGAAGAGGAGAAGGCCGAAAAGAATCTCTGGGAAAGGGATTGGTCAGGGTACAGACCAGAGGCAAGAGGGTGCCTGGCATATTGGAAGAACAAGGGGACTAGTGTGGGAGAGAAGGATTGGCTGATGAGGTCACAGAGTGATGTGGAGTCAGATCATGTGGAACCTTTGAGGCCAGGATGAAAAATTTGGACTTTACCTTGAGGGCAACAGTTTGCCCTTAAAGTACTTCTTTTTTTTTTTATTTTTTGAGACAGAGTTTTGCTCTTGTTGCGCAGGCTGGGGTGCAATGGCACAATCTCGGCTCACTGCAACCTCCGCCTCCCAGGATCAAGCGATTCTCCTGCCTCAGCCTACCAAGTAGCTAGGATTACAGGTGTGCGCCACCACGCCCGACTAATTTTTGTATTTTTAGTAGAGACAGTGTTTCACCGTGTTGGTCAGAATGGTCTCGAACTCCTGACCTCAAGTGATCCACCTGCCTTGGCCCCCCAAAGTGCTGGGATTATAGGCGTGAGCCACCATGCCTGGCCTCCTTAAAGTATTTTAACAAAGACATCATCTCATACATATTTTTTTAGGTTGCTGCATGAACAGATAATAGAGGTGAGGTTGGAAGTAGGGGACCAGGGAGGTCTCTGCAAGTCTAGGTGAGTGATGATGATGGTGGCAGTGGAAGTGGTGAGGAGAGGTCAGATGGTGAATATATTTTGAACATATAGCCAAAAGGATTTGCTGATTCTTTTTGAAAAGTAAAGCAAATCGGAGGTTTCATCCTTCTGTTTCAGTACAAACGTCTCTTCCTCTATAAAGGCTTCTGGGAAGCCTGGATATTAGTTTAGGATCCTCTATCATACACCCTTGAATCCCCTGGTCTTAAGTCTGTCTTCATTAAACACCTCATACTGCTGTTGGCTGTTTAATGATCTGCCCTCCTACTCACCAATCCGCTCCTAGAGAAGAGACCCTGTCTGTTGTTTGGTACATTTGTATCACCAACTCTTGGCACACAATAGGCACTCAATAAATGTTTGTTAGCTACATAGAAGAACCCTTTCAAGTGTGAGCCCTACCTCCCCAAATCATCTGCTTCCAGTATCCAGGCTGGGGTAAGAAAAGATTTATTCTTGCTAATGGGCTGTAAGTGTGTGTTATTTTTGTGGTTTGGAGACAGCCTGGAGGACCCGGCCTCACCTGTCATCCCAGAGGCAATGGAATTCATTTAGCTGCTCATCCAACACCAAGCCAGTGCCAGCCAGTGCTTCAGCCTCAATGTTCAGATCCTGCAGAGGAAAAAAAAAAAGGAGACACAGATCCATTTTAGGCCCTGAGTCAGAGGGAACTGTCCAGGGTGGGGAACCTTTGGGTTTTGATTGTCATACGAGGCTAAACTGCAGCCAGGCCCTGCTCACCATCCCTTGCAGTCCCACGATTAGATCTTCTTCCATTGCTTGGCCGAGCTTCTTCATTTTGCCTTTCTTCTTTACCTCCGCTAGATTGGGGATGGAGCGGGGAACTGCTCCCTTTTTAATATTTCGCTTCTGTGAATCAGAGAGAAGGGTCAGAGTCCAGGGCATGACCAACTTGCTCCCTCTCCCCCTCATCAGGGCGGGTCTAGGGCCTCACCGAAGTGACACTGGAGTCCTGAGGGGGCGACTGGGGGTTCTGCCTACTTCTTCGCTGCCTGGTTGTGGTGGAATCCTGGCCGGTTGAGGTCATAGTTGAGGAGGCTTGGCCCCTGCCGCGGTTCAGGGGGTGGGGGGGAGCGTGGGTATGTGAGGGGGTTAGTGTGCCCTGAGGACCCCACCTCTCTGCCCTTTTCCAGGCTCCGCCCCCTCTATTAGATTCCATTCCTTACGCGATCTGATTCTCCACAGCCTTCCAAACTCCGCCTCTCTCAGGCCTTCTCCATCCACTCAGGTGGCCACTCTACCTGGCCCCGCCCGGCCCGCTAGACTCCACCCCTTTTACACGATTCTCTCTCCCTGGTCTTGCCCTTTCACGGAGCAATGAGCCCCCGGACTCACTCAGTCCGTTTTAGGGCCTGCCCTTTCCAACCAATCACCGCCCCTTCTACTCTCCTAAGCCCCATTCCCAGACCCTCTAAGCCCGGCCCAGACCCCATTCCTTCACGAACCGGCCCTTTCGGCCTATCTCCCGGGATAATCACCCACCCTTTCACTCAGCCGGCCCCGGTCTCGACTCCACCCTTAACGATTCACTTAACTCCACCCCTTATCGGGCCGGACCGGTACCTTCCACTCGGGCAGATCCCGCCCCTAGCGTTTCAACCAGCCCCGCTCCTCAGGGGACTGCCCCGTTCCTTCAACCAGCTCCACCCCCTGCCCAGACTCGACCGCTAACGTTTCGCTAACCCCCTTCAGCCAGTCCCTAGCCGCCTTCGGTCGGCCTCCGCCCCCTTCCCGCCTCCGCCGTCGACGCACTGTACTCGCCGCTCCACTCACTGGACGCAGCCCCTTTCTCAAACTCCGCCCTTGGCTCGCTCCGCCAAGTTTCTGGCGACCCGTGGAGACGCGAGCGCCCGGGCCTTTCTTTTCCATTGGGCCTGGTCTCTCGACTGCCCGCCCAGATCCCGCCTCCAGAGGGGACCGTTCCTCAAGGCCGCGCCCCTCGCGCGAGCCACACCTCTCGCGAGCTCACAAGCGGCGGGGCGGTGCGTCGGCGTGCTACGCCAGCTGTGCTGAGCCACACCTCTCGCGAGCTCACAGGCGACGGGGCGGTGCGCCGGCGTGCTACGCCAGCTGTGCTGCGCCTACGTAAAAGGCAGGCGCCGGCGGTTCCCGACGCGGCTGCGGCGCAAGCTTTCCTTTGCCTCGGCTACCGTCGCTGTCGTCCCGGATGCCATAGCCGCCGCCCCTCCGTCCCTGTCCAGTCACTTAGGAGCCCTTCGGGCCGGCGGTGTCTCGACAGCAAGCAAGGAAGCGAGGGAATTAGGAAGGGGCGTCTTCCCTTTTCCCCGCGACTTCCCGCGCGACGCACCGTGATGACGTAGCGCGAGCGGGCTGGTTGTGGCTGGGCCGAGAGCGAGGTTGCCACTGGACGTTGGCTGGTGGCGGCCAAAATAGGCGTGGTGACGATGCTAAATGTGAGGATTTTCCGAGTTAATATTCACTACGGTGGTACACAGGAAGCACTGGCCGAATATTAGCTATTAATATTCTGCCGCAATATTCTGAGTGGAAGGAGTCTTAGTGGGGGCAGGGAATGGTAACGATAGCAAGTATTATGTGACAGGCATCGTTGTAAGCCACAGTTCTATGAGGTAGTTCCCATTATTAAGGCTGCTTTGCAGATAAGGAAACTGAGGTTACGGGACTTAACCATGTGACTTTGGTCAAGTTGCTGAACAGCTCTGTGCTCAGTTTCCTCATCTGGAAAGTTGTGATAATAATAGTGCCCAGGGCCAGAATGGACTTGAGGATGGGAGTTCTCATGGGCAGCAGCTCTCCCTATCTGCCTCCTCCAACGGGTAACCACTGCTCCCAAGAAGTAATAGAAAGTGTGTGTGCGCCTGGGGAGTCTGGGGAGCTGTCCCTGGGCACCCCCTCTCCCCCGCAACTCCCACTCCGTGTCTAAGTGTCAGCTCTGCAGGAGGCCGGTTTGTCCTCCTAATCTCCCTCTCTCATTCTCCACCATTTCCTACCGGGCTATAAGCTGGGACCGGAGAGATAAGCAGTCCGGGGGTTCCGCATCAGACTGACAGATTGACGGTCTCATCGCCCAGTGGCTTTGCCCTCTGATCCTCTTGAAGATGCCAGTTCCTGCCGCCTCTTCCCTCTCACCCCTCTTACCTGAACCTATCTTTTGTCTCAGCGCAAAAGAGTTGCAGACCTAAGACCTTTAAACCCCTACACTCACCAAAGAAAACACATACAATGATAACACACTACAAAAAATTCTAGAGTTCTGATACCTGCAGCCTGATAGAGTAGGGAGTCTTGCAAAGCGTCAAGGCCCATTTTTCTGTTGGATCAGAAGAGAGGTTTCTGTAGAGCAGGGGTCAGCAAACTTTATAAAGGGACAGAGAGTAAACATCTTAGGCTTTGCAGGCCACATACGGTCTCAGTGGCATTTTTCTTTTTTTCTCTTTTTAAAAAACAACACTTTAAAAATGTAAAACAGCCCACAGTCTGGCTTTGGCTTGAATGCCATAGTTTGCCGATCTGTGCTGTAGTGTCAGGCCTTGGTCTCTATCTGGCTGACATTCTTTTGCAGGATTGAGGGTAGGGGCCTTTTTTCTTAAGGAGAGGTATTCCTTTTGTGTGAGGTGTGTGAGGACAGGGATTCATGGGCAGGGTCAGGTCACTTCTAGTATACCTCTGGTGGGTCATTTCAAATGTTCCTGGACAGAATGAGGACAGGGATTCCTATGGTTTCTATATTGTTGTACCTTTACTGAATCAAGCAGGGGTTTCTAGAGAGCTCCAGACTGGGTTCCTGTTCCTGTGCAAGTTAAGGATTAAGTTTTTTTTTTTTTTTTTTTTTTTGAGACAGGGGACAGGGTCTCACTCTGTTTCCTAGGCTGGAGGCAGTGGTGTGAACACTGCTCACTGCTGCTTCAACCTCTTGGGCTCAAGCTACCTTCCCACCTCAGCCTCCCAAGTAGCTGGGACTACAAGTGCATGCCACCATGCCTGCCTAATTTTTTTTTCTTTATAGAGATGGAGTCTTGCCATGTTGCCCAAGCTGGTCTCAAACTCCTGGACTCAAGCAATCTGCCTGCTTCAGCTTCCCAAAGTGCTGGGATTACAGGTGTGAGCCACTGTTCGTGGCCAGGATGGGGCTTCTTAGACCTATGTTATGACAGCTTCCTACAAAGAGATCAGGTGGGCCAGTACTGGGTCACAGGTGTTTCTGTATAGGTTCAGAGCTTGTGTTCATATAGACAGTAAGATCCGGTGTCTAGATTTCGGTCAAGAGATTATTATTGGCCAGGCAGAATGGCTCACACCTGTAATCCCAGCACTTTGGGAGGCCGAGGAGGGCAGATTGCTTGAGCTCAGGAGTTTGAGACCAGCTGAGCAACATTACAAAACCCCGTCTCAATAAAAAACACAAAAATTAGCTGGGTGTGGTGGTGTGCATTTGTAGTCCCAGCTACTTGGGAGGCTGAGGTGGGAGGATCGCTTGAGCCTGGGAGGGGAGGCAGAGGTTGCAGTGAGCCGAGATTGTGCCACTGTACTCCATCCTGGGTAATAGAGTGAGATCCTGTCTCAAAAAAAAAAAAAAAAAAAATTACTGGCCAGGCATGGTGGCTCACGTCTGTAATCTCAGCACTTTGGGAGGCCTAGGTAGGCAGATAATTTGAGGTCAGGAATTTGAGACCAGCTTGGCCAACATGGTGAAACCCCATCTTTACCAAAACTACAAAAATTAGCCAGGCGTGATGGCATACACCTGTAATCCCAGCTACTCGGGAGGCTGAGGTTGCAGTGAACCAAG